>NC_058132.1:334084134-334179115 GCF_016433145.1 Gracilinanus agilis
TCAAATATACAAGGAGTTAAAGCAATTGTATAAAAAATCATGCCATTCCCCAATTGATAAATGGGCAAGAGACATGAATAGGCAATTTTCAGGTAAAGAAATCAAAAGTATCAATAAGTACATGAGAAAGTGTTCCAAATCTCTAATAATTAGAGAAATGCAAATCAAAACAACTCTGAGGTATCACCTCACACCCAGCAGATTGGCTAAAATGAAAGAAGGGGAGAGTAATGAATGTTGGAGGGGATGTGGCAAAATTGGGACATTAATGCATTGCTGGTGGAGTTGTGAACTAATCCAGCCATTCTGCCTGGCAATTTGGAATCATGCTCAAGGGGCTATAAAAGAATGCCTGCCCTTTGATCCAGCCATATCATTGCTGGGTTTGTACCCCAAAGAGATCATAGATAAACAGACTTGTACGAAAATATTTATAGCTGAGCTTTTTGTGGTGGCAACAAACTGGAAAAGGAGGGTATGTCCTTCAAATGGGGAATGGCTGAACAAACTGTGGTATATGCGGGTGATGGAATACTATTGTGCTAAAAGGAATAACAAACTGGAGAAGTTCCAGGCGAACTGGAGAGACCTCGGGGAACTGATGCAGAGCGAAAGGAGCAGAGCCAGAAGAACATTGTACACAGAGACTGATATACTGTGGTAAAATAGAATGTAATGGACTTCTGTACCAGCAACAATGCAATGACCCAGGACAGCTCTGAGGGATTTATGGTAAAGAAAACTACCCACATTCAGAAAAAGGACTGCAGGAGAGGAAACACATAAGAAAAGCAACTGCTTGAACGTATGGGTCGGGGTGGACATGATTGGGGATGTGGATTCGAAAATACCACACCAATGCAACTACCAACAATTTGGAAATTGGTCTTGATCAAGGACACATGACAAAACCAGTGGAAATGTGCGTTGGCCATGGGTGGGGGGAGTGCAGGGGGTGAAGGGGAAAGTAGGAGCATGAATCATGTAACCATGTTAAAAATGATTATTAATAAATGTTTAAAAAATGGAAATAATAAAAAAAAACAAGCAAGAGTTAGAGAAAATGACAAAATGTAAATTAAATGGTTTTGATTATATTAAACTAAAAAGTTTTTGTACAAACAAAAACAATGTAGTCAAAATCAGAAGGGAAACAACAAATTGGGAAAAAATCTTTATAACGAAAAACTCTGACAGGGGTCTAATTACTCAAATATACAAGGAGTTAAAGCAATTGTATAAAAAATCAAGCCATTCCCCAATTGATAAATGGGCAAGAGACATGAATAGGCAATTTTCAGGTAAAGAAATCAAAAGTATCAATAAGCACAGGAGAAAGTGTTCCAAATCTCTAATAATTAGAGAAATGCAAATCAAAACAACTCTGAGGTATCACCTCACACCTAGCACATTGGCTAAAATGAAAGAAGGGGAGAGTAATGAATGTTGGAGGGGATGTGGCAAAACTGGGACATTAATGCATTGCTGGTGGAGTTGTGAACTGATCCAGCCATTCTGGCTGGCAATTTGGAATCATGCTCAAGGGGCTATAAAAGAATGCCTGCCCTTTGATCCAGCCATATCATTGCTGGGTTTGTACCCCAAAGAGATCATAGATAAACAGACTTGTACGAAAATATTTATAGCTGTGCTTTTTGTGGTGGCAACAAATTGGAAAAGGAGGGTATGTCCTTCAATTGGGGAATGGCTGAACAAACTGTGGTATATGCGGGTGATGGAATACTATTGTGCTAAAAGGAATAATAAACTGGAGGAGTTCCAGACGAACTGGAGAGACCTCCAGGAACAGATGCAGAGCAAAAGGAGCAGAGCCAGAAGAACATTGTACACAGAGACTGATATACTGTGGTAAAATAGAATGTAATGGACCTCTGTATCAGCAGCAATACAATGACCCAGGACAATTCTGAGGGATTTATGGTAAAGAACGCTACCCACATTCAGAGGAAGGACTGCAGGAGAGGAAACATATAAGAAAAACAACTGCTTGAACGCATGGGTCAGGGTGGACATGATTGAGGGTGTGGACTCGAAACTACCACACCAATGCAACTACCAACAGTTTGGAAATTGGTCTTGATCAAGGACACATGACAAAACTAGTGGAAAAGTGCATCGGCCATGGGTGGGGGGAGTGTGGGAGGCGAAGGGGAAAGGAGGAGCATGAATCATGTAACCATGTTAAAAATGAATATTAATAAATGTTTGAAAAAAAAAATCCTAAAAATAAAAATAAAAAAAACAATAGGCCTGAAATCAAGAGAAAAAACTATCAAAGTAAAACAAATCCAAAGGGAACCCCAAAGCAAAGGAGATTTTTATTATTACACATATATAATTCACATATTTCTAAACAAACTATAAATAATGTGGAGTTTGTAGTTTTGTACATACATTTTTTATGCATATGTTTATTTAAATGCTTTTTATTGTTGGTGGTGGTTACTAGGTATATGACAATGATGGGCAAACTTTTTAAAGAGGGGGCCAAAGGAAAGGAAATGCTCATCTGTCAGTCTGTTTCTAAGGCAATTCTTTCGAAGTTTCATTTTATTGTATCCTACTCATTGATTCATCAGATAAAGAATAATGTCTCATGGCTGGATAGAACATTTCAGTGGGCCGCATCTGGCCCACGGGCCGTAGTTTGCCCATTATTGGTATATGATAAAAAACATTGGGGAAAAAAAAAGAAAAGCCACAAAGAACTCTATAATGGTTCAAAAGACTGAATTTCTTCCATGGCCTTTTGATCTTCCTTTACCATTTGGCCCATTCTAGTTTTCATGGCACTCTTTCCTTCATTGGTTTTTTTTTTTTTTTTGCCTCTTTTTCCAGTACATCAATTCTGTTTTCTAGCAAACTCTTTCCTTCTTTCGATTTTTGTACCTCTTTTTCCAGTCGACCAATTTTGCTTTTTAAGCTGTCATCTTCTTTTTTGCATTACTTTTATTTCTTTTCTCCATTTTTCTTTGACCTGTCTTATTCTATTTTTAATTCCTTTTTGAGTTCTTCTGGAGCTTGAAACCAATTAGCATTTTGTTTTTTTAAGTTTTGCATGTGGTTGTTTGGATCTCATCATCCCCTATTGGTTCTGTGCTTTGCTTTTATTCCCATAGAAATTTTCGAGGGTTCTGCTATTTACTCATTTTCCTAGCCCTTTTTTGTCTAGGGACTAGGAATTCTGAAAACTGCTTGCTAATTCTGTCTCCTTTGCTGGCTTGTAGGGATCAGCACTGTGAGCTATTTTGTCCTAGGGTAGGCTTGAAAGGCCCAGCACTATGGACATCTGGGCCTCACTATAGGCTGGTGCCAGGACCTGAGACATCAAGGAGTGCAACTGAGGTGCTCTTTTCTGGTGTAGCTTGTGTCTTGGGATCATGAAGTTAACCTATGCCCAGTCTCACAATCTGGTGCAGTAGGTGGAGGGGGTGGTTTGAACAGCACTCCTCTGCATGCAGTTTTGCTCCTGGTTCCCCCTGATCATGTGAAAATCAACCCTCTTTGCCTACCTTTTAAGTTGTGTTCAGCAGGAGAGTCCCCTCACTCTATCTTGCTGTTGGTTTTTGACTCCTATTGTTTTGAGGCACTTTTTAAAGATTTGTTTGGAAGGATTATCAGAGCAATTTTAGTTTATGCTGGTACTGAGCCACCATCTTGGCCCCGCCCCATAATGGTTCAAAAAAGAAATGAAATTCATAGGAGAATTAGGAATAAATATTTCAGAATATATAACTCTCAATATAGAAATTTAAAAATCTTGATTAGTAGATTATGAAAAATCAAATCCAGAGGAAAGCATTTTCCCAAAGAAGTCAGGGATAATAGAAGAATAGAATAAAAATGCTAATGTGGAAGGAAATCTAACATAGCCAGAGCAACAGAAATCAATGTTAAAAGAATGCCTAATCTCTAAACAAACCAAAACCACTCATCTCAAACTCAGGACCCACAGAAAGAAAAATAAACATAGATAGCCCTCATAAATATTTTATATTGACAGAATAATAGGCATTAGATTGGCAGTTGCTTTCTGTCTTCTTTTATGTTTTCTCTATCAGTAATTTAGAGACCCCACACACACAATTTTTAATATCTTTTCCTTATTGTAAATCAGTCTCTCAATACCTTCACAACATTGTCATCTAAAACAAAAAAGACCTTTATCCATATTTGGTTCAATCTAGCTGATTTTCCTACATTTTTCTCTCTCTCACACTATTTCTATTTCCTCTGGAAAGCCCTTGGAATGGCTTTGCTTGGTTGCTAAATTTCTTTTAAATTGATGTAGCCTCTGACTAAAATTGTTATAGTCATTATAATTGCCATTTCTATCATATCTCCCATCTTGTTTTATTTCAGTGGCTTATTTAAATAATTCAGATATAAATCTTTTTAATTTTATGCCTTACCTTTTCCTCATTATTTTCCTTTATTCTTGTTTATTATAAAATATGGTTTTAACTATAACAAGTCAAAGGTCTGCTTCTATATAGATATCTGAATCAAAGATCATTTCCATATCTATAATGTCTTTTTCTATGTTCACATGTAGCAAATTTCATTTTCTGTGATGTTATTTGGTGCTTTTCATGCCAATGCTCTCAATTTTTTTAATGTATCCATGATATAGAGGCTTCTTTATAATCTATATATCTTGGACCTCTCATTGCTTTCTCTTGAATTATATTTTCTTACATATTTCTCCCCATACTCTCTTCTACTTTTGCTCTGAAGACTAGATATCAGAGCTTCTATTGATTTGGTTTTTAAATGTTTCACCAAATTCTTCATATAATGTCTCTATCATTTTGTTCTCAGCAAAACATATTGGTGCATAAGTTTCAATTATCTCCATGATGACATTTTTTGAAAATACTTATTAGCACAGTGAGATAAGATGATAAAATGTCCCATGACATTTGGGCATATGATAAAACTTCCTCTTATCCATGCCTTTCTTTGTCTTTCCAAGGAATATTTCCTGTCTTTCCAAGGATCTCACCTTCCTTTTAGTTGCTTTCTAGTTCATTTGTATCAAGAATGTGAAACAACATGATTCTGCACCTCAAGGAATATGTCTATTCTTTGACCACAGGACAACGATATTATTTAGAGGACTAATAGGCAAATTAAAGTTTGCTGACAGTCCTAAAAACTATTTGATTTTTAGTATTCTTTGTCCCCTTTCCAGCCTCTTTGTCACTGTCATTGTAGAAACAGATGGTGGTTGCAAAGGACTTAGGGCTATTTAAATGTTTGTTTCATGATCCCTGTGGATAAACACTTTTCATTACTAGGTGACCAGCTTATTAATGATATGCCTTCTGTGATTATCTCAGCTTGGAAAACAGACTTCATCTCTTCCTGGAGCCCTATGCTCAGCCTTCTCAGCATAGTAGCACTTGCCAGGGGTTCCATTCCATTGGCATAACCTTCAAGAATGTAGGCTTACTTACTTGCCATGCTGAGACACTGAAATTATCACTTATGTGAAAATGCAGAAAAAAATTTGTTGGCAAAATATAGCATCCTTTAATGTGAAAAAACTAAAAGTTGGTATTATATGTAAAGGGGAATACTAGAAACTTACAAAATAAAATCAGAAATAAAGCAACAATATCTTATTTCACTGTTAGTATTTGTCATTGTTTTGTAAATGTTAGCAAAATCAATAAAAGACAGCAATTGCTAAAACATTAGGATAGGCAAAGAGGAGACAAAACTAATCATATTTACAGATGAAATAATGGCTTACTTAGAAAATCCTAAGAAACTGGCAAAGTAACTGATTGGTTATAGTTCTAGTAAAGTTGTAAGCTATAAAATTAACCCATAAAAATCAATAGCATTTCTATTTAGCAATAACAAAATTCATGAGGCAATAATAGAAAGGGAAATTCTATTCAAAATAATCACACAATGCATAAAACATCTGGAAATCAATCCAACAAAGTACATTCAATGCATATCTAGATAGAATTATGAAATGTTCTTTTTTTTTTAATTTTAAAAAAAAACCCTTAACTTCGGTGCATTGGCTCCTTGGTGGAAGAATGGTAAGGGTGGGCAATGGGGGTCAAGTGACTTGCCCAGGGTCACACAGCTGGGAAGTGTCTGAGGCCAGATTTGAACCTAGGACCTCCCGTCTCTAGGCCTGACTCTCAATCCACTGAGCTACCCAGCTGCCCCCTGAAATGTTCTTTTAAAGAATTAAAGAACAATTTAAATGCCTGGAATGATATTCAGAAACATTTGGTACTGGTTAAAAAACCAATAAAATCAATGAATGGAAAAGACTAGTAAAGGAAAAATCAGAAATGATGAAACTCATCAACTTTAGGGTTCAAAAAACTCCAAAATATATATTACCAAAGAATGGATTCCCCATTTGACAAGAATTTCTGGGAAACTTGGATAGTAGCATGGCAGAAATTAGATTTAGGTCAATAAATTTGAAAATGACATATGACCTAAATATTAAAGATAATGCCATAAAAAAGAGAAGTAAAACAAATCATTTATGTTTCATAGTTACGATAAATGATAAATTCTTAATCAAACAGGGGAAAGAAGTGATTTGGGGAAAAAACAGATAGTTGTGATTATGTGAAATTGAAAAGCTTTTGCATGAATAAATTTAATTTAATTAGGATAAGAAGGGAGGTGGTTGATTCTGAAAAATATAATTCAATCAATTCTGATAAGAGTCTGATATACAACAGAGACAACTATAAGAAATATAGCAGGCCAAAAGCTATTTCCCAAATAGATAGGTCATCAAAAGATATTCTGTAATCATCACTTCTTATAGAATTGTAAAACTATTGACTATATGAATGTTCCAAATTAGTAATGAGAGAAATGAAAAATGAAATAATGTTATATTTTCTTTTTTCTTTTTTTTTAACATTTAATAATTTTTTTTAGAAAAGTTAACATGGTTACATGATTCATGCTCTTACTTTCCCCTTCACCCCTCGACCTCCCCACACCCCATAGCCAATGTGCATTTCCACTGGTCATCCTATATTTTCTACTTCATACCTAGCAAATAAGTAAACATGATGAAAATAGTCACAATTAGAGGGATTTTGTCAAGATGATCATACATAATGCAGCGATGGCAAACCTTTTAGAGATAAAGTACCCAAACTGCAACCTTATACCACATGAAAGCCCTGTCCTACCCCATATCTTATCCCAGACAGGGGAGGGCGGAAGCACTCCCATTGGGCTGCTGGGCAGAGGGGTGGGTGACTCAGGTGAGTGTGGAGAGGTGGAGGGGAGCAGCCTGGCCCTGCTAGCTTTTGAGTCAGGAACTCTAGGAAACTGTGTGAGGGCAACAGCATGTGTGCCCACAGAGAGGGCTCTGAGTGTCCCTTGGCAATGTGTGCCATAGGTTTGCCACCACAATACTAATGGATTGTGAGTGGAGCTATGAACTGGTCCTTTTGTTTTGGAAAGTAATGTTGAATTTTGCAAAGAGAATGATTAATATGCCCATACCCTTTGATCCAAAGTTCCCAAAGCTAGGCATATCCTTCCTAGGTGTACCTAAACAGTGCCACCATCTTGGAGAGAAGAGGACACCCAAATCCAGTCATTTAGACAGAAAAGGGAGAGTGCCTAGATACACTAATCTCTTGAGAAATGATATCATATGAGAGGAGCAAAAGATCTAAATTTTTACCTCTGATGCTATAGGGAATTACTTGAATAGTGCAGGTCCAATGGGAAGAAAGATGGTGCTCTGTATCTGGGATATTGCATAAGACTTTAGTCTAGGGATCAGGAAGAAGAGATGAGGGAAATTTAATTTACTAAATAGGAAAGAGAATTGTTCCTTTTTTAGGAACTAGATGGTAAGATGGATAGAGTGCTGGGCTTGAAATCAGGAAGACTCATCTTCCTGAGTTCAAATCTAGCCTCAGACATATACTAGCTGGATGACCCTGGGTAAATGACTTAATCCTGTTTGCCTCATTTCCTTATCTGTAAAATGAACTTGAGAAGGAAATGACAAACCTCTTCAGCATATTTACCAAGAAAATTCCAAATGGGGTTATGAAGAATCAGACTTGGCTGAAATGACAGAAATAGGTTATTATATTATAGGGCTATACTTTCTACATTCTGTTTGTGAAAGTGGAATAAAATTTATTGTTGGAAGCCATTGAGAGAAACAGGGACTCTAATAGATATTTTTATCTGGACCCCATCAAAAGATCAATGCAGCCAGGCAAGACTGTGCATTTTGATGTTTTGATGGGATCCAGATAAAAATATCTACTAGAGACCGTGTTTCTCTCAATGGCTTCCAACAATTTATCCTATATCCAATGTATGCATTATTATCTTGAAGGCTTATTTAAGGTCTAAGACTCCTTTTGCCCATATAGCATGGTGTGATGAATCTAGAAGATTGTAGTATACTTGGAGATATCAAGACACACTGGTTTAGCAATGGCAGGCTAGTCCATCACCTACATGACTATCATTCCTGTTTCTGCCCTGCCTTCTCTCTGGTCTTTCTTGAATTTATACAAGAAATATGAAAAATGTAATCAGGAACAATCTTTCTGTAAAAGCCTTATCCCTCCCTGTCCTTGCCTACTGGATTTGAAATTATTTTTTGTTCTAAGTAGTCCAACCCCAAGATGATGGTCAGTGGTATTTCCTGTAGTGTCAGCCTTGACATTCTAACTGTTAATCTCCCAATAATACCAAACTGAAGAAGGACCCAAGGGAAATTGGTCAGGGTCAGAGCCTGGCAAACCTGTCCAGTGCCAGCACCACCCATGGTTGGCACCAGCTCAAACGTCTTGGATGTCTTTCACTGCTAGTCAATCCCCGTAGGAGGGGGAAATTAAAGAATATCTGCAGAAGAAAAATGACTGTGTACATTTTCCTAGCCTTAGTGGAAAATTGGCCCTTACCCCATATATGCCCAAATTCACTCTCTATTTTAAGTTGCTCCCCTATCCCAGAATAGAGCCCCTTTTTAGAAGGTGAAATTAGCTTTTTTCTTTTTTTTCTTTCTTTCTTTTTTTAATCTATAAACTGGAAAGTAGCTGCCTTCTCTCCTGGGCCCGTAAGCACTTCTGAAATGTGGCTTCTGGTTCTTCCAGTCCCACCACCATGGGACCAGCAGCTCTGCATACCCAACCCTGCCCACGAGTCTCCTCCTTCGTATTTGTATCTGCATATATTAGTTGGCTGCCAGATCTTTCATTCTCAACTGTTTTTTAGGGACATGTGGGATTTTACTCTTTGAGTGGGGTGGTAGGGATCTATCCAAGTCTCTTTGATACCATTTCTAGTTCAGTCAATGACACCTTTTCCAAGCTGAGATTTCACATCAACATTCAAGTCTCACCTCATTCCCTTCAACCCAAATGAGGTCTGTATCCCACATCTCTATAACCCTGAAGCAGGATTATACTCCTTAGCACTCCACCCTCTACCAGCCCAGCCCCAGCCACTACTTAATACCCACTTAAGCAGGTGACACCTAACCCCCTAGGGGACCCCACCTGTGTCAAAGTTCACATTTGACACACCTTCTGCAGGCCCTGCCTCAAGTATCCACTTGCCTTTGCTACTGGCAGAAGCCTATAGCAAGGACAACAGAAGATGCACCGATACATCCATTCTATATCACACACTGTAGCCTTTTCTCCTTTTTCCTGGGAGAAATATGAACCACAGTCTGCAGTCTAAGGCACTTCCTCTGTGACGCAGAAAAATCATTCCATGGATGGGGTTCTTTGATTTGGGAACAGGTGAATCACTAACTTTTCCAAAACAGCTAGATGACACAAATCCCAACAGACCCCACAGGAAGCTTCCTTGGTTTTGGGTTGGCAGGCCAAAAGCAAAGGGGAATGACACAAGTCTGGGTGGGGTTGGTGAGAGAGAAATGGGAGAGTGAATACCCAGCAGGGAGGAGTTCAGTGAAGGTTTCCTCCAGAAAAGACTAGAGAAAGATAGTTCTTTGGTTAAATAATAAATAAGGGTAATTATATTGAGGAGAAGTGGGGGCCTAAACACTTACTAATGATTCTCCATGTTATCATCCAAAGAATCCTTTTCCTTTCTTGATAGTCAGGAACCCATACGTGGGACCCACGGGATATTTCAGGACTTGCCTCTACTCTCAAAGAAGAGTAACAAATTGCTGCTCCCATCCTTACCTTAATTTCTCAGAAGTGTAACAGAACTGGAAGATTCGTTCAACTCCTTCATTTTACAGACAAGAATAGGGGACAGGGATTAGATATATGATTCTATAGATAAAGGAACTCCCAGATGAGGGAGTTCCATTTACCAATATGAATCAGCACTTTCTCTGAATCAATCATAGAGAGTTGCTTATAGCAATTGTCAGAGACTAAATTTGAATTCAAGCCTTCTAGGCTTTGAGGGCAACTCTTTATCAACTATATCGTACTGCTTCTCTAGAGAAGGAGATTAAGACCCAAAGAGAAGATGGGGAAAAATAAGCACTTAGGATAAGAGGAAATTTAAAAAAAAAACAGAAATCTCTTTTTACAATGGAGAAAATCTTAAAAATAGGAAATGTGTTCACTCTGGATAACATAGTATCTAAGTAATGGAGTGGACCAACTTTAATATTTGATTCCATTATCGTTTCACAGGTCAGGGCTAATGCTTAAAGGAGTATAAGGAGGAAGCAAAAGGGATCTCCTTTTATTCTTACTTTTGTAGAAAAAAGGGACCATCCAGAAAACTAGATTCAGGGAATGAATTTAACCACAGCTACTTGAGGATAGAGGTAGGTTTGGGGTTGTTATTTCCTTGTCCACCAAGTGTAAGAAAGGAATGTGTGCAGGTATGTGGGAAGGACAGAGGTATTAGGCAACCTGGCCCAAGGGAATATATGGCTCCTAAGGGTTGTTAGGAAAGGAGGAAGAGAAAATGATGGGGTTGTGGTATGTGGGTGTTAAAGAGTGGAGGAAGGGAAATAAGGGTCAAAATGCCCTACGTCTAGAGTCGGGGGAGCTGAGTTCAAGTCCTCAGGTAAGTGACATAATAGCCCTGGGTCTTCTTTTTTCTCATTTTTATAATGAAAGGTTTGTACTAGACGATGTCTGAGGAGCCTTCCATCTCTAAGTCTACAATCATAGCTAGGAAGGTGAGGGTAAGAGCAGTCAGTGTTGAAGGCTGATTTAGACCAGACCTGTCATCTCCACATGGAGGAAGGAGGCAGATTAAATAGCCCCAGTGAAAACTTAAAGCAAGGTCTGAATCTTTCAAAGTTTCCACATCCCTTGACTTTCAGCAAGCCCTCCCATATTCTCTTGTAATACAAGGAAGTCAATTTTAGAATTGATCATACATACACATGTAAGAAATAACTTTAAGAGATTAGCTGTTCATAAAGAAATCTTTATTCAACATTCACACATTTGTATATACTTACTAATACTCTAATTTAGAATATTTCATAGTTATTCAGCACATATTCCCTATACCTTCTTTTTAAAAAAATATTTCCCAATTAGTATTTTATTTATTTACTTTCATTTTCATTTTTTTAAACCCTTAACTTCTGTGTATTGGCTCCTAGGTGGAAGAGTGGTAAGGGTGGGCAATGGGGGTCAAGTGACTTGCCCAGGGTCACACAGCTGGGAAGTGTCTGAGGCTGGATTTGAACCTAGGACCTCCCATCTGTAGGTCTGACTCTCAATCCACTGAGCTACCCAGCTGCCCCCTTCCCTATACCTTCTTGACAAGGCTCTAGTACCTTCAGACCGGATATCTCTGACTTGAAGTCTCATGAATAGAGAGGATATCTGCCTCCCTCCTTCAAGAGATAGAGGTCTAGTTTTTTCATCCTATACTCCTAAAGTCCTGGCAGTTTCCTAGGACTCATAGAAAGAAATCCTCAGATTTCCTCCCCTCCAACTTTCCCCTAGGAAAGCTCCAAGTTATAGTCAGTTAGATTCTTCATGCCTGGTATTCCCTTTTAGTCTTCTTCTACTTCACTCCCTTCTACGTACTCTATGATCCAATGATCCTCAGCCAAACATCCCTGGGCACTTTTGTGGCTGTCTTCCAGGCCTGGAATGTTCTCCCTCCCCATCCTTGCCTTTTGGCTTCTTTCAAGTTTCATCTAAAAATCTCATCTTCTATAAGAAATCTTTCCTTTTCCTCTTAGATGCCAGTGACTATCCTCTCTAATGTCCAGTTTATCCTGTCTCTGGTTTGCACCCAGCTATTTGTATTTACATACAGTCTCTCCATAAGACAGTGAGCTCCTTGAGAGCAGGGACTATCTCTTGCCTTTTTGTGTGTCCTCAGAACTTAGCTTTATTTGAGGTACATAGTAGGCTCTTCATAAATGTTGCTCAACTCACTCATGCCTGAATGAAATGCTCTTCTTTTTGATCTGTTTCTTCAAATCCACGATGAAGAGAGAGAGTAAAGCATAGGCACAAGGTCAATGCTTTCCTCACCCACATTGCTCTCCTTATCCTGGCTGAAATAGCTTGTATTCAATAATTTCAAGCCCTTACCTTGTCTTAGAATCCATACAAAGTATCTGTTCTAAGGTAGAGAAGTGGTAAGGGCTAGGCAATGTGGGCTAAGTGACTTGCCCGTTTTCACATAGCTAGGAAGTCTCTGAGGTCAGATTTGAATCCAGATCTTCCTGACTCTAGGCCTGAGTCTCTATCCATTGAGTCACCCTAGTTGTGCTGCACCCTCCTCCCTCTTCCCTTTTTAGCCCTGAATTAATTTTTTTACATATACTACCAAGAAGTCACATAACATGGAAGATAAGAGAAATAACTTTGGAAAAGAGGAAGCCCAGGGTTCTAGCCTTGTCTTTAACATAGCCTTTGCTATGTGACCTATGCAAGTTACTCAACAATTTACTGCTCAGGGCATGTCTGAGGGCAAGATGCTAAGTTGTAGATAGGGTGCTGAACTGTAATGGTAGATGGAGTTTCCAATGCCAATTAAAAAATAATAATCATAGCTAGGATTTAGAGAACTCTTTTAAGATTTAAAAAAGGACTTTACAAATATTATCTCACTGGATCTCTACAACAAATCTGGAAGGGAGATACTATTATTATACCCATTTTACAAATTAAAAAACTAAGACAGAGATTAAGTGATTTTCCTACTGTCACAGGGCTCCTATCTGTGGCCACATTTGAATTCAGGTCTTTCTGACTTCAAGTCCATGGTTTCATGTATTGCTCCTCTAGCCACATATTCCTAGTTCCTCCTAGGTTCAATCTTTTCTCCCTGTATTTATCTGTAAATATGTTATTTCCACCCAGTATAACATAAGCTCTTTGAAATTAGAAATGGCTTTCATTTTTATCTTTGCAAACCCAACACCCAGCATTTTGGGGCACAGAAGGTGGGTTTTAAATAAATCAAACAATAATTTGATTAAAAATTTGAATCAATCCAAATTTCTTCAGCTGGTAGCACCTATGTAAAAGACACATCTTAAATTTAATTTAATTTTATTTCATTTGCAAAGCCATATTTTTTCTGTACTATATATCTCTCCTTCCCCAAATAAGAATATGATTTAGAACTGGGTGATACTTTTTGCTGTTGTTGTTCAGTCATTTCAGTATTGTCTGACTCTTCATGATTGCATTGGGAGTTTTCTTGGGAAATATACTAAAATAGCTTGCCATTTCCTTTTCCAGCTCATTTTATAGATGAGGAAACTGAGGTAAACATAATTGAGTGACTTGTCCAGGAGCACACAGCTAGCAAGTGTTTGAGGTCAGATTTGAACTTCAGTCTTCCTGACTCCAGGCCTGACACTCTAACTATTGTACCACCTAGCTGATCTTAGGGGTCTGTCTAAGAAAACTCCCTCATTTTATAGAAACTGAGGCTCAGAGAAATTCTTACTTGCTTGAGATCACTTATCTAGGTAGTATCTTTACAACATTTTAAGGTTTGCAAAGCTCTTCACAAATATTATCTCATTTGATCCTCCCAACAATCCTGGGAGGTAAGTGCTATGATTATCTCCATTTTAGAGATGAGGAAACCAAGGTTGACAGAGGTTAAGTGACTTGCCCAGGATCATACAGGTAGTAAGGTAGATTTCGAAGTCAGATGTCCTGACTCTTCTATCAACTGTATGTACTGGCTTCTTCATATAAACAGTAAATGACAGAAGCAAGATTCAAATCCAAGTCTTCTGACTCCAGATATAGCATAATGCTCTTTCCACAATTCTGTAGCTCCATATTAAACCCAAACTGGTATCTAATCATCTTTCTATTGCCTGCCCAAGAATTAGGCCAAGAGACACTCAGAAGTTAAACAAATGGTGTCCAGAGTGTTGACTATTTCCAGATGATAAGTTTTAACCTATGTGACTTCCCAGGAATTCCTTCCTCATCCCCATCTCCAACTCTGAATGGCACCTCTACCTTATAAAGTCTCTAGCTTTCCTCAAGGTTCATCTCTGGTATCCCTTCCAATCTGAAACCTAGCCTGACTATTCCCGAAGGAGAAGAGAACAAACTTCCCTCCATCCTGCCAATTACTTAGTATATATTCTGTATTTACTTATCTGTGACATGTTCCCCAACCTCACCAAGAGAATGTTAGTTCCTTGAGGACAGAGCCTAGGTTTTTTTAACGTCTGTCTCCTTTAACACCTAGCACAATCCCCGAAACATAGAAGGCATTGAATAAATGCTTTTGAATGAATGAATGAACTGCATAACTTGGCATGACATCTCCAAATCTGGCTCCTGTGTGCCTAGGGTGAGGGAGGACACTGGTAGTTTGCCCCTGTGAGGCATACTCATCCCAAACACATATGTATCATAATTGCAACCCTTTTCCAGATAGATTAGAGACATATTATGCAGGTAGGTATGATGCGAATGTAGATTTTGAGAATGTTAATGTAGGGATGGGCCAGGAATTTTACTGAGAAGAGTCAGAACAATGATGGGAGGGATCATTTAGGGCCAGTGATCTGTGGGATAGGAGGTATGAACTTGTCCAACAGTCTAAAGCTGAATGGTGAAGCCAGGAACTAGGGGAGCAGTTTTAAGAAACCCAAACCAGGCTTGGTGCCTGGGAAAAGGGCTGGAATTTGAGGTGCTATGTGTCAGAATCAGGAAAGATAAAAGAACTTTGCTAGTGTCAGGATTCTGAGGATAACATGTTTCCCTCCATCACTGAGTTATATTCATTGCTTCATGCAAGTGACTGGTTTCCTCAAGGACCTGAGCAAAGCAGTAGCCAAAACAGAGGAAAGTTGTCACCAAGCATTTATTAAGTGCCTACTATGGGTCAGCTACTGGGCTAAGTTCCAGGGACACAAAGGAAGGCAACACACACACACACACACACACACACACACACACACACACACACACANAAAGGAAGGACACACACACACACACACACACACACACACACACACACACACACACACCAGGCCCTACAGCTTGTAGTCTAATGGGAGTAACAACAAGCCAATAAATATGTACACACAGGATGCAAACAGGATAAAATGGAGCTCATCATAGAAGAAACACAATGGCATTAAGGGTAGGCTAGTAAAGTCTTTCTGCAAAAGATGGAATTTTATCTGAGATTTGAAGGAAACCATGGAACTCAGGAGGTGGGAATAAGGAGGGAGTGAATTCCAGAGAGAGAATTGAAAATGCACAATTAGGGGCAGCTAGATGGCTCAGTGGATAGAGAGTCAGGCCTGGAGATAAGAGATGTTGGGTTCAAATCTACCCTCAGATACTTCCTAGCTGTGTGACCCTTGGCAAGTCACTTAACATCAATTACCTAGCCCTTTCTGCTCTTCTGCCTTGGAACCAATACATATTATTGATTCTAAGATAGAAGAAAGAGTTGTTTGTTTTTTTTTTGTTTTGTTTTGTTTTGTTTTTAATTTTAAACCCTTAACTTCTGTGTATTGATTTATAGGTGGAAGATTGGTAAGGGTAGGCAATGGGGGTCAAGTGACTTGCCCAGGGTCACACAGCTGGGAAGTGTCTGAGGCCGGATTTGAACCTAGGACCTCCTGTCTCTAGGCCTGGCTCTCAATCCACTGAGCTACCCAGCTGCCCCAGAAGAAAGAGTTTTTAAAGAAAAAAAAAAAAGCTGTCAGGTGGTTGTGCTTTCTTCCAACCTCCCCTACTTCTTAGAATTCTGGGGTTTCTGACTCCCTTTCCACCAGATGAATTTATCTTAAGAAATTGATTTAAGGATTCCTTCCATGTGGTTTCACATTTTTTTTTTTTTTTGCTTCTTATCTCCAAAACAGTCAATTCTGATCAGAAAAACCTGACTGGATTAAGGGTAGATTAGGGTTAAGTGAAGAACTAAAAAGCCAGATTGTGTGAACCTGGACCAAGTTGGATTTTGCAACTAACTCTTATGCCTCGATTTCACCCACCTACAGAAGGTTTTTATCCCAAGTTGCCTCACACCATGATGAATAACTCCATACATTCCAGGGCAGCACAATGAGTTATATGAGTCGACAGAGGAGGACTGAGCTACAGTCCAGTTTACAGTTTAAAGAAGAGAAACCTTTCTTCTCTTTCCCCTATCCCTACTCATTCATTCATTCCACAGGTGATAGCAAAGAGCTTTTTGATGGCATATGCTTCTTGCATATTTGTCATAACTATTGGCGAATACTCAATCCAGAGATGCCCCATTGGAGTTTGACACATCCCTGGAATCCAATTGCCCTAAATCTTCACAGGTATTCAATTCCTCTAGATCTTGCCAATCCTCATCAAAAACTGCCTGGGAGAAACGTGGAGACTCCCCTTCCCTTCAGGTTTCTCAGTCTTGCTGACTTACATCACTCATACCATCCTTGTCGGGAGTCATCTATGATGCAGGGATAAGAGAGAAAAGGGGATGCATCTTGTGACCCTCAGGTAACTCCATAAAGTTGTTACCAGAGGCAGTCTCCTCTCTCTTCTTTCTCAGACAATGCCAATTATTGCTGAGACTATGTGCACCTTTAATTATTTCCTGTAATATTTATCTATCTGGAAAGCATTGCTTTGCTAATATTACAAGTGTGACTTTGGAGAAATCCCTTGGTTTTTCTGACCTCGTGTTTCCTTAGCAAAAATTAGAGGACTAGATTAGATGACCAATCCCTAAATCCTATGGATATGAATAGCAGCCACAGAGACTTAATGTCTTAGAAACATTATATAAAATGGTATACCGGAGCCACCAGAAGCCAAAATATTGAATTTTCAGGGTGAGCATATACACCTCAGACATCAGCAAAGGCTACTAATTAGTCCTTAATTTGTTGTTTTGTTGATTGTCTACATTTGAGAAAGTGATGAAAGAATGTTAATAGAGCAGATTAAACTTTAAAAGTATGTCATCAGAAATTTTTTTTGGAGAGTCCATTGTTAAACATTTACTAGCACACCCCTGGTTATATGAACAACTATTCATATAATTCATATATCCTGTCCTATTCAAACTTTCTTTTAAATGATCTGAGTGAAGGTATAGAAAGATAGCTTCTCACATCTTTAAGTAAAACAAAACTAGGAGGGTTGACTAACACTACAGAAGAGAGAATCAAGGCTCCAAGTATCACTTCCACATCAAGGGAGTTGAGGGTGTGATGCTCCCCCATCAATCTAGAAAATCTACATTAATATTTTTGGCCCTCTCTTTGCTCAGAGAGGAAGTCCAAATCTTTCTTTTTCTTTTATAGGGTTTTTATAATACCTTATTATAAAATTTGGGTTAAGTGTTTGGACATAGGTTATATGTAGGTTAATGTTAACATTTCTAGCCTTTTGTGCTCTTTTTGCAAACTTTAACTTTTTATTTATTCCAACTTTAAAAAATTGTATATTTATGGCATTAAAAGAAAATATGTCAATATTCTCCAATACTATACTATATTTTGTGCATTTCTGAATTTTTAAAGTTTTTATGTGTTGTCTGCTGGACCTCATGTGTTGTCTGTGGCTTCTGAAAAACTCTTAAAAATTTCCCATTTCATTCCTTTTTTCCTTTTCTTTTTTTTCAACCCTTACTTTCTGTCTTAGTAGCAATTCTAAGACTCCAGACATGGTGCTCTATTTGCTGTGCTACCTACCCATCCTTATTTAATTTCTTTTGCTGTCCTGTGATATATTGAAATTGTAATGGGGAAAGTTGTGATGTGGAAGGGATATGTATATTTGGAGTCACAGGTTTGAATTCCACCTCTGCCATATGCTACCTGTGTGACCCTAGACAAGTCACCTAATATCACCTAGAGGCAGTTAGATGGCACAGTGGAAAGAATTCTGAACATAGAGCCAGGAAAACCTGAGTTCAAATTTGTCTTCACTTATTAGCTGTGTGATTCTAGGAAAGTCACTTAACCTTTGTCTGCTTCAACTGTAAAATGAGGCTAATAATAGCACTTGAAAGGCATTTATGTGGAAAAAGATCTGGGTTTTAATGCTTAATTTATGCTAAGAGACTGGTGTGTAATGTTTAGAATGCATTAAGAAATGACATGTAGTGGGTGAAGGAACTAAGGGTATTTATTCTCCAAAATACAAGTCTTAAAAGAGATAGCAGTATCATAGGCCTTGATCCCAGCAAGACATTCTGAAAAAATTCTCATGATATTCTTTTTTTTTTTTTTTTTTTTTTTTTTTTTTTTAAATTTTAAACCCTTAACTTCTGTGTATTGACTTATAGGTGGAAGATTGGTAAGGGTAGGCAATGGGGGTCAAGTGACTTGCCCAGGGTCACACAGCTGGGAAGTGTCTGAGGCCAGATTTGAACCTAGGACCTCCTGTCTCTAGGCCTGGCTCTCAATCCACTGAGCTACCCAGCTGCCCCCTAATTCTCATGATATTCTGATGGAGAATTTGCAAAGATCATAGAACATTTGTATGTAGTACAATTGAGAGGATTCCAACCTCAATGAGTCAAAAAGAAGAGATCAGTGGGTCCCAACTGGTGTGCTATAGGAATCTGTCCTTGTCTCTATTCTAGTAAACATTTTTATCAGTAATTTGGATAAAAGAATCAGTGGTACAATTATTAACTTTGCAAATGACGCAAAGCTAAGAGGGACAGTTAACACGATGAAGGACAAATTTTGAATTTTGTAAAAAGAATCTAGAAAGAAGGAGTTAATAATAGGAATCAAATCAAAATCTTGAGTGCAAAAAAATCAGCAGTGCCAGGTACAGGATATGGGAGGCAGGCTTATTTTTATTTTTATTTATTTTCCATATTATTCATTTTCATAAATGAATAATCTTATAAAACTAAAATCCCAAAGTGAAAAATTGTACATTTTCATCTGCATTTCTACTCCAACAGTTCTTTCTCTGGAGGTGGATAGCATTCTTTGTCATAATTCCCTCAGAATTGTCCTGGATCATTGTTATCACTGAGAGTAGCTAAATCTTTCACAGTTGATCATTCCACAATATTAAAAAAATTTTTTTCATTTCACAATATTGCTATTAGTGTATACATGTTTTCCTGGTTCTGCTTATTTCACCTTGCATCAGTCCATAAAAGTTTAGCTCTTTCTGAAATCAAAAAGTCCTTGTAGTGATATTAGAGAGACAGATCTAGAAAACAATTCATAGGAAAAAAATGAGACCTTTTAGTGCACCACAAGCTGAGATGACTCAAAAATGTGATGTGGTAGTCAGAGAAAAAGTAAAATTTCCTCCTTAAACTTGTGACTCCAACAAATGTCCCTATTCCTCTTGAAGGCAATGCCATTCTTCTAGGAACCCAAGTTTATAACCTCCAAGTCATCCTCTGCTTTTCTTTTGACTTCTTACGGCTAAACAGTTACCAAATCCTGTTGATTCTATCTCCACAACATGTCCTTGTCTCTCCATAAAGAGCACCACCATCCTCATTCAAGCCCTGCTTATCTCTTTTTTGAACCTATTACTACATTAATCCTGTTAACTCCAAGCTCTCCCCTTTCCCATCTGTCCATCCATCCATTTATCTAACCATCCATCCATCTTGCAGTTGTCGAAATAGCATTCCTGAGACACAAAAAGGCTTTCCTATGTAAATGAATGCATGAACTAATGAAACAAAGAAGTTAAGTAGTGTTTACTGTGCTAAGTGCTAGAGATACAATTATAAACCTGACCTCATAAAGCTTACCTTCTCATAAGAGAAAACAAAACATTGTTTTTCAGTTGTGCCTGACTTTTCCTGCCCCTATTAAAAAAAAACAAACCTTACTTTCTGTTCTAGTGACAACTTGAGGACAGAAGGGCAAGGGCTAGACAAATGGGGTTATACAACTTGCCCAGGGTCACACAGCAAGGAAGTGTATAAGGACAAATTTGAACCTAGGTCCTCCAAACTCTAGGCCTGGCACTTTACTCACTGTGCCATATAGTTGCCCCTATTTAGAGTTTTCTTGACAAAGATACTGGAATGGTTTGCCATTTCCTTCTCCAGCTCATTTTACACAAGAGGAAACCAAAGAAAACAGGGTTAAGTGACTTGCTCAGAGTTGAACAGTAAGGTAGTATCTGAGGACATATCTGAACTCAAGAAGATGAGCTCCTGACTCCAGGCCTGGCATTCCATCCAATGAGCCACCTAACTTCCCAAAACATATAGAAGAACAAAAATTAGAAAGGAAGTGGAGTGCAACAGAGGGTAGACCAAAGTAGAGGCTGGAATGAAAAACTCAAGCATGAGGTTACTAACTGCTGGTATAAAATACCAAGGAAAAGTAGTTTCCATTGGAATTTAGTTTGACCCATGAACTTCCATGTCTAAGACAGGATAGTTAGGTAGAGTATTGGAGAAAGCACTGAACCAGGAGTCAGGAAGACCTGAGTTCAAATCCAATCTCAGACACTTACTACCTCTGTGACCAAAGCTTTAGTCGCTAAACCTCTGTCTACCTCAGTTTCCTTAAATATAAAATTGGGATAATAAAAGTATCTTCCTCCCAGGGCTATTGTGAGAATCAAATGAGATAATATTTGTAAAGTGTCTAGCAAATAGTAGGCATTTAATATATGCTTGCCTACTTCTCTTTGTTATACTTAATGTAATTGTGTCTATTTTTGAGTGACATTTAAAGAAATATAAACATCTAAACAGGATTAGATCCATTCTTACTAAGCTTACTATTCATGGCCATTTATTCTATCCTATTTTTCTTCTGGCTCTAGTAGATTTCTGGGCCAGAGAATAGCCTACATCTCCTGATTTATACTTCCTAAATTGGGACATATAATTTTTTCTGATGGCTAGCCCATAGCTCTTATAAAATTTTGGTTTCAGAGAAGCTTTGTATCAGAAGTCTTTGCAAACTTCCACCATGCGGTTGCTAAAAGACAGTGAAGGGTACTGAATTGTGTTAGAACTTGAGGTAGGAAGACCTGGTTTCCAATTCTACCTAGAACACTTATTGTGTGACCCTGGACATATTATTTAATGTCTCCATGCCTCCATTTCCTAATCTATATAATAAGATAGTTGGACTTGACCTCAAAGATCCATTCCAACTCTAAATCTATCTTTGTTCAATGAGATAAATCTTTAGCTACATATGTGTCTCTAACATGTCTTTCTCCATTCTCATTATTTCCTTACAGGTCAATAGGGGAAAAAAGAGAGAGAAATCATAAAATAGTGGCCTGTATAAAAACCCTATAATGATCTTTTCTCAAATAATGAGTTCTCTCTTTCCATCAGATTTCTAGATCATAGCACGGAATAAAATCTCACTTCTACTACTTGCTTCATGGGTGAACTTGGACAAGTCAATCAATTTCTCCCAAGACTCAGTTTTTCTCATACCTGGGCCTTTGCTTGCTTATCTACAAAAACAGAGTAAGGATCTGAAAAAAAAAACAAAACAAAAATTTGACAAGCTAGGATGAGAAGTCAAAATAAATAAAATGAAATTAAATAGGGATAATGTAAAATTCTTTCCTAGAGTTCAAAAAAACATCAATTTCACAAGTATGAGTCTGAGGAAGTGAAACTAGTGGTCACTTAAACTCAACAAGTCAAGAATATGTCATGGAAGCCCACCCCAAACTGTGCCATCCTGGACTACGTTGAGAGATGTAATGTCCAAATGAGAGAGATCATAGTTTCACTGTACTCTTTCTTACTCAAATTATATTTGGAATATTGACTAGGGTAAAGTAAGTCCTAATAGTACATATCTGTAAGATCATGACCAGGACAGTCAGAGCACTAGAGAATTTGATAAAAGAAACTCAGAATGCTTAGCTAGGAGAAGAGATGTCTTGTGGTGGATAGGGGCATTATAGTGTCTTCAAGTTTTCGAAGAACTGTGACATACAAAAGGGATAAGACTTATTCTAGGGGGTCCTAGCCAGAGGACAAAACCAGAAGTTATGGTTGAAAGTAGTAAAGGTGCACATTCCAGCTTGGTTGAAGAACAAACTTCCTAACAATTAGAGTTATTTAAAAGTTGCTTCCCAGCTCCACCACCACAAGTGGAGGTCTTAATGTGTAGAATGGATAATCACTTGTTAACAGTAGCTTCAAGGACATTCATGTTCTGGCAGGAATTGGATGGATGGCCTCTGGTACACCATATATTCTGTGATTTAGTTAGTAGATGGTCACCAAGGTCACTGCTAACTCTAAAGTCCTATTACCCTTCAAGTGTTGTGGGTCAGTCTTTTTTAAGATCAATGAATTGATTATGAATGAATGAATTAAAGATGAATTTTGAAAATTCATTTATGATTCTTCATGATTTGGATTTTCTTATCAAAGATACTAGAACTTTTCCTTCTCCAGCTCATTTGACAGATGAGGAAACTGAGGCAGAGAAGATTAAGTGACTTTCCCAGGGTCACACAGCTAGTAAGTGTCTGTGGCTGGATTTGAACTCAGGAAGTGGAGTCTTCTTGACTCCAGGTCTAGCTTTCTATCCTTACGTTTATTCACTAGATATTGATGCTGAAGCTTCCCAGAAACTTTTTATAGTTTGAACTTTCATTATTTTAAAAAGGAACCAGACTTACTTCAACATTTATCTTTCTCCAATGCATTTAAATGAGGTTGAATTTGCCTAGCACAGGCTAGAAGCTACTCATGGACCTGATTCCAATACTGATTGGCACAGAGACTTTCACCTCCTCCATTTTTCTGACCTGGGCTAGTTTGCCTTCCTCCCCACAACCTTAGGCAACCTGGTGGATCTCTGCTTTAAGGTGATGACCATATTGGCACCAGATATAGTGTAAGTATCCAATTGACTATAGCCCTACTGTTATTCAGAACTTCCAAACTCAAGTGATCCACCAGTCTCAGTTTCCCCCTAGTCACAGGGATTATAGGCAAGAGCCACCAGCCCAATAGAACACCACTTTAAAGCAGAAATATAAAATGAGACAAAATGGTACAGTGGAAAGAGGATTGACCTTGAAGTCACAGGACCTGAGTTTAAATTCCTCCCATATTGTCATTGTTCAGTTGTTCAATCATGTCCTATTCTTTGTGATCTGATGGACCATAGCTATCTATGGAACTTTCTTGGCAAGGTTACTGAGGCTGTTTGCCATTTCCTTCTCTAATGGATCCTTTTGTTGGACGATCAGAGGTTATGTGATTTACTTGGGTAACACAGCTACAAAGTGTTTGTGGCCAGATTTGAACTTGGGTTTTCCTGACTCCAGGCTCAGCATTCTATCTAATGAGCCACAACTGCTTCCTATCCCTCCTACACCACTTGCTATTTCCATAGGTCAGGTAAAACTTTATAAGGGCCTGATATAGGGTGGTGATGATTGAGTGAGTTGAGGGAATGGGACAGATGCAGAGGCATGGTACAGTTGAAAGATGATTGGCTCTCGTATTAGAGGAGCAGGATTCAAAACTAACCTATGATGTTTACTACTTGTGTGACCTTGGACAAATCATTGAATTTCCTTAGGTCTCAGATTTCTCACTGTGTAAGGAGAAGATTGGCTTCCATGGTTTCTGAGGTCCTTCTAACTCTAGATCTATGATACCATAATTACCAAAAATAAAACTACTGAATCTTAGATGTTGTAGAAGTAGAATCTATAAAACCTCATTAGTCATTGATTGAGGGAAAGGGAAGAGCCAAGGGATAACTCTGAGGTTGGAAATCTAGATGAATGGAAGAATGCATCACAGTGTCATAGATCTAGAGCTGGAAAATACCTCAAAGTCATCTTGGCTGACTTCTTCATTTTTACAATTGAGGAAACTGAGGAGGTTGAATGACATGGCCAAGGTTACATAAGTAGTAAATGTCAGAAGTGGGATTTGAGCCCATGTCATCTGACTCTTTCCATTGTACCATGCATTCACAATAACACATAGTGTGATCTCCTCAGAATTAGAGAAATTTGGAGGAATCTAATGAAAAAGATATTATGACATTTTGGACCTGCTGAGTTTGAGGATCCATGTGGATGGTCAGCCAGTACTCTTCAGTTTTGCTTCTGGTTCCCCCTTATTCTGTGAAAATCAACTCTCTGCCTACTTTTTAAGTTGTGCTCAGCAGGAGACTCCCTTTGCTCCATCTTGCTGTTGGTTTTTGACTCCTGTCATTTTGAGGTGCTTTTTAAAGATTGGTTTGGAAGGATTGTCAGAGTGCTTTTGCTACTAAGAAGTTTTTGCTACTAATAAGCTGCCATCTTGGCTCTGCCCTCCAATGGTATTTTTATGCTATCTCTTATTGGTGTAATATATCTCAGCCTACTCAGTCCCACTGTGAATTTCACTGCTGGCCTTTGATTCAGCTACAATTTTGTTTCTTTAGAGATTGATGTATTACATGATTCACACTTATATTGGATCACCAAGAGACTATTAATGCTAAATGATGGGTTTTTTTGTGGTCAGGGAATATCTTTGGATCATTAAAAGTCCTGAATAATACCAAAAAGCATCTGGTTTAGACTCTTTTTCCTCTTCAGTTCTAGGCCCAGCTGTCCATCCATACTGTCAGCCCAAGATATAGACGCTGATGACTAACTCAATAGGAAGTCCATCCAAAAGCAAACTTTGTGAAAATCTGAACAATGAATCTTATTTATAATTTTTTCCATGTGGATTGTTTAGCCATTTTCTTTTGGATCATTAGGAGGAAGCAACCTTATAGTACTTTGGGGGTCATTGCAATTAACATTATGTTATTTATATACAAGAATGTCTGGAAGACTTTACCCTCTCTGGGAACTATTCCTAGTTGAACTCTGTACAAGATACAAGTTATCTAATTATTTCTGAATATAATAAAAGATCACATTTATAGAAAACTTAAAAATTTTTAAAGTTGTTGCTGGTCTTAGTGGTAAACATCTGCAATCCTTGCTACTGGAAGAGATTAATGCTAATAGATCATTTGTGTTCAGGAGTTCTGAGCTGCAGTACAGTTGAAGTCAAGTGGGTGTCTATACTATGTCCAGCACCTGTGTGGTGACCCTCTGAGAGTATGGAAGTCTCCAGTCTTCTGAAGTAGGGGCAGGTGCCTCACTAAGCCTGCATCAGTTTGGTAAGCCCTCAGGATTGGGAAATGGTCTATCTAACAAGGAGTGAAATAGTCAATATCACAAATAAAATAGATCAAAGCTTCTGTGATGATCAGAATTAGAATTGGACTCAAGATTGGCTGTTGCACTTCTAACTAGAGTGAAATAGAGAGACCTGGTCTCAAATGAAAACAAACAAATAAATAGCTGTCTTCACAAAAACCCTGAAATATAGTTATTATAAATATTATCATAATTTTTACAGTAAAAAATGAGACTCAGAGAATTTGAATGGATTGCCTAATGTTATGCAGAACTTTTCATTCTTAGACCATTGTTTATTCTACTACATCATACTGCTTCTCAATAACTGAATAACTGACCAAATTTACCAGTGTAGTCCAGATGTTTGCTATCAGATAGACAAAGCCAATATTGTGCTTATAAAGTTTTCCAGAGAAGGCAATTCCATAACTTTCTTTGGTCAACTATTCCAGTGATTAAATTTGATTCTGTTCAATTCAGCTACTGAAAATAGAGAGAGAAAAGGGTCAAAATCAGAACTTTTGGGTATGATGATATTTGTGGGGTAAGGGTGAGGGTGGGGAAAGTGGATGAAGGAGAATTAACAAGGAAATAAAGAATGAAAGGTAAGAGAGATAGCAGAAGAGAACAGGGATAGTGTGGCATTACGGTATCACAAAAGTTAAAGTGTACTAGAAATGCTAGCTATAGCAATAAGAGCAGAAAATGAAATCAAGGGAATTAAAATAGGCAATGAGGAAACAAGGTTATCACTCCTTGCAGATAATATGATGGCATTCCTGGGGAATCCTAAAGAATCAACCAAAAAACTAATAGAAATAATTAACAATGTTAGCAAAATTACAGGATACAAAATAAACCCACTTAAGTAATCAGCATTTCTACTTTCTACCTACAAAGTTCAACAGCAAGAAATAGAAAAGGAAATTCCATTCAAAATAATTTCTAGACAACATAAAAACTATATGAGCACAATTACAAAACACTCTTCACACAAATATAGTCAGACTTAAACAACTGGAAAAACATTAATTGCTCATAGATTTGCTGAGCCAATATAGTGAAAATGACAATTCTACCTACATTAATTTACTTATTCAGTGTCATACCCATCAAATTACCCAAAAATTATTTCATAGAGCTAGAAAATAACAACGTTCATCTGAAAGAGCAAAAGGCCAAAACCATCAAGAGAATCAATGAAAAAAATATGAAGGAAGGAGGCCTAGTCATACTAGAGATCATATTTATTTTTATTTTTTTACGTGTATTCCTTAAGGGCTTTATAATTTTTAAATAACATAACATGTAACACAACAATAATAAAATACACATGATTTGTTGCAAATATGCAATAAATTATAAGAAATATGCATATCCAAGAGAAATAAATTCTCACATTATCTGTGTCCAAGAATCTATATCTCATTCTTTTTTTCTCTCCTCCCTCCCATCCCTCATTTCTTCCCACAAAGGCAGTTAATATGATATAGGTTGCACATAAATTATCCTATAAAGCATATTTCCCTGTTGGTCATATTGTGAAATAAGATACATATTGCTTATGCTACAAAAAAATTCATGGAGGATTAAATGAAGTAAAGAAAGGTATGTTTCATGTTTGGCAGTGAGAGGGAAGAAAGAGAGCAAAGGAACTTGAAGGGTTAACAACTCCCAGGAAATTCTTTCTTAAGTTTGACCTACATCTCTCATGCTGTGACTTAAGTCTAGTCTTGTTTTTAATAGATATGAAGAAGAACCAGTCACTATCCTTTAAGAATAAGGGTGACTCAGAAAAATAAAGCGTAATCTGTGACCCACTGTGTTTCTACACAATTTTGGTGAATTCCTAAAGAAACTCTGAATTGTGTAGAAAATAAGGAATTGGATCTGGGATACTCTCTTGGCCCTTCTCATCTAATGTGACAAGATCCAGATAATGATGTGTTCTGGGCTGACTTTTAAAAAATCAGGCCAGTTTTCCAAGAGCCACATTGATCCAGAATGACTAGCTTTCCCCACCCCCAAAATGCTTGGGAAGCCAAGTCATAGCCTGGTCAGAAACCCAACGGGGAGGGAGTGGAAGCTTGCATTTCTCTTTTCTCAAAGGGAGTTGAAGAATTCTGCAAGTGCTCACATGACTAATGACAACAGAATATAGAATACGTGCTGGGACCAGGTGTGGAAAGAAGGAAGGGAAGGGTATAGTAAGGAACAGAAGAGACTTTACCATTTCTAATGCTCAGGTAGAACAAAAGCAAGTTGTTTTCTCTTCCCTCTTCCCCCTTCTGAGTTTGTTGGATATGCAAGTGCATTTTTTTGTGTCAGGGTAAGTTTGAGAAACTCCTCACCCCTCTCCATTGCTGTGCTGGCTGCCTGAAATTTTTTGCATGTAAATAGTAAATAGTCCCTTATTGTCCTGACATACTTGGAATAAGTGCGGCTATTTTTTTCTCCTATTCCCAGAATTCAAAAAAGGCCAGAAATTCCATGTGGTTTCTGAGTCAACTCATTTCTCCCTTTTCTTGCTTTTCCCACCACCCCTATGACCTTGAATGGCAGGCCAAAGGAATCAGCCCTCATCCAGTCATGCAGCCAGCTAGAGTCAGAACTGAAGCATGTGAATAATGATCCCCACATTGCTCGACAGTAGAGATAGAGCATCCTTAATGTCAAGGGACAAAGAAGAAATCTTGCTGCCCTCCCTGGAAAGGGTAATCCCTGAAGCATGGTCCTGGCCCTTCCATTCCTTGCACTTCTGCCTGGAGGCTTCACTAAATAATGAGAATATCTTTATAAGTGAGGAAAGAACACTCATATGTCTGTATCTTATCTGCTTGCCATCATCACTGTCTTCTTTCTCTTTTTCTCATACTATATATGAAATATTTTCTTTCATGGAGGTGACATCGGTTCTTCAAGAAGTTGAAAGACTTTGATTCACTTGGTATAAAGCTTTACTTGCAGAAGGCAAGTAAATGAACAATCATTTTCAAAGGAGTAGATTAGAGTTTTCTAGATATGGACCCAAGAGATTGTGAATGTAAAGCAGTAGGAATATAACAGAAACATTAGTTGATGGAACAGCCTCAGTAAGCAAGTCCCAGAAGCAATAGAATTGAATAGTTTAGTGACTGGTAACACCAAGAACACTAGTTGCTAGGGAAAGGACTCTCCATCTATCAAGAACTCTTGAGGGGGCAGCTATGTGGCTCAATGAAAGAAAGCCAGACCCAGAGATGGGAAGTCTTGGGTTCAGATCTGGCCTGAGACACTTCCTAGCTTCATGTCCTTGGGCAAGTCACCTGACCCCAACTTCCTAGCCCTTATTGCTCCTCTCCCTTGGAAACAATACATAGTATTGATTCTAAGATGGTATAAAAGGGAATTCTTTGTTCTCTTTGAGTTCACATTCATGAAAGGTAATCTCTTATTCTCTTTGCCTAGTTGGAGCTAATACTAACTTAAGTACAAGCTTGAACTAGGTGGAGGAGCTCTCAAACTACTTAGTGGCTCTAGTAATTTCTGATTATGTAAAATAGTCTCCCAAAGAATCACAGGGGGGATTATAAAAGGGAATTCTTTGTTCTTTTTGAGTTCACACTTGTGAAAGGGAATCCATTATTCTCTTTGCCTAGTTGGAGCTAATACTTTAGTTAACACTAACTTAAGTACAAGCTTGAACTAGATGGAGGGAACTTGCAAACCACTTAGTGAATTCATAAACTACTTAGTTCTAGGTGTGAAGCCAGCAAGATACTTGGAAAGCTCCACCTTTTTTCTAATTCAAACAGTCAGAAACTTGTGAATTCTTTTAAGAGTTCGCACCCTCAGAAACTGTGAACTCTTTCAATGAGTATTCACCTCTCCAGAAGGAGCGAATTGGTTCCCACAAACACTGCCCCCTGGGTAGTGCTAGACTATTTGGAAGCTGTGATTGGCCTCTGTGAAGAGGGGAGGAGACAAGAAGCTACTATAAAAGGCCCTGAATTTCTAAGGCTAGGAAGTGGACTCCAAGAAGAGAGTTGACTCCAAGAAAGAAGTGGGCTTCAAGAAGAAGGTCGGCTCAAAGAAGAAAGTTGGCCTCAGGAGTCACCTTGATCTCAAATCATTGTCTTGACCTGCTTCTTGGAGGGAACTTGAGTGAGTAGATAGCTGGTTTTTCCTTCCTGTCTTCTGGAGAGAGTTTAATTCTGGTTGAAGGTTTAACAAGTCCTGACTGAGCCAAGCACTGGAACAATATTTAGTTAGATAAGTCAGTGTCTTCTCTACCTTTTTGTATTCCTTTACTTTCACTCTTTCCACCTTTTTTATAAAGAAAAGATTTATAACTTTCATATATTTAGCCAAACCATTAATTTTAACACTTACAATGGAAGGTAAAGGGTTTTATTTGTTTGTTTTGAGTTTTGTGTTTTTTTAAAGAAGAACTTGGGGAAAACCTGAAAACATCATATCAGAAATTAGGCTTAGACCAAATCTTATATAATATATCAAAGTAAACTCCACAATCTGAATATAAAAACTCATATCACTAAAAAAAATGAGAGGAATAAAAGGTGTTAACTTATACAATTCTGGTTGGAGAAGAATTTTTAATCAAATAAAGGATATATATATAAATATATATATATATATAGGATATATATATATAATAGACAGTTTAATTTAAAATTTTTTTGCATAAACAAAATCAACAAAGCAAGAATAGGATGAAAAACTGTTGATTAATCATCACTTGATAAACCAGGGGAAAATATTACAGTAAATATCTATTTTATTTTATTTTTAAACCCTTACCTTCCATTTTAGAATTAATACTATGTTTTGGTGTCAAGGCAGAAGAGCAGTAAAGGTTAGGCAAAGTGACTTGCCCAGGGTCACACAGCTGGGAAATGTATGAGGCCAGATTTAAACCCAGGACTTCACATCTCTATGCCTGGTTCTCAATCTACTGAGCCACCTAACTGTCCCCATAAATGTCTCTAAAGGATAAGATATATACAAAATACATGCAAAATATATACAGAATCAAACTAGAGGCAATATGGTAGAGTAAAATAAATACAGGATTTGGAGTCAGAGAAACTTGGTTCAAATTCCAAATCTGCCACTTTACAACTGTGTAAATTTAGATAAACTATTTTATCTCCTACTTCTCAGTTTTTTTATCTATAAAATTATGGGTCTAGAGGTCTACATTACCTCTGAGATAACTTCTATTTCTAAATCAATAATCCTATGATGGGTGGCTAAAAGTTATTTCCTAAAAAAATAAGTAATCAAAAGATATTTATGAACAGGCAATTTTCAAAAGAAGAAATACAGTCAAAAAAAGCATGTCATTAATAACAAGGAAGTTGAAAAGCAAATTTGGCCTATTAGACTGACAAAGATGACAAAAGACGAAAACATCAAGTGTTGGAGGGGTTATAAGAAAATAGACACACTAATGAATTCTTAATGGCACTATGAATTGTTCCAACCATTCTGGAAAATAATGTGAAATTACACAAAACCACTAAACTTTACATACTATTTGACTCAGCAATATCTTTTCTATTCATATGCACATATGAAGTCAAAGGTTCAATATGTACCTTTTTTATAGGTGCATTTTTTGATGAGGGAGAAAAATTGAAAACAAATTGGATGGTCACCAATGGAAAGACTGAATAAATTGTGCTTTATTACTATAGTGAAATAAAATTGTGCTATAACAAGGTGACTATGAAGAATTCAGAGAAACCTGGGAAGATCTGAATGAACTGATGCAGAGCAAAGTAAGTGGAACTAGGAGAACAGTTTCTACAATAACTACAATAGAAAGGGAAAAAAAACAATAAAAGACATCAGAAGCTTAACCAATTCAGTGATCAATTATGACTCTAGAGCATTGATCCCAAAGTGGGCGCCACTGCCCCCTGGTGGGTGCTGCAGTGATCCAGGGTGGGGCAGTGATGGCCACAGGTGCATTTATCTTTCCTATTAATTGCTATTAAAATTTTTAAAAATTAATTTCCAGGGGCACTAAGTAATATTTTTTCTGGAAAGGAGGCGGTAGGCCAAAAAAGTTTGGGAATCACTGTTCTAGAGGATACATGACAAAGTATGACTCCCTTTTCTTGGTAAACTACAGATGAAGAATGAGATGTATGTTATTAGACATGATCAAAATTTGATTTAGTTTGCTTAACTGTATTTCTTTGCTACAAGGCAAGATATTGTTCAAAATTATATCCACATATAAAAATATTAAATAAAACTTTTAAATTAAATAATAAATAAAATTGAAAAGAAAAAAAATTATACTAAAAAACAAGGAAAGGTACTATTGGTGGGGTGAGGGTAGGGGAATATCATCATTATGAAGTGACAGTGACACTATAAAATAGCATCAATAACTTTTTTTTTTCAAAGAAAGCATATGGGATTTAACTCATTGGATGAGACCTTGGAGATCTACTGGTCCAGCTCCTTCAATTTACAAATGAAGAAATCATGGTTTAAATAGATGGCAGGCCTTTCCCAAGGTCATACAGATAGGAGTAACAGGAATCTAACTTGGATCTCCTGACTTTAAATTCTTTCTTCCTGGAAATTTCAAGGTGGCCTCCTGTAAAAATGATCTTTTTAATACTGATTTCAAATCTAGGTTACAATGATCCATTTTCTAGGTACAGTGCATTCCCCCCCTACCCTTGGCCAGGAAATTCCACAATCTCTATTCCTATTTTCCATTCTCAGTGTTCCTTTCTTAGCCCCAGACTTTGAAGACAATATTTCTTCCACTATTTTTTAATCCTCCTTTTCCATTTGGTCCATTCTACTTTTCATGGAACTCTTTTCTTCATTGGATTTTTTTGCCTCTTCTTCCAGTAGGTCAATTTTGGCTTTATATCTGATTATTTCTTCATTTGATTTCTGTATATCTTTTTCCATTTGGCCCATTTTGCTTTTTAAGTTGCTATTTTCTTTTTGTATTACTTTCATTTGTTTTTCCCATTTTTCTCCTATCTGTCTTATTTGATTTTTGAACTCCTTCTTGAGTTCTTCCAGAGTTTGCAACAAATTCCCATGGGGGGGGTGGTGGTGATTTTGCCTGTTTCTCACTATCTCCTATTGCTTCTATTTTTTGTTTTTTTTTTTTCCCCATAGAAATTTTTGAGAGTCAAGAGGTTTTGTTGTTGTTGTTGTTTTTGCTGGTTTTGGCTAATTTTTTGATCCTAGCTTTTGGCTCACAGGGTTTTTGCCCTGTAGCTATCTTCACTCCTGCCACTGCAGATGGCCAAGTGCATCCAGTGACATGGAGCTCCAAATCTCACTTCCAGAGCCTGGGACTTTCAGGGGTGAATTCGCAGTACTCTTTTGTTGGTGTCCCAGGATCCCAACATTGTCCAGAATCTGGTTCTTCATCTGGCATAGTAGTTGGGGGGTGGGGAGGGGGTGCAGTTAGCCTGTGCTTTTCCTTGTGCAGTTTTGCCTCCCTTATATCATAGAAAGCCTCTCTCTCTCTCTCTCTCTCTCTCTCTCTCTGCCTGCCTTTCAAATTGTGTTCAGTGGGAGAGCCCCCTTGCTCATCCTCTCGCCCTTCTTTGAATACTGTCCTTTTGAGGCACCTTTTAAAGATCAGATTGGAAAGATATTCAGAGCAGTTTCAGGATTTCCCTGCTACTATGCCACCCCTTACACACATATATACAACCCTAACCTCTTTTCCTTTGGTGGTCCAAGGGCCTATGACATTACTGTAATATCATAGATAATATTACTATAATATAATGGAGGCAGCTAGGTGACACAGTAAACAGAGAGCTGAGCCTAGAGTTAGGAAAACCTAAGTTCAAACCCAGCCTCCAAGTACTTACTGCTTATGACTCTAGAGAAGTCCTTTAACTTCCATCTCAGTTTCCTTATCTATAAATGAGGGCAATAATAGTACCTACTTCTCAGGTTGTTGTGAGGATCAAATGAGATAGATAATACCTGTAAAGTATCTTGCATTGTGCCTGGCACTTAGTAAGCACTATATGAAAGTTAGCTATTATTATTATATGAAACAAGAAGACAAGATAGACCTCCATGAGGCTGTAGATCAACCATGGAGTGTAGTTATTTACCTATTTATGGGCTCCGTTGAAGCCTTTGCATTTTTTGTTGTTGTTGTTTTTGGTTAATTAAGCCTGTCCTATAATAAATGTTAACCTGAATGCTTACATGGGTAGCAAAAGTCTTTTTCCTTTTATTTTGGTGACTTAATTATGAGCCAAATTCTGATGTTCTTAAATGAAATCCTAGATAAAAAACAAACCAAACTGTGATATACCTAGGGAAAACCAAGGTGGGAGGTCATAAAAATTGTATGAGAAGCTCCAAAGATGGAACCCAACCCAAGTAAACCCAGAACTGCTTTCCTGCAATGATAAGGGGGTCAAAGATTACAATAATTTGTTTTGGCATCCCAGCAATATTTGAAGATCAGAAATTTTGATTTCTATAGTAAGTAGTAAAAGCTGCAGCTTACGTCATTCTTATGTGCAGCATGGAAATGGGTAATAAAGGGATACATTCTTGTCTGACTTTGGAGCCTGGGTCTCAAGTTAGAAGAGACATTAACCATATTTATCAGCGTATAGTCAAAGTAAACACAGTCAAAAGATATGGTTGCTCTGATTCATCATAGCTTGTCTGTTATTATTATGTCATATTTATATAGCATTTTCACATTTACAGAATGCTTTCCTCACAACGTTCCTTGACACAGGTAGTGCAAGTATCATTAACCTAATTTTATAGATAAGTAAATGATGTCTCATAGAAATGAAATGACTTCCCTAAGGTCACACAGCTAGTAAGTGTTGGAAACAGGATCTGAACTGAGCTCTTCTGACTCCAAGGCCAGCACTCTTGTCCTATGCCACATTATGATCCAGTTAAAATGGCCCTTTGACCAGAGGAATTTGTGAGTCTTTGACTTTTTGTGAAATCAAAGAAATGAAGCCTTTGGAGTTGTATCCATACAATGTAGTGGAAATATTCTGAGAGGGAAGCAAGAGTCTTAATTCTGAGATTTTCTAACCAGGTGACCTTGGATATGTCTTGGCCTTAATTTCTTCATCTGTAAACTGATAGACCAGATGACTGCTTGGTCTCTTTGAGTCATTTGAGGATTCCATCCCCTGTTTGTGTGACATGGCTAATTGGAAACCCAAGTTACCCTCATGCTGTATTTGACCACTCACTTATGAGACATGGAAATCAAGTGGCAAGGCCCTGGAATCCTATTCATTGACACAATTGAGTAGGCCAGGGGGCCCTGGGTCAAGGCAGCCTCAAATACTCTCTCTAGGAACCTTACACCATCCTGGAGTAGGGACATTGTAGCAGAGGTGCACTTTTTCAAGATTCTGCAAGTAAAAGATCTACCATTTTGCAATTCAGAATTCTGCAGGGGAGGGGCAACTAGGTGGCTAAGTGGATTGAGAGCCAGTGCTAGAGATGGGAGATCCTGGGTTCAAATATGGCCTTGGACGCTTCCTAGCTGTGTGACCCTGGGCAAGTCACTTAAACCCCATTGCCTACCCATGACAACTCTTCTGCCTGAGAACCAATATACATTATTGACTCTAAGATGGAAAGTAAGGGTTAAAAAAAAATCCTGCAAAGAAGCACTTCCTCACCTTCGTTGAGGCTCTACCAGCTTTGCTCCCAAAGAGAGGAAAGGTATTTTCCCAGCCTCTGGTTCCCCCAAGGCATGAGTCAACTGTTCCTCCCTTGATGTTTGAGAGATGTTATATAGGTCATTTGGAGCCTAGTCATGCATTCCTCATGGCACAGAGTCATTATGAAATCACCTTAAAGGTGGTAAGACCAATTATGAAAGTTAGGTCCTTTTTTTCCTCCTCTCCCTCTTCTTAGGCTTTGATTGGTCAGAATCAGAGATGATTTGGCCCCAAGGATCCCACTCCAAGATAACTGGACAGACACTGAAATCCTGGTTCTTTCAAAGGATTGAAATATCAGGAATGTCAGGCCCCTGTTTGATACCCTGCCAATATGGCAGGACCATTCCCATAAGTCACTTACTCAAGCCTCAGACTCTTATTTCATAATATAATAAATGCCACTCTCTCTCCACTCCTCACCCTCCATCCAAAATTCTGATCTCTGATGCCTTCTGAGATATTGGCAAAGGACTATGTCATCTTAGATGTTCTCTGCTATAGGCTATCAACACACAGTAAATCATCATTCCAGCATCAGGCTTGTTATTAATTGATAGTATCATGCATGAATAGGTTCTCATAGGTGATGCCAGAAGAGTTCAAGTTCTGGCAGGCCCAGTCATTCTGGAAAGGCTTCAAGTACCGGCCTTATGTGTCTTTTGTCTTAGGATGAGCTTAGCTAAGAGCAGAGAGAGAGAGAGGTTCATCCCCAGAAAGCTGGTCCCCAGGGCCTACATTTTTTTGACTACAGGGACTCACAAAGACCATCTACTACCAGGGGGGAGGGGTTGTGGTATTATGAATTAATTTATTATGATGATGATCAAGGAGCAACCATGCTAATGAATATTGAAAATATTGAAATATCATGAATCATACTGATTATAAATGTGAAATTTATTTTTTTTCTTCCTACTCTCATAGGTTTAGAGATCATCTAGTCTGACCCCCTCATTTAAAAAAATATCCTTACCTTCCATCTTGGGATCAATATTGGTTCCAAGGCAAAAGAGCAGTAAGGGCTAGGCAATTGGGATTAAGGGACTTGCCCAGGGTCTCACAGGTAGGACGTATCTGAGGTCAGACTTGAACCCAGGACCTCCCATCTCTATGTCTGGCTTTCAATTTTCTGAGCCACTTGAGCAACCACAATTTTTAAAAATGAGGTAAATGAGCATATGTTTTGCTCAAGATCATATAAATAAAATATTCAGTATTAAATCTCATGCCCATACTCACTCACCCTTACCCTCTCCTCTGACTCCAGAGGCTTTGCTCTGGTATGATAGCTGCCTCTCTACAGTTGGATTGGGAAATACAGGGTAGGTCATTGTCCTTTTTGGAATGCTTGATGTGGTGTGAGGCTTAGGACCATGGAAAGGAAAGTTTGCAGAGGGTGCTCTCCATATTGATATCTCCTTCATTTTGCTAGGGGAATTCCTCGGGAAGTAACACTGTGTCCATCCTCCCAACCTTGTTCTATTGGCAACTTAGACCAGATTTTGAAATGAAAAACAGGCTTTGGCAGGCATGGTTAAGCTGGATGGCCCAAGATAACATTTTCAGGATTCTTTCTCAATTTTATCTATTTACAAAGCAGATGTTTGGGGAGGCTGACTTTGGGATTATTTCTTGGTTGATGAACCCATGGGAAATGGTTCACATTCTTGGCATACTCAGATAACTGTGAAGCAACATAAATGCCTTCCTTCTCTATGTCCCTCCCTGAGCTCAGAGGAAGATGAGCCAGTTACCTTGGTATTTTCACTCCTTGGACTCAGTCATGTTTGATATACATTTTAAGCTCTTTCCACTAAGATGATGAAGTGGAAGTTTATTTCAGATCCACAAATTCTAGGATTCAGAATCCTAGAAAACAGATTGTTTAAGCCTGGGTCTGGAATGGACTTTTGAAAGTCATCCCATCCCATCTGCTCTCTCTATGTCTTATAATCATTACATGAACCAACTCTGGAAGAAAATCTATGCTGTCTTAAAAAGCAGCAGAGGTAGGAGGTTCAGGAAATGCTCTTACCAGTCCATCTTAGGCTCCAATAACCTTTCCTTCCTATAAGTCCTTATGTCTATTTTAAATCCTTGCTATTGCAGGTAATCTCATTTCTCTTCAGTTTATCATCAATGGAAATGAGGGAGCAACATCCTTGAGACTTGGGTTAAAGTCGTTATATTAGGCTGGTGTCTGAGCCCACATTTGAACTCAGGTCTTCCTAACTTCAGGCCCAGTACTCTCTCCAATGCACCAACTAACTGTCTATATTAGGGCAGAATTGATTGTATTCAGTTTTCTTGTTTTTTTATATTTACTTTTTAAAATATTTTTTCAATTTTATGCAAAAACAATTTTTAACATTCATTTTTCAAAATGTGATTTAGTTCCAAATTCTCTCCTTCCCTTCCTTCCTTCACCTCTCATTTAGACAGCAATTTTATTTGGGGTTGTATTATATTAGGTTATTTATATTATTCTATTTTATTCTGTTATAGAACATTAATTTATTATTATATAGGTTTTCCAAATCATAATGGTTTTGAAGTACAGACTAACTCTACTTAATCCACAGATGGAGACATTACTCTGGATACAATCCTCATGACAGCAGTTCAACCTTCATGCTGCTGGTAGCTAAGAACAAGACCAATCAAAAACCCGTCCTCTATGAAGAATCATACAGGATCATGGAGAGAGACTGGCCTGGTGATTTCGTTGCTAAAGGAAAACTCTCTTTCCCAATGCAGGTTGGTAGCTTCTCTGTAACTTGGAGTCTTTGGGAGTTGGATAAAGCAGAGGTATTAAACATGTTGTCCTTGCTGCTACAAACTTCTGCCTGGACCCAAACCAAATGGAAATACAACTAGGAAATCTTTAAAAAAATAAAGGTGTAATATAACATAGATAGTTAATTTATGGCTTTACAAGTCAATATATGGGCAGCTTGGTGGCACAGTGGATAGAGCACTTAGTCAAGAATCAGAAAGACCATAAAGATCAGAAGTCAAATATGAGGGTAGCTACTAATTGCATGACTTTGGGCAAGTCATTTAACCCCTGCCTAAAAATGAAGAAGAAAATGGCAATCCACTCTAGTATCTTTGCAAAGAAAATCTCATGGATAGTTAGTCCACAGGGTCATGAAGTCATATACAAGACTGAATAAGTCAATACATAGCCCACAGGGATCTATTTCTAGTAGAGTTTGACACCACTGATAAAGTATTAAGATATTAAGTGACTTCCCTAGGGTCACGCAGACAGTATTTGTCATAGTTGGGACTTGAATTCAGGTCTTCTTGTCTTTGAAGAGAACTCTCTAGTCACATGAAATCATAAATTTATAGAGTATTCGAGGTTAAAGAAACCTCACAGAGTATCTTATCCACTTTCTTTGATTTACAGATGAGGAAAATGGGGTACAGTAGAAAGAAGACTGGCTCTGGGATTAGAGGACTTGGGTTCAAATCCCACTTCTTCCACTTAATAACTATCAGACTTGTGTGGCAATTAACTTCTTTGTGCCTCAGGTTCTTCAACTGTAAAACGAGAGTGTTGGAGTAGATAGCATCCTTCTGACTCTAAATCCAAGACATCATGAGCTTACATTATCAAGGTCTAAGAAGGAAAATAACTTGCCCAATGTCATGCAGCAAATGGAAGATCCATGATCTAACCTGAGATCTTTTGAGTCTTCCTGCCTTATGCCATGATTATTGTTGTTCTTTAGTCTGATTCTTTATGAACACATGTGAGTTTTCTTTGCAAAGACAATGGAGTATTTTGCCATTTATTTCTCTGGCTTATTTTACAAATAAAGAAACTAAGGCAAACAGGATTAAGTGAATTGTCCAGGTTCACGTAGCTAGTAAGTGTCTGAGACCAGATTTGAACTCGGGAATACAGACACAATAGTTACTTCAAGGATACAACCTCCAAAGTACCAAGACTAATAGGTGCTTCCTCACATGATGCCTAGATGTTTTTCAAAGATAAATGTAAAAGATACTCAGGACTCATAAACAAAAAGAATATTTCCACAATTGAATGCATTCCCTCACTTTTGTATCTGCCTCTACCTTTATTCTCTGTATATTCAAATTCTACCCCATCCTTTAAAGTCCTGTGAAGTCTCTTCACTGTTTGTTTTTTGTTTGTTTTTTTTGAGGAAGCTTTGCCTGAATGCTCCAGTCCCCACTGATCTCTTCTTTCCTTGATCTAGTATGATGCTTATTTAATATTTCCATTCATTTGACTCTTATGCTAGTTCCTGTCTAATATTAGTTCAATTCAATTCAGCAAATACTTTTTAAGAATCAGCAGTTTAGGGGATAAAAAGACACACATGGCCCGCTACCCCAGAAACCTTTACTCTTTTTTTTTTTTTTTAACTCTTACGTGCTGTCTTAGTATCAATTTAAGACAGGAGTGGCAAGGGCTAGGCAATTAGGATTAAGTTATTTGTAATATCACTTAAAAAAAAGCCAGAGTAATACAGCTTAGAAAATGTCTGAGGTCATATTTGAACCCAGTTCTTCTCAACTCCAGACCTAGAGCTCTATCCACTGTGCTACTTACTTGCCCCGCAACCCTTTACTTTAAAAAAAAAAATGTCTTACCATCTGTCTTAAAATTGATACTTAGTATTTCAAGTCAGAAGAGTCATAAGGACTAGACAGTTGGGGTTAAATGACTTGCCCAGGGTCACATAGCCAACTTTTTACTCTTAAAGAGCTTTTATCACAGTAAAGTTAAGAAGTGGTGACAGATACAACATGGACCCAAATAAACATGAAACTCAGTTAACATTTCTCATGTATGTGTCAAATCTTCCCTGTGAGTTTGTAAACTCCTCAATGGTAGAGTCAAAGTTTCCTAAATCTTTTCAATGCCCACTATACCGAGAACATTGGTTTGCATGGATTAAGCACTCCATTTACACACTTATTGATTAAGACCCATATTCCAATACTGTAAGCAAATTTTGAGGTGTTTCAGCCCAGACTCACTAGCTAGAAAACAAAGCTCTTGCTAGCAAAGTTCTTGGCATTGCCAAATGATTCAATCATAGAAATTGGCAAAGTTTTTATAAATTTGACGTTAAAGAAGATTTATTACCACCTGTTTGCTTTGTCATTGTACCCTGAGGACCATTGGAGTCTTTCCATCTGACTCTCAGTTGAAACCTTCTATATGTATTGTCTCCCACATTAGAACCTTAAATAAGACTTTTTGTAGCCCCATTATTTAGCACATAGTAGGCCCTTATTAAATGATGCCTTTTCATTCACTTATATCTTAGTAGGATCATGAGAAATCTCTAATTGGAGGAAAGGTTGGTTTGGGGTTTTTTGTTTGTTTTCATCTGTAAGGAAAAGTCAAAGAAATAATCTTTCGTGTTCTTTCAGCTGGCTTCAAAAACTGGATTCCTTTACCCTTCTTCCTCACTTTCTCTCTCAATCTCTTTCCCTGATCTCCTCAGGTAATTCATTTCTACAGATCATCAGATTGCCTCCTTTTAAGATTTGTCTTCACCTGTCTCCATTCTGAAGCCAAATGGCTTTTGAAAGACAAATGGATTGTGAGCCAAGGGAGCAGGTGAAAGACAACACAAACAGAACCACAGAAGTCACATTATTCTAATTCACTGAGGTCTTGGTTTTTGCAAATCACATTGATGATTGTTATCCCAAAGGCAAACAATAGCCACAGTAGTGGGAACAAAATATTCCCAGCATACCCAATTGGATCCCTCTTCCCGCACTTTCCAGTTATGTACTAGTAGCACCCACAGTTACATTTTTCAGCACTACAAAACTGTAGGAAGGGATCATGGGATCATAGCTTTGGAACTAGAAAAAGACCTTAGAGGCTACTTCATCCAATCTCTCATTTGAAAGATGCCAAAACAACAAACAAAAACATTATTTGGCTGGTGAAGTGGACTTTTAAAAAATGACATTTTTGCAGCATTTCTTGGAGACAGAATTTTAACCTAAACCCAACTAAAACTTATGCATATGCATGCCTATGGATTATAGAGGAGAAAACTGAGTCACTACATATTCTGAATGCCAATGATTTCATTACATTTCCAGTAGCAATGACAATGAAAGGGCTACTGCTAATATACTTGGCTGAGTAATGTAGGTTCAGGCTCTCTTGACCCCAAGGTCATACAATACACTCATAAAATTTATCTAAACATTTGACATATGCCTAGGACTGTGTAGTTCAGGAGCAGGCAACCTAAGGCCACCAAGTTTTGCAGCTCCAGGACAGCTCAAAGTGGAGGCCAATACAGGAATCAGAGAGAGAGACTGTTAAGCAAAAAGCAGAAGGTAATAACTGAATGAAGAATGTGACACATACATTCAACTCAATTGAACAAGAACTTATTTTCTTTCTTTTTTAGATTTTGTCTTTATTTTATTCCAATAACAAATGTACACATAAGTTTTCCAAAGTTACTTCATCCATATTATCTCCCTCTCTTCTTCCCTCCCCACTCCAGGAGCTGACAAGCAATTCTACTAGGTCATACGTGTATTCTCACTCAAAACATATTTCCAAATTGTTCATTTTTGTAAGAGAATAATCTTATAAAACCCAATCCCCAAATAAAAAGTGATTAATCATGTGTTTTCTTCTGCATTTGTACTCCAACATGAACAAGCATTTTTTTCAACTATTTTTTAAAGAATATTTTTCCATGTTTACATGATTCATGTTCTCCCCCTTCTCTCTTCCCTCCCATCCAGCTGACAAGCAATTCCATTGGATTATACATGTATTATCACTCAAAGCCCATGTCCATATTACTCAAATTTGTAATAGAGTGATCTTTTAAAACCAAAACCCCCAATCATATACTCATATAACCAAGTGATAAATCATGTTTTTCTTCTGCGTTTCTACTCCCACAGTTCTTTCTCTGCATGTGGATAGCATTCTTTCTCATAAATCCCTCGGGATTATCCTGGATCATTGCATTGCTCTTAGTAGCAAAATCTATCATATTTGATCATCCCACAGTGTTTCAGTTACTGTGTATAAGGTTCTGGTTCTGCTCATTTCACTCCACATCAGTTCATGGACATCTTTCCAAAGAACAAGCATTTACTGAATATTTACTATGTACAAGGCCTATGTTCTGGGCAGATAGAAGATAAAAAAGTTTTCTTCTAATCCTTCTCTTGTCATCCAGGAACTTATAGTCTATTAGGGGGCACAGTTTGTAAACAGATGAATAGAATAAATCCAATATAATTTTTTTTAAGTCTTTACTTTCTGTCTTAGAATCAACACTCTTTCAATTCCAAGTCAGGAGAGTAAAGGGATAAGCAATCAGGGTTAAGTGATTTGCCCAGAGTCACAAACTAGGAAGTTATGTCCAGATTTGAAATGCAAGATAATCTGAGAAGAGAACTAACCAGTAAGAGGATCAGGAAGGGAAGTCCTGAGAGCAGGAACCATTCCCCACCCACCTTGTTTTGTATTCCCAGAACATAGTAGTTGCTTAATAAATGATAATTGACTGACACATGAACTCAACCTTGAGAGAGTCTGAGAAGAAGAGGTAAGACTAAGAAGCAGAAGTGCGATCAAGATATTCCCTTCCACCCTGTGCAGACACACACTGTCTCCCTACAATCAGTAGACTGTGTTACTTCATAGCAATAGGTTTCCAAGTAGTGCCCACAGAAGGCTATTTCCTTACAATCTCTGAGAAGCTAATGTATATTGCCATTTGATTCGTTGATTTTCATTGAACTGAGATCCAAATAATATATGTGCTATGCTTGAGGTCCAGATTAGAATTATGAGTTTTCCAGGTCAAGTATATAAGAAGCAACCTTCCAAAGTGTCTAGGGAGCTGACACTAGAGTTAGGAAGAATACAAGAATTTATCACCTCTTATTTCTGACCATATGACCCCAGGCAAATCAATTAACTTCTTCATGTCAGGAAATGCTTTAACACTATTAATTCTTGCTATTTGTTGGTAGAGTGAGTTTCCTCACCAGAAATTCCTTACACTGATGAAATCTCTCTCTGTCTCTCTCCATCTCTCATTGTCTCTTCTTCTATCTATATGTCTTTCTCTCTTTACCTTTCCTCACCCCACTCCCACTTTAGTTCCACCCACAGAAGCATGGAAACCGGGCAAGTCAGGTATTTCACTGAGCATCTCCCAAATTCTTAGCACCTTGTGGAACTACAGTATTCTCTAATTCTGCATTGCCTACTTTAAGACACTTGAAATAGTTATGATTTTTAATATCCTTTAAAGTATAGTTTGGTAGACTAAGAAGAAAACATGATTGGAGGCATCATCCTGCTAGCTAGCTGTGTGACTTTGAACAAATTACTTAACCTCTCTGGGTCACAGTTTTATTATCTGTAAAATGGGGCCAATAATTCTCACTCCATAAAACACTCAAAAGAGTTTTTTGAGGATTGAATGAGGTCATGTATGTGAAAGCTCTTTGTAATCACAAGGCACTTTGCAAAAATAAGCTATTTAGCTGGGTGTGGTAGCAAATACTTGTTATCCCTACTAACAGGAAGGCTGAGGATGATAGTTACCTGAACTCAGGAGTTCTGAGCAGCAGTGGGGTAGGTTAATCCATTGACACACTTAGTCTAGCACTACTATAGTGTCCCTCTGAGATCAGGGGCCACCTAGGTGCCACTAAAAGGTTAAGTAGGAAAGAAACGTCCCATGCTGGAAATGGAGAAAGTTGAAGTTTCCATGATGATCAGTAGAAGATTGGGCTTATAACTTACTGTAGCACTTCTAGGCTAAATGAGATAAAAAAAGACCTTCTCCCTCTCTTCCTCTCTGTCTCTGTCTTTCTCTGTTTCTCTCTCTCTCTCTCTCTCTCTCTCTCTCTATATATATATATATATATATGTATATATATATATGGTTTCTTTAAAAATAGCAGAATAATATCTTTATTTAATAATTTACTTTTATATCACCTTCATTTCTGAATATTCTTTTTCTTTTCTCTTATTCAGAGAGCCAACTTGTCTAATAAGATGAAGGAAACAAAGAAGGAAGGAAAGGAAGAAAGAAAGAAAGAAAGAAAGAAAGAAAGAAAGAAAGAAAGAAAGAAAGAAAGAAAGAAAAACACATTTTAGCAAAACCAACCAAACAATGTATCTACTATGGCTAACAATGTATACTATCTTCCACCCTCTGCAAAGGAGAGAAACAAACCTTTATCAAGCACCAGGTTAAGTGTGTTACAAATATCTCCTTCAATCCTCACAACAATTCTGGGAGGTAGGTGCTATTATTATCTCCATTTTATAGTAGAGGAAATTGAACCAGACAAAGGTTAGATGACTTGCCTAGATAAAGCCACTCAGCTAGTAAGAGTCTGAGATTAGATTTGAACTCAGGTCTTCTTGACTGCATGTTCATAGATATATGCGAAAAATGGGGTAGGTAGATGGAGAAAAGGGTTCTTGAATCTTATAGCACATGGTATACTTGGTGATGTTTACAAAGTCTGGATTTCATCAAAAAGGGGGGAAAATGGAGTCTGTATATGGCCTAAAAGCCTCCTGAAGTCATCCTCTGCATTTTAGGAGATATTTCTCCATTTTCACCTCCCAAATTCCTTCATCCTTTGCCTTCCAGTCAGAGGATTTCATCCTTCCCTCATTCTTTTGCTCTATTTCTCTCTTTTAGTTTACTCACTTCTACATATCCAACCACATTGACTTTAGTCTGTACCCCCCCCCCCCCCCACACACACACACTTCCTGGTCCTCTTGTCCCCCAACTGAGGCTTCCTCTGGTTCTTCTTATCCTGATCTTTACCTCCCTTTTAGTCTCAGATCAAGGGCTATCCATAGGACTTTTTCTTAATTCCCCCTGTTATAGGTACTTTCTCCAACCCATCTTGGAATTCCTTTGTATACATTTTTTTAAACCCTTACCTTCTGTTTTAGAATCAACACTATATATTGGTTTCAAGTCAGAGGAGCAGTAAGGGCTAAGTAATAGGGGTAAAGTGAATTACCCAGGGTCACAAAGGTTAGAAATGTCAGCTCAAATTTGAACCTAGGACATCTCATCTCCAGGTCTGCTCTCTATCCACCAAACCAACTAGCTGCCCCCTACATTTTATTTTGAATTAATTTACTATATGTAGTTTTTCCTCAGTAGAAGCCAAGTTTCTGGCAGCACAATCTGTATTGTTTTTATTTCTGTATCCCTAATGCCTGGCATATATCAGTATGTGCCTAGCACATGGAAAGTCAGAGAACAATTTAGTTAGAGCACCAAATTTGGAGTCAGGAAGACATGAGTTCAAATTCTGCCTCCAAAATTCACTAGCTACATAACCCTTGACACATCATGAGTCATTCTATGGGCCTCCATTTCCTCATCTGTAAAATGAGTGGCATTGGACTTGTGTATGTGGGGGTGAATATTGATGGTAAATGGGTGGGCTATCACTCACCCACACCCCAGAGAAGACCTAAGAGGGAACAAACTCCTTTCCGAGACGAGTGCTTAGTGATCCTTGACTTACCCCAATTCCACACTTACACTTGTCAACCTGTGAGGCTCCTTTGAGTTCTAAATCTATGTTCTAGATACATACAAAATGCTTGTTGAATTCAATCTGATGATTCTTAGAGCGTGTGTGGCCCACCAGATTCCTTTTGACCTGACTTTGGAAAGCAAATCTAGGAGAAAGGAGCCTGGGCCTGGGAACCAGAAGCTGAGGGGAAGTATTAATCTACGCTTCATCACTGACTCACTGAGTGACTTGGGGTACCTCTTCATAGAGGTTTCCTCCCTTAGAAAAATGGAGATAATGAGTGAGTGACTCAGAAAAGTGCTTTCAGATGGACTGATGGAAGAGTGTGAGACATTCAATAGATGTCCCAAACCTATCATTATCTTTTCTCCCCCAGGCAGTTCCCAAGACAGCAGTTAAGTTGCTGGGGAAGGGGAGGTAGAGCAATTTTTTTCAGGACCCCCAGATTGTCCCTGAAAGTCAAAGATTTGCACTTTTATGTATTTTATTCTAGTCACTGGTAGAAGGGACAGGGGATAAAAGGGCTTTAGTGCCAGACCAGACATTTGATTGCTGTTTGGAATAATCCTGGATTGATCTGTAGGGTGTTTATGGACTATGAACAAAGGAGTCAGAGAACTTGGAATCAAATTCTGTCTCTATGTTCACTACCTTTGTGACTTTCACTTCCTTTGGCATCAGTTTCCTCATCTATAAAATAAAAGGGTTGCACCTCAAATCCTTTTTTGTTCTAAATCTATGGTTTGTGCCTCAAAAATGGGGCTGGTGGAATAGCTTCTAGGTTATGTATAGTATAATAGTAAGGACAGTAGCTATATCTTTCCTGATTTAGAACCAATTAATCAACAATCAATCAACAAACCTTTATCAAGTACCTTCTAGGTCGGGCACTATGCTAAATGTTGGGAACTAAAAAAAAAACCACAGTTTCTGCTCTCAAGCACTTTGCAACTTAATGGAAAGAAAGAAGAAGGAAGGAAGGAAGGAAGGAAGGAAAGAAGGAAGAAGGGAGGGAGGGAAGGAAGGAAGAAAGGAAGGATGCATTTACTACATGCTAGCACTGTGCTAAGTACTTTATAAATATTATCTCATTTAAACTTAACAACAACCCTAGGAGATAGAAGCTATTGTTATTCCCATTTTGCAGTTGAAGAAACTTAGATAGAGGTTAAGTGACTTGTCTAGCTAGTCACAAAGCTTGTAAGTGTCTAATGATGAATTCTGAACTCAGGTTTTCATCTTATCTATTATTCCATCTAGCTGGATAGGGCAATGATGGTCACCTTATAGCCATTAACTAATAGCAAATCAAATTCCTGGCTCCCAGATGTGAAAAGACAACTCTCTAACAGAAGCCACTTTCTGACTCAGTCAGTCAATAAGTATTTATTAAGCATCTGCTATATGCCTGGCACTCTGCTAAGTGCTGGGAATACAAAATAAGGCAAAACAGTCACTTCTCTCAAGGAGTTCACAGTCTAATTGGAGAGACAAATATGTCCAAAAATGCTATACATGTATATAATTATAGGATAATTAGGAAATAACAGTAGCAAAGCACAAAAATTAAGAGGAAAGGTTTCCTATAGAAGATAGGATTTTATCCGGGACTTGAAGGAGGCCAAGAAAGCCAGTAGATGGATATGAGGAAAGAGAGTAATCCAGGAATGGAGAAAGGCCAGGGAATATGGGCAGAGCTGAGAGATGGAGTATATTGTTCATGGAATAGCCATGAAGCCATTGTCACTGGATCAAAGATTGTGTGTCAGGGAGTAAGATGTGAGAAGACTGGAAAAGGGGAGGAGGGCTAGCAGTACCACCTTATACCTATCAGATTGGCTACCATGACAGAAAAGGAAAATGATTAGAGGGCTATGTAATCAAGGGCTTTGAAGGATGAATTGGAGTAAGGAAAGACTTGAAGCAAGAAGACCTACCAGCAGACTATTGCAATAATTAAGGCATAAGATGATAAGAGCCTGTACTAGGGTGGTGGCAGCATCAGAGAAGAGGATATATTCGAGAGATTTTGCAAAGGTGAAATAGATAGATCTTAGCAATAGCTTGGGTATGGGGGTGGGGGGGAGAGATAGTTAGGAGTCTAGGATAACAACAAGTTTGTGAGACTGGGAGGGCTGGGAAGATGGAGTTGCCCTTGACAGTAATTGGAAGATTTAGAGGTTTGGGGGGAGAGAGAATGAATTCTGGTTCAGGAAGTGTTGAGTTTTTGCAGTGTGAAATGCCTGAAAGGCAATTGCAAGACTGCTGGAAGTCAGTGGTGAGGTTAATATAGGACAAGTAGATTTAGAATTCATCAGCATAGAAATGATCATCAAACTCATAGTAGCTAATGGAATTATCCTGAAATAGTAGAGGGAGAAGAGAAGAGGGCCTAGGACAGAGCCCTATGGGACAACTTTAGTTAGATTATGTGATCTGAATGGGGATACAGCAAAGGAAACTGAGAAGTCCATTATGTAGGAGAAGAATCAGGGGAGAGCAATTTCCTAAAAACCTAGGGTCAAGAAAGTATTAAGGAGTGATCAATAGTGTCGAAAACTGCAAAGAGGTCAAGAAGAATGAAAATTGAGTAAAGGTGATTAGATATAGCGATTAAGAGATCATTGATAGCCATTCTCCAATTGATAATTGGTCAAAGGATGTGAACAGACAGTTTTCAGAAGAAGAAATCAAAGTTACTAAGTCAAATGAAAAAATGCTCTAAATCAATATTAGAGAAATGCAAATTAAAACAACTCCAAGGTACCATCTCATACCTATCAGATTGGCCAATATGACAGAAAATTAAAATGATAAATATTAGAGGACATGTGGGAAAAATAAGACACTAACACACTACTGGTAGAGTTGTGGTCTGATCCAACCATACTGCAGAATAATTTGGAACTATGTCCAGAGAGCTATAAAACTGTGCGTATTCTTTGATCCAACAATATCACTGCTAGGTGTATATCCCAAAGAGATTTTTTAAAGGAATTTGTACAAAAATAATTATAGCAGTTCTTTTTGTGTGAGCAAATAATCAGAAACTTAGAGGATATCCATCAATTGGAGAATAGCTGAGCAAGTCGTTGTATATGATTGTAAAGGAATATGATTGTGCTCTAAGTAATGAAGAGCAAGAAGATCATACAAAAATAAAAACCTGGAAAGACTTAACATGAACTGAGGAAAAGTGAAGTGAGAAGAACCAGGACACCGTACACAGTAAGAGAAGTATTATTGGTTGAATAAGTGTAAATGACTTAGCTATTCTCAGCAATACACCAATTCAAAATCTCAAAGATTCATGATGAAAAATTTCATCTGCCTCCAGAAAAAGAACTGATGGATTCTGAATGCAGACTAAAATATGCTATATTTCACTTTCTTTTCTTTTTTTAATTTGAGATCTCTTTCATAAAATGACTGATATTGAAAAATGCTTTATATGATAGCACATGTAAAATCTACATCAGCTTGCTTAACTCTCTCAGGGAAGAATAAGGGGAAGGAGAGAATTTAAAACTCGATATTTCTTTTAAATGTTAAAATTATTTTAACATACAATTGGATAAAATTTATATAAAATTATAATAAATTATATGAAATTATATTTAAAAATCAAATGGTGTGGGAAGGATATACAGAAAAGATGACATATTGGTTCAGTTAGAAGCAGACTCCCCTCCCCTTTATAAGAAGACATAGTCAGATATGTTGAATCTCAGGGCAACTCCTCATACACTGGACTTTTAATATCTTAAGAGACTGGTAAACTGCATCAGTGGTTTCAGCCTTAATTCTCCTGGGTCAATAAATCTAGAGGACTGCTTGATTTCATTGCATTTGGATGGGGATGGTGAGCATGGAAATAGCCTGGCCTACAAGACAGGGATTTTTTAGTCAGAATAGATATTGTTCTTACCACAAATCCTACAAGATGTTTCTCTCAAGACACTGGAAGAAACCAAGCGGGAATGAGTAAGAACAAAAACATTTCCATTTCTGTCTGATGCCAGTGAACTTTGCTCTTGTCATGTGATCAATGAGACTAGCTTTGGAGAGTACTGCAAATGAAGAGATTTCTGAAAAATCTGGGAGTATGAGGTTAGTTGCATGCAGCTGGGTGTCAATCTATGGATTTACTGAAAGATAAAGTGAGTACAGTAAATTGACATAAATCTGAGTCTTCTAGACTTCTTGTTATTTGCCTAGTATCAAAAGAATTAAACCACGAACATCATTCCTTGTTAACCCCTTCTAGGACTTGTGATGCCTGGTTCTGATTTTGCTGCTCCTTCAGACACTGCTTTCCAGCTTGACCTTTTCAGCAACATGGCTCATCCGACTGGCTTTTTTTTTTTTTTAATCTTAACTGGTTTTAACAGGAACTTCTTGACTAAATCCCATCTCATCTCTATTCTCTACCCTCTTTCACTATCTTTAACATTCCTTCTACACTACCACTCTCCAAACTAGGGCAGTTTCAGTCTTCACTGGCCTGGAGTCAGAGGACTTAGATCCAAACCATACCTGATGCTTACTAATACTTTGGTCAAGTCGATTGACTTCCCTGGGACTTTGTTTACTCATCTGTAAAAATGAAGGGATTGAATTGGATAACCTCAGAGGACCCTTCCAGCTCTAGCTCTATGATCCTTTGCAACATAAGACCAATTAGTCCTCGGTATATAATAAATATAATATAACATAATATAATAATATAATTGCATATGTATATGTATAATATTATATCTATGTTGAGTGACTTCCCAGGACAAGAGTCTGTCTCTCTGTATATAAAATGTCCAAAAGTATTTGTGCTAATGCTAAAAAAAGGATATGCAGAACCAGGAAGAGGAGCTCTAAGTAGTGCTGTAGTGCCAGATGGAATGAAGGCTGGAGTGGTGGAGAGTCAGAGTTGTGAAGCACTAGGTGAACTTTCCATTGAAACTATTAGGCCAGAAGGATGATAAAGGGGAATTCAGGATCAGCTAAGAACTGTAGGGAAACTGGATGGGGATCTGGAAAAGAGAGGGAAGAGGGATGGAGAGAAGGGACCAAAGGGAAATTATTCACTTCACACCTGGCCACATGTTCAATATCATCTTCTATTCTTCCTTTTGAATCCAAGTTATAAGGAGTCACACCAAGCCTGGGATGTGGTGCCAAAGGAGGCTGGTCAAGAAGAAATTGTCAGATTTTTTTCTCCCTATACAAATGACAAGTGCTCACAAGATAAAACTGACAAGCATTTCCATTTGGCATTTAAAATGCTGCTGCTGTTGCTGCCTACCTCCAGTAAAGCCCCAGCTGCAGCTGAGACCAAAGAAGAATGAATTGCAATCTGGTTTCTTATTCTTTTTAGGGAACAGGGCCAGGGGAAGTGGTTTGGAACTTCAACCCCCAAGTGCATCAATCTTTCCACTTCTGTTAAGTTCTTGTCTAAATGGATTAAGCAGAAATTTACTTAAGAACAGAAGAGCATCATCTAAATTCAAAGGCACCACAGTCAGTGATGGTAACACCACACACACACACACACACACACACACACACACACAGAGAGAGAGAGTAATTGATCAACAAATATTTATTTATACTGTGCTAGGAGTTGGGGGGGGATACTATTACTATTACCAACAACAACAACAATAATAAAAAGAATAGTAACTAGCATTTATACAACTCTTTATATCTATTATATCATTTGACTCTCATAACAACTCTGGGAGTTAAGTGTTATTATTATTCTCCATTGCACTGATGAGTTTGGTCTCTCCACTCTCCCAAGGGACTTTCACCCTTATTGGAGAGACAAGACTTATGTGCATAAAAACAATTCTAGTAACTCACATTTTTATTGTGCTTTCATAAGAAAGTACTTTTTACACAACAACCTTGGAATGTAGATGGTACAATATCACTGTTTCCATTTTGCAAGTAAGGAAACTGAGGTTTAGAGTCATTCCTAGGGTAGGTAGGTGACTCAGTGAATTGAGAGCCAGGCCTTGGGTAGGTCCTGGGTTCAAATCTGGCCTTAGATACTTCCTAAATGTGTGACCCTGGGCAAGTCACTTGACCCCTGTTGCCTAGCCCTTACCACTCTTCTGCCTTGGAACCAATACACAGTATTGATTCTAAGACTGATGGTAAGGGTGGAAAAAAAAGCCATACCTATGATTTCACAACTAGTCTCTAAGGAAGAATAGAAATATGGCTTACCTTAGGATGCTAAGTTCAATATTCTTTCTACTATGCCATCCTGTCTCTCAAGAGAGTGCTACATTTGCCCAAATGACTGGTTGCCAACCATCAACTCACCCACCTTGAATTCTTTCACATTAGCAAATAATGTGAGCTACTGCACACATGTAAATATCAATGCATCCCTTTCCAGTTTCCACTATTCTTTAGAAGCCCTCACAAAGATTCTCCTATTCATCATCAGCCTCCCCCATACTATTTTCTGACTCAATCCTCACTAATACTCAGTCTGCAAGAACCCTCTCTTTAATTCTATATCCCAGACAAATATATCTATTTTAGCTCTCAAAATTCTGTACTGTTCTTATTTGGGGGCTATTTGTTAATGATGGGAAGGGAAAAGGAGAGAACAGAAAGTAGAAGGAATGAGCAATAAGTAGTATGGTCTGTTCTCCCTGTAAAGTCAATATAGTTAGCTTGGCCTCAGAATTCCTCAGAAGACAAGTGGGATGGAGCTATAGTCTTCTCCTACCTTGACTAAGAAATACTTTATATTGTGGATACAGAATGAAAGGCAGTGAAATGTTATTTATATGTCACAGCCTCAAAGGAGGGAAGGACCAGTATTTTATTCTGAACAATATCAACCAACTTAGTCAGAAAGTTCTTCCCAGTCTAATTTACAACCCTTGTGGTATAACAGATATGGACAAACTAAGCTGCCTGCCTTGGTTGACACTACCAAGAAGCTTTGAATTCCTTTTTGTAGGCCTTTGACAAAGATTTGTTGAATTGAATTAAATTGGTTCTGATTTAGGATACTGCCCTTGTTTGATCTCTCATATCTCCTTCCCAATTGTGACATTCTTCTACCACTTATCTTGGAAACAATAGCCATGAGGAGTTATAAGGCAAAGATTACACCTCAGTAGAAAATGACAGTTGAACTAGATACAAAGTTAGGCTTTATAAGTATATTAGGAGTGGTCTCCTTTATAGATATATTAGACTTGATATTTCTTTTCTTTTTCTTTTTTATTTAAAGCCTTACCTTTCATCTTAGAATCAATACTCTGTATTAGGTACAAGGTAGAAAAGCAATAAGGACTGGGCAACAGGGGATAAGTGCTTTTTCTAGGGTCACACAGATAGGAAGTGGCCACCTAGCCACTCCTAGACTTGATATTTCTGTGCATTCAGCTGAGTTTAGACTGTATCCAGTTCAAGCCCTTTTCTTCTCATGAAAAGCATGTACCTAAAATGTCTATTTCTAAAAAAAAAATTTTTTTAGTCTCTTTCTAATTTCACCTTTCTTCTAATCTCAGCCCCAGATGAACTTTCCTTGACTCCCCTCAATCATGCAGGATTCATTAGATTATTCATTCAACAGATATACAAACATTTGATTTGCCCCCTTATTTCTTATTCCTAAATCAGACTGGATTAAATTCCTGGCCTGATACCCTCATTATCCAAGTCACATTTCACCTGATACTTTTCTTAGAACCCTTTCTCAATAAACTCACTTTTTTTTTAACTACCTGTCCTCCATTTCCCACCTGGGTTCCAGTGTCCCTTTGATCTCTTTGTGAAAGGTTCTCTTCTCAGAGGCCTTCCTGTGATCCATCACTAAGGCATTTAACATAGATACAACAAAAAGACAACATCCTGTCCAAACCCAAGGAATGGTGATGTAGCAGCCTTAGGTCCACCCTCAATGGATATAGAGTTGTTGTAAGAAAAGCACTTGGTAAATATAAGTTACTAATGTTATTCTAGGGGACAGCCAATCTCACTCTCCTTATAGACATTAAGGTTCGTGACAACATCTCTCCACCTCCCTTTTCCAAATAAATGATCCCAGTTCCTGTGCTCCTCACTCAGAATTCCTATTTTCCAAAAGTCCTCATTTCCATTTTCATTGCTCCTTCTTAGCCCCTCTAATTTGGAACATGTGTCTCCTAGTTAGCACACATGTCCCAAGCCAAGAACAAACTCATTTTCTTGGTGTTAGAGAAGGCCTGATGGCCAGAAATAGCTTGACATACTATAGCCACATGATTCTTCAAAAGATGGAGGAGCCTAAAGTTAGGCTCTGTCTCTAATTATTCTGGAGATAACTAGGGCATGGACATCTGTGGTTATTGCCAAGCAAGGTAATTGGGGAAATTTGTAATCAGTTTCTTATTTTGAACCAGATTTCAGACAAACTGAAGGGTCATATAATCATAGTGTCAGTGGTTTAGAATTAGTAGAGATTTTAGAGGTCATCTGGTTTAACCTCCTCATTTTACAAATAAGAGAATATGGCCTAGAGAAGGAAAGAAACATGCATTTATTAAGCCCTTACTTTGTGCCAGATACTGTGCTGAGTGCTTTACAAGTATTATTTCATTTGATCCTCAAACAACCCCTGGGGGATGGAGGGAGGTTGGTGTTATAATTATCTCCGTTTTACAGTTCAGAAAACTGAGACAAACAAAACTCAAGTCTCTTATCCAGGATTACACCAACAAAATTCAAGTGTCTTATCCAGGATTACATAGGTTGTGAGTATCTAAGGTAAGAGTTGAACTTGGGTCTTCCTGGCTCCAGTCCCAGTTCTCTATCCACTGAACCACCTAGTTGCCTCAGAGAGCTAAAGTGACTTCTCAAGGTCACACGGGTATTAAGTTGCAAAGCCATGATTTGAACCTGTACTTTCTGACTCCAAATTCAGTGCTCTTTTCGCTGACAAGAGGTTTAAAGATCTGCTATTCTTTTGTTCACCTCCTCTCTATAGTCTGGGATGAGATGTTTGAGACCATGGCATGGCTGCTGAACTTGCTGGTGTGAAAGGTTGATTTCTTTTTTTTTCTTTTTTGACTTCTTTTGGATTTTTTATTATTCTTTGCTCATACTAATCTCCCATGCAGGAATGAACCCCTATTTCTTTATCTCTTGGAATTTTTTTTAAACTAGTACCTTCCGTCTTAGTATCAATACTGTAAGGTAAGGGATAGGCAATGAAGTTTAAATTACTTACCCAGGGTCATAGAGCTAAGAAGTATCTGAGGTCAGATTTGAGCCCAGGACCTCCCTTCTTTAGGCCTGGCTCTTAATCCACTGAGCCACCTAACTGTGTCCTCCCTCTCCCACCTCTTGGAATTTCTAGAGCCCCTAAACATTCAATTCTAGTAGCTCTTCCCACATGAGATTTCCACCAAGACTTCCAGTTTTCAATGCTTTCTATTCCCCTCTCTCAAACATTTTTTTCTGCTTATTTCATATTTATTTCACACTGACTTATCTACTCACTTAGTAAATACTAGTTGAATTGAATCCTTTCTTTTTTTACTGTATAGTTTTTTTAATTTTAAGTTTTTACTGTTTAAAATTTTTTTTTTCAGTTAAATGTAGAAGTAATTTTGACAATTGTTTTTTGACAGGTTGACTTCTTTAGCTGAGACAAGTATCCCTGCATGCTTCTAGGAGACTCAGAGCCTTAGAGAGTTCTTTATGATTCATGCCTCCCTAGAGGGTGTGTCTGCTAAAGGAGAAAATAATAACCCTGGGAATGCATTCTAATCAGGATTCAACATTCACATACTCAGTATCCAAGGGTAGTTTCAATTTTATTTAGCTAAGGGTAAAAGGGCTCTGAATGGGAAGATCAGCCCAGAAGGTTCATTTAAAGTTTTTATTGACTGTCTTGTTTATACTTAAAAGCAATGTCATAGAAGAGGTGGGTTTGGAGAAGGGGTGGTAATCATAACTAATGATAATCATGGACCATGGCAATTTTGTATGAGTTATCTTTGGTGGAAACTATATAAATAAACCAAATGATCAGATTTTGAGCCTGTAATAGAAGAGTGAGAGAGAAATTCCTTAAAGCCAATGAAGGTAGCATTTGTCACTCAACTGAAGTACTTTCATCTGGCTGGTGGTGATTATCTATGCTTGGACACCTCCAGGGGCCTTTAAATGGCATCTGCTACTTTTCAGAGAACAGAAGAAAGGTTGTGATCATTGAAGGAGGGACATAGAACTTTTGGAACTCGAGGAATGGTCCAGCAGTCTCTTCAATGCCCTGAAACAGATAGAGAATGCACTGAATATGCATCCTGGAGATTCCTCTGTGACTAGTAGACACCTCACCTAACAGGAAGTTGGAGATGGATCACGCCTGCAGGGAAGAGGTTCCCATAGTAAAGCACTATGTTCTGCTTCAATGGGTTACCAGCAATTTAACATGCCTGAGGATCTTAGAAGACCAAAAATGAAAGGATTGCCATTTTGTAGTGAAAATAACACAGAAAGGAGAAATGAGTCAAGCCCCAGTTATAATCTCTCAAAAAATAATAATAATAACTTGGTGACTGTAGACAAATCATTTCTTCTGTGTGAGTCTCAGTTTCCTCACCTAGCCAACAAAGAGGTTGGACAAGATGATCTTTAAGTTCTCAAACAATTCTCTGTCTCTATGTCTGTATCTGTCTGTCTGTCTGTCTGTGCCTCTTTGTCTTTGTCTCTATATTTCTCTGTGTCTCTGTGTCTCTTCTTCCTCTCCATTCCTTTCTCTCTCTCTCTCTCTCTCTCTCTCTCTCTCTCTCTNATCAAGGACACCATCATTCTCTCAGGTCCCATGGTGGCTACATAGGTATCATCCTCATTTCTTCAGTGTTTCTCACTGCCCATATCCAATCTGTTGCCAAGATCTGTCAACTTCAATATCTGTAACATCTGTGGACCGTAACCCCTTCTCACTTCTAACACTGCCACCACTCTTCATCATCTCATGCCTGCACTATAGCAATAACCTGCCAGTGGGTCTGTCTGCCTCAAGACCCTCTGCACTCCAATCCATCCTTTAACCACCAAAGTGATTTTCAGGGACGAGGACATCACTTCACTACTTAATAAACTCTAGTGTCTCCCTATCGCCTGAGTGATCAAATACAAAATAATCTGGCATTCAAATGTCTTCAAAAACTATCTACTTCCCTTCTCTCTCTCTCTCTCTCTCTCTCTCTCTCTCTCTCTCTCTCTCTCTCTCTCTCTCACACACACACACACACACACACTTTGGGAGGCAATTTGGTGCTTTAGAAAGAGAACTGTTTCTATACATCTGGTTTCCAATCCTGACTCTACTGCTTCTTACCTGTATGACCTGAGACAAATCGCAACCTTTTGTAGCCTGATTTTTCTCACTCATTTTCCAATAAGAAGCTGAACTAGATGGTCTTTATGGTCCCAAAGAACTCTAACATGCCCTGAGTTAGAGGCAGCTTGGTACAGCAGAAAGAACATTGATTCTAAAGTCAGAGAGCCTGGATTCAAATGCTGCTTTTGGTACTTCCTACCTTGGTGACCTTGGTAAAGTTGTTTGCCTCCTCTGGACTTCAGTTTCCCCATTTATAAAATGATAGTGTTGGACTAGTTGTCCTCTGAGGTACCTTCCAGTTTCAGATCAAAGATTTAAATTTCGAAGTGACTTGAGAGACTTTTTTGATTTCAGATCTCATGACTCTCATTCTGCATAGACTGGCATCCTCTGGCTTGATTTTCTGGGGGAGTAATTCCTTTGGGCTCTGGTTTGACCATGAGCCATCCATCCAGGAACCATGGAAAGAGCAGGCTGCCTTGGCTCTGACATGGTGTGAGAATGTAGGAGGGACCAGTTATAAAATTTACTGGCCCCATAAAGAGGAAATATGGGGGGGAAAAGTTCCCTCCCAGATGAAGTGAGAGATGGGTGGATGTCAGCTGGAGGACCAGTAGAGGTTGTGTGGGAAGTGGAAAGCATGACAAAACATGAAAATGATACAACACTGCCATTAACAGCCTGGACATATGAGATGAGCAGAGCTTTCCAGCCAAAGCAATATGGAGCAACGTGGAACTGTTCTTTCAAGGCCCATGATGGAGCTGGCTATTCTATCTGGACTATTGAGCCACTGTCTATGATGCCCAAGTTCATCACATACGTATTCAGAACAGTTTTGGTGACATAGCCCACGATTTCCTTTCTTTCTCCCCGGGGAGTTCTCTTTTCTCCCTTACAGACATGAATAGCAATGAGGCTAGTGGTGTACTTTGGCAGTGGGACATTCAGTGTACCCACGAGGTCACCTTATCCAATCTCACATAACTCACACACTTACCAAGAGGACCTCAATTAGGAACAGGATGGTATTCTCTGAGAGGTCTGGCAATTCCTCCCACAGCAGTACTGGCTGCACCGGAACACTTGGCATGCCTTAACGCCCTACCCAAAGTTTAGAGATGCATCTCTATAGCAACGGTAATGGGTTGTTTTTCCAGTCCTCCCAAAAATGTAGGATTTTTGAAAATGATAATAAAACCAGAAACCAAGAGGAAATTCTAAGAAAATGAAATAAGGCAAAAAAACAGAAGTGGGTGTTTCTTTTCCATCCCTTATCCTTTGGTCCTCTTTTTGCCTCCCTCCCTGAGAAATACAGCAAGAGAGATGATCTAGATGAGGATGCTAGCAAGGATCCCAGAATTATTTCAAACTCATCTCTCTGTGTTTGTTACAGAACAATCCACAAGGATGCACATACCAAGGCATAGATTTCTCCTCCTTGCAAAAGAATTTAAATTGAAGTGTGTTCCTGTCAGAAGGCCCTTTGCCAAGAATTTCTGGACATGACTATTCCTGTTCTAAGATCCTAGGGACACTTTCATACCCCTTTGATTTGCAATAAGAGTCTTCAAGACTTCTCTGCCAGCTACATGGCAGTTTTCTTATTTATAAACACAATTTCTTGAAAAAAGCTTCATCGCTTTCTTTCTGAAAGTTTTCAGATATCAGGTGTTCAATAGTGTGTGTCAAGATCTATAACATCTTTTTTGGGGAGGGGTTGGGATCCATATCTATGATTTCACCAGTGTGGGGAATTCTTAAAGTGAATACTTTGTGGTACCATAGAATGAGTATTGGATCTAGAATCAGAAGGTTGGACTTCAAACTTTGGCTCTGCTATTTACTATCCATATAAACACTTGGGCAATTCATTTAATCCAGGGGGTCTTAAACCTGTGGTCCACAGACTCCTTAGTCAATTTATTCATTTGTTTGTTTATTTACTTTTAAAGCTCTTAGCTTCTGTCTTATAATCAATACAGTGTATTGGTTCCAAGGCAGAAGAGAGGTAAGACCTAGGCAATGGGGGTTAAGTGACTTGCCCAGGGTCACACAGCTGGGAAGTGTCTGAGGCCAGAGTTGAATCCAGGCCCTCCTATCTCTAGGCCTGGCTCTCAATCCACTGAGCCGCCTCACTGCCCCCTAGTCAATTTATTTTAAAAATATTTTGATAACTTCATTTCAATAGAATTGGCTTCCTCTATTGTTTTTTATGCTTGTTAAAACATTATTTGGAGGAATCAATAAGGTTTCAAAGATTGTCAAAAAATGTTTATCACACACACATACACAAATATATAGACCCTGACAACTTTTCTGAGTCTTGTTTCCCTCATCTGTAAAATGTAGGGGTTGAACTAGATAACTAAAGGAGTATATAACTTTTGACCTACCAGTACCGCCATTATATCTGTATCCCAAAGAGATCAAAGATAGGGGAAAAGGACTTATATGCACAAAAATATTTATGGCAGTTCTTTTTGTGGTGGCAAAGAATTGGAAATTTAAAGGATGTCCATTGATGGAAGAATGGCTGAACAAGTTGTGATATATGATTGTAGTGGAATGCTATTGTGCCATAAGAAATGATGAACAAGACAACTACTAAAAACTGGAAGGACATATAAAGTGATGCAAACTGAAGCAAACAGAACTAGGAGGATGTTGTTCACAGTAACAGCAACATCATATAATGATTAGGGGCAGCTAGGTGGCTTAACGGATAGAGAGCAAGCCTTGGAGACAGGAGATCCTGAGTTCTAATCTAGTTTAGAAACTCTCTAGCTGTGTGACCTGGCAAGTCACTTAACCCCTATTTCCTATCCTTAACACTCTTCTGCCTTGGAACCAAGACTTCGGATCTATTCTAAGACAGAAGGTAAGAGTTTAAAATATGTAAATATATAAAATGATGATCAACCATGAATAACAACTATAATAAAAAATGCAAGGATCCAGGAAAAATCCAAGGGACTCAAAACAGAAAGGACTATCTACCACCAGAGAAGGAACTGATGGAATTTGAATGCATATTGAAGCTTACTATTCTTCCCATTATTTCCTTCCTGAGTTTTTTTCCCCATGTATAAGCTATATTCTTTCACAATATGACATGTATAACCTATATCATACCTGCTGTCTTGGGGAGAGGGAAAGGAAGGGAGGGAGAGAACACAGATGATAAAATGTCAGAAAACCATTATTAAAATCATATCTAAAAAATCCTGCCTGCATGTAAAATTAAAAAATAAAATAAAATAAAGGTCTATAAAATCCCTTTCTTTACTAAATTTATAAGCCAAAGATGCTTATACCAATGCAGATCTTCATCTGTTGGTAACTTACCATGATGAGTTGTCCAGGATGCTGAAAGACTAAGTGATTTGGTCACATGTCCAAAAGATATCTGAGGTCACACAATTAATAAGTGCTTAAGGCAGTGATGGTGAACCTTTTAGAGACTGAGGACCCAAACTGCAACCCTTATGATGCATGTGAGCCCCCACCCCTCTCACCTTATTCCAGACAAGGGAGGGAGGAAGAGCTCCCATTGACTGATGGGCAGACTGGCAGGTCATGTGAGAAATGTCTTCAGGCATGGTGGAGAGGAGGAGGGGAGCAGTCCCCTCTAGCATCCGTGCCCTAGGTTTGTCAACATGAGCCTAAAGTTTAAATAGGACAGCTAGGTAGTACCACAGTGCACAGAGTGCCAGACCTAGAGTCAGGTTAAGTTGAGCTCAAATACAACTTCAGACACTAGCTGTGTGATCCTGGGCAAAACACTTAACTTCTTTTTGCCTCAGTTCCTCATCTGCAAAATGGGGGCACAATGGAGAAGGAAAAAGCAAACCACTCCAGGATCTTTGCCAAGAAACCCATAGATAATGTCCATGGGGGTCACATAAAGTTAGACATAACTGAACAATACCAAAATCTTGAATCCAGGCTTCCTGAATCCAAGGTTGATGTTCTTTAAGTTAAAAAGAGTTACATTTAGTTCACAAATCTCCAAAGATATACAGGTGCCCAGGCTCTTGCTGCTCTGCTAAGTTTCAGGAAAGGTTTTATAATCCCAAGGCAGGTGGGTTCAAGTTCCCTACTGATCTCCCAGAGTCATTGCACCCAAAATAAATTGGTTACTGTGCTAGCAGGTGGGCAAAATAACCTTCTTCAAGTAGGAAGCAACTATGACCAGCTGCAGACTGCCCACATGTATGTAATATGAAGACATCACCACCTACCTACCCAGCTTACTGCGATGTGGTGAGGATCAGGAATGAGGAGTGTTTTACACTCCACTCCAAAAGAGAGAACAGAGCTGGGTACATGACAGGTTTTAGAGTTGGAAGGGAAATCCAAACAACCCTCTTATTTTACAAGGGAGGAAACTGAAGATCAGAAAAGAGGAGATATTGGCTAATGCACCCAGCAGTAATCAATAGCAGGGGCAATAAGAGAACGCCAGGACCCTGGCTCCAAAGCTAGGACTTTTCCCACTGCCCCCCACCAGGGTCATTCACATGCTGTTACTGGGTGGAAGACAGAAAGTGATATTATACTCAAAGTGAGTAAGAGATGAGTTTGAATCTGCCTCAGATACCTGTTAGCCATGTGACCCTAAGCAAAACAATTGATTTTTCTGGGTCTTAATTTTCTCATCTATAAAATGAAGGAGTTGGATTGAATGGTCTTTAACGCATCTCCTATCTTTAAATCTATTTCATATATATATTTAAACATAAAATAAATATACAGTATTATATATGTTTATTATATACATATATCTTATATATATATGTGTATATATATGTATATATATATATTTGCACATATATACACACAACCTTACCTACTGTCAGAATTAATACTAAGTATTGATTCTAAGGCAGAAGAACAATAAGGACTAGGTAATTGGGGTTAACTGGCTTGCCTAGGATCACATAGCTAGGAAGTATCTGAGGCCAGATTTGAACCTAGGTCCTCCCAACTCTAGCCCTGGCTTTCTATCCACTGGGCCATCTAGCTTCTCCTCTTTTTGTATTTTTGTTGTTTGGTCATTTTAAGTCATGTCTGACACTTTGAGGTTTTCTCAGCAGAGATCCTGGAGGGGGTTACCATTTCTTTTTCTAACTCATTTTATAGATGAGAAAACTGAGGCAAAGAGGGTTAAGTGATTTGCCCAAGGTCACATGGCTAGTAAATATCTGAGGCCAGATTCGAACTTAGAAAAATGAGTCTTTCTGTTGCCAGGTCCAGTGCTTTCTCCACTATGCCACCTAGTTGTGCCCCACTCCCCTTTTGTACTAAGATGGAGCTATTATTCTTCCAATGGTAGCTAAAGAAAGACTTGTGGTCATCCTTCCATAGATACCTCTGTCTAGCATGTCTGGTGCCTAAAATCTGTGATATCTCCAGGAGTATGCTGGAACTAGTTCACCAGTTCTTGAGAATCTATTGTTAAATTTTCAATGTGAGCATTTACACCTTGAAAATCAGCAAATACTAATTATCATGAGTATATATATTACACACACACACATATATATATATAATTTCCACCAAGAAAGCTGCTTGTTAAATATTTACCAGAATATCCCTGAATATCTCTCACAGGGGATGGCGAGGGAGGGAGGAATGACAAGACGTTGGGTCCTATCCTGAATAAAGCATGACAGTCCTATTGAGGAATGATGGGAGATAAGATTAATAAGGTAGCTTGGGACCAAATGGTGGAAGGCTTCAAATTCCAAGATAAGGATTTTAGGTTTTTAGGGAAACCATGGAACACAATTACAGAGGAGCATGACATTAAAGCAGCAATTGTGCCTACTATGTGTAAGACACTGTGGGGAACACGAAAAAGGATAAGACTCAAAGACCAGCCATATGCCATTTACCTCTCTGGGTCCGTTTTATTTCTATCAAGGGTTAGACTACACAAGACATTCTTAGCTTGGCATCCATGAATAGTTGTCAGGGAGTTCATGAACTTAAATAGTTGAGGTAGTAGTACATGCTTGTCATCCCCTGCTGCTAGGGAGACTGAGGGTGGTTGATTGCTTGAGCTCAAGAGTTCTGAGCTGCAAAAAAGCTAAAGTTGATCCAGACAGAACAACTAAGAACATTTTGGTGAACTGAATGTCTGTTTAGAGCAGAGATATATATGCCTAGCAGCAGGACTGTTTCACCAAAGAGTAATGGATAGTCTTGTAACTATTGTTGCATAATTCCAACTGATTGATCAGGACAGGTGGATCAGACTAAGCCTGGCACCAGTGTGGTGAGCCCCAGGGAGTGGTGAGGGCAGGGTTGGGAACACCAGGTTACTTAAAGAAGGGCAAACTCTCCCAGGTTGGAAATAGAGCAAGTACAAACTTTTGTGATGATCGATTGTAGATGGGATCCACCCATGACTAGACACACTATACTTCCAGCCTGGGTGAGATGGAGAGACCCAATCTCAAAAAATAAGAAAAAAACTCTCAAAGATTATGCAGTATAGAGGGGGCCCCAAGATATAAATTAAAAGATAAATAATATTAAAAGATTGAAATATTCAAGACAATAAGATTTCATGAGATAGCTACATAATTGATTGGAAACTAAACTATGCAAATATTAAATATATAAAATGTCAAGGAAACCATTATGTAGGAAATAGAATTTAAACTAAGACTTAAAGGATGAATAGGATTTATCTTGACAGAGAAGTGCTAAATCCTGCTAAGAGTCGTGGCTCTCAGAGAATCTGCATTCAAGTCCCTATCTGAGCTGCAATTTTCCTCAACATTAAATGAGGGGAAGAAGAAGAGGTTTAGACTAAGTAATCTCTAAGAATTTCCCCAGCTTTAACTCGATAGCCTTAAGAACATTTCAAAAGAGAGGAATAGGAATAGAACAAGAGTGACCTAAATAAAAACACCAGAGCAGGAAAGTTCATTTCTAGCTATAGTCTTGCAACTAACCTTGGCTGCAGCAGGAACTTTGGGAAAGTAGAAAGTGAAAGATATGGTTGGAAAGTTAAGTTGAGGCCCTATGATGGAAAGAATTTAATTCTAGGCTGAGCAGTTTAGTTTTTATCGCATAATCAATTGAGAGTTTTGAAGATTTTAGAGTAGAGAAATGATGTTTTTTTTTTTAAAAACATTATATTTGAAATGAAAAGGCATGGTCTTTGCTACTTACTACATGTGTGACCCAGGAAAACTCCTTTATCCCTCTGGGTCTCAGTTTTATTATCTGTCAAGAGTTGGACTAGAGAAAATGTTCTTAGCCTGACAACCACAGAGAGCATTCAAGAATTCATCAACTTGAATATGAAAAAACTACCTATTTATTTTCACTAGCCTCTATCTAAAAATTAAGCATTTCCTTCCATTATCTTAAAACAATACTCTGAGGAGGTATCCAATGGCTTCATCAAACTGTCAGAAAGGTTCATGACCCCAAAATGGTTAAGAACTAGTGTAGATGACATCTAATGTGCTTTCTGTTTCTAAATCTTAGGCATTCTTTTTTTTTTTTTTTTTAAACCCTTACCTTCCGTCTTAGAATCAATACTGTGTATTGCTCAGAGTCACACAGCTAGGAAGTGTTTGAGGTCAGATTTGAACCTAGGACCTTCTGTCTCTAGGTCTAGCTCTCAATCCACTGAGCCACACAGGTACCCCCATTCCTAGGGATTCTACAATCAAAACAATGTTTCAAGAAGATTTATCTGACCATGAAATGAGGGATGAATTGTAAACTATTGTAGATGATCTTTGAGATCTCTAAATTTTCTTTGTAGGAGAATTCATTGAAGCAGAAATATCTCCATTAAATAACATATACAATATTTTGTCCTAGTGTCCCCCTACCTTTTTGCTTTGAGGAAGGCATCATGTTTCATTATTCCTCCTCTGAGATCTTCATTGGTTTTCCCATTACTCAGAGATCAACTTTTATTTATGTCATCATCACAGTATATATCAATTTAATTTTTCTGCTTATTTTTCTTCTATAACCATTCATGCAAGTCTTCTCAAATTTCTCTAAATTCTTACTGTATAAGATTATTCCATTTATTTATATACCATAGTTGTGGTTTGGTTTTTTTCCTCAGCCATTCCCCCACTGGTAGGTACCCTTTAGGTTTCTAGTTCTTTGCTAGTACTAACAGTGCTACTAAAAATTTTTTTGGCAAATTGAATTTTTGTTTAAAGCTGAGATTTATGCCTAAACAGCAGGACTATTTCATCAAAGAGTATGGATAGTCTTGTAACTATTGTTCCATAATTCCAAATTTAAATCCAGGATAGGTATGCCACTTTGCAGCTCCACCAACAATGAATCAGTATGTATGTCTTCCCACAGTCCCTCCAATGCTGAATATTCCCTGGTTTTAGTTTAGTTTTGTTTTTTTCCTTTCATCTTTGCAAATTTGCATGAGTTAAGATGAAATCTGAGTTGTTTTGACTTTCTCTTACTATTAGTGACCTGGAACATCTTTTCATGAAGTCCTTTATAGTGTTCAAACCTTTTGAAACTGGTTATATCTTTTGGCCATTTAATACATTGGTGACCTTTGAGTTTCAAGGGAGGGGTGGGGCCACAAGACTGATTTCAGAGGATTAAAGGTTGTGATGAAGTAATGGTAGCAGGTGTGCACCTATGAATTGTTCAATAATTTTATCAAAGAAAGGAGAGGGAGAAATGGGAAAAGGGGGAGGAGGAAAGGGAAGGAATTTTTCTAAGATATGGGCAACCTTCAATCTCTTTTTTACCTTGTTTACTTCCTTCTCTGAATTTTTCCCTCTTGGATCTTGAGCTGACACAGGGCATTTGGGAACTCAGCCCAACCAGTTGTTTTCCCAGGTTGGGCCAATCCCAGAAAATTCGGTTAAGACCCAGGTAGATCTGGTAGGCAGGGAGTCATTAATGGTGGATTTGTGTACCCTGAGACATTAAATGAACACCATGTACAGGATATAAAAAGCAATGATATGAAGAGGAACATGTTTTAATCAAGAGCTTATATGCTCTAGGAAATAAGACTGCAACCCTGGGACCTCTGACCTTTCCCACAGCAGATCACCTATAACAAACAAGTTATTTTTTGTTTATGTTTTTTTATAACAAGTAAATTTCATAAAATTCTCTGAACTCACCTGGAATTTTAAAAGCCTAGTGAGAATGTCAGGTAGTCTTTGGGGGTGTCTGAAGGCCCCAGAACACCTGATCTGCCCTGAACTGAGTTATTTCTCCTTACAGGAGCAATTTTCTTCCTGTTGGCTCAAGTTCTCCATTTCTCCCACACAGGCTCAAAGTTAAGGTACTCTCTGCTCCAAATAGCTGATATGGAAAATGCTGAACTGTGCAGCTGGGCTCATGGAAAACATATTCAAATCACAAATGGTACTGTTATGTTTGGATTAACATTGACTTCATGTAACCCAAGTTAAGAAACACCCCCATCCCTGACCAAAACCAAAAAAACCTCATATGGTTGAATCTTCTACCAGGATATGAACTTTCTCTGTGAGGACATTTCTTTCAAAATATCAACAGCTCCTTGAGAATTGGATAAAAGTAGATACTATCCAATCAGAGCAGCTAGGTGACTTAGTGAATAGAGTGCCAGACATGGAGACAGGAAGTCCTAGGTTCAAATCTAGCTTCAGACAATTTCTTGCTGTGTGACCCTGGGCAAATCACTTAACCCCAATTGCCTAGCTCTTGCTGCTCTTCTGCCTTAGAACCACTACTTTGTGTCAATTCTAAGACAGAAGGTAAAGATTTTTTTTAAACCCTTATACTTCAGTATATTGTCTCATAGGTGGAAGAGTGGTAAGGGTAGGCAATGGGGGTCAAGTGACTTGCCCAGGGTCACACAGCTGGGAAGTGGCTGAGGCCAGGTTTGAACCTAGGACCTCCTGTCTCTAGGCCTGACTCTCACTCCACTGAGCTACCCAGCTGCCCTAAAGATTTTTTTAAAAAGTAGATACTCATCAACTGAAGAATGGCTAAACAAATAATCAAGGGCTCAAATCCTCCAAGAAAGAAGGTTGCAACCCTTACGACTTCTGGTCCTTCCCATAGCAGATCACCTGTGACAAATAAGTTATCTTTTTCATATTGTTATGACTTAAGTAAATTTCAGAAAACTCTCTGAACTCACTTGAAATTTTAAAAGCCTGATGAGAATGCTAGGTCTACAAGAAATGATAGCACATAAATGCGGAGAAACATGAAGAGATTAAATGAACTGATGCAGAATGAAGCAGAAACAGGAAAATAATATTCCCAATGACAACAACAATGCATTTCTCTTAAAGAAATTCAGAAATCTTTAATAAGTAGCCATACAGCCTGAAAGAGATAAGAAAATGTACCTCTTTTCATTGACAAGGTTGGGGAGTAAGGATATTGAATGTTGTACATACTATCAGACTCAGCTGTGATACATTGGTTTGTTTTATGGAGCTGCATTTTTCTTTTTTAATCATTTGAATATGGATATGACATAAAAATAGAAGATAGCATTTTTAAAATGTCAGCAAATTTCATAAATAAATTAATACAATAATAGAGACAGCTAGGGAGCAGAGTAAGTGAATCTCTGGACTTGACCTCAGGAAGACTTGAATCCAAATCTGGGCTCAGACATTTGCTAGCAAAATGCTAGGCAAATCAATTAACCTCCTTATCTGTCTCAACTTCCCTGTATGTAAAATGGCAGACAATAATAGCATCTACTTCTAAGAGTTGTTTTGAGGATCAAATGAAATAATATTTTAAACTGCTTAGCACGATGCCTGGTAGATGCTTAATAAATGCTTGCTAAAAGTTTTTTGATTAATAATAATAATAAATCCTCAGCCCCTGATAAGCAATAAACTATTTAGTTGAAATCTGCTTATATTGATTCAATGCAATCCGATATTTATTAGGTGCTTGCTAGACACTATATTAGACCCATGGGATATACAGGCAAAAGTAAAAAATGTCTCCTCCCCTCAAGGAGTTTACATTCTATCCAATGGAAAGTAACTGATGCTTTGGTACAAAAAGCAACCACCTTCCTAACTTATCATCAGTTACTTTCCATTGCTTTTTCATTCTTTTATTTGTTTTATTAAAATTACCAGGTACCTCCCTTACTCCTCTCTGCACACACTAGAGACGGTATCATTTGACAAAAAAGTAATAAAGTACACACACACACACACACACACCCCTACCTTCCACATCACAACTTTCCCCATCATGGTTTTGAAATATTGAAGGTCAGTATAAGAAATTAGACTGGAGGGGGCAGCTGGGTAGCTCAGTGGATTGAGAGCCAGGTCTAGACACGGGAGGTCCTAGGTTCAAATCCAGCCTCAGACACTTCCCAGCTGTGTGACCCTGGGCAAGTCACTAGACCCCCATTGCCTACCCTTACCACTCTTCCACCTGTAAGTCAATACACAGAAGTTAAGGGTTTAAAATTAAAAAAAAAAAAAACTAAAAAAAAAAAAAAAGAAATTAGATGGGAATTTTGGGGGACTTTTGTACAAGCTGCAGATGACACAAAAAATGTTTAGGAATCCAGAAATCATAAAATATATGTATAGTATTGAATAATGTCAATATGAAAAGAATGTGAAAGCCAGCAGATGACACACAAAAGCTAGAAATGTAGAGATATCTTAACATTGACCTACATATAGCCTATGACCTAATACATAATCCAAATTTTACAATAAGGCGCTGTAAACACCCCATAAAAGAAAAAGAAAAAATTCAGACTCCTTTTCTGGTATGAAGGGAGGGCCAAAAATTTTTACATGGATTTTCCAGATGGCAGGGATGCCACCCCTAACTCCTGCTGTGGGGAAAGGATAACTATGTATATATATATTTGTTTCTATTTATCAGTTTTTTCTCTGGATGTGGAAATACACAAGTTTTTCTTCGATGAATATTTCTGTTGCTGTATATAATGTTCTCTTAGTTCTGCTCATTTCACTCTTCATAATTTCATGTAGGTCTTTCCATTTTTAAAAAAACCTAACCTGCTCATTATTTCTTTTGGCACGTTCGTATGCCATCACCATCATAGGATAATGAGCCTTTTAAAAAATTTTGTTTCTTACATTAAAGTTACCAGGTACTGCCTTTCCTCCCGCCCTTCCCTACACTAGAGAAAGTATTATTTGACATATATTATATATACATATGCTTATATATGTATGCGTGTGTATATATAAACCATGCGTTGCTTGTTTCTATTGATCGGTTCTTTCTCTGGATGTGGCCACAACACAAGCTATTCTTCAAAGAATATATTTGTTGCTGTATGTAATGTTCTCTTGGTTCTATTCATTTCACTCTTCATAATTTCATGTAGGTCTTTCCATGTTTTTTAAAACTTGACCTACTCGTCATTTCTCATGGCACAGTAGTATTCCATCACCATCATAGGATAATGAACCTTCTGTGAAAAACTCACCCAAATTCAAATGAGCTTGTCCTCAAAGTAGGTCCAAAAATAGATTTTCACCAGCACTAGCTTCAAAGATTTGTAAGCCCAGCAAGGCTTACCAAAACTTGCATTACATTGGCATAGCTTTTGATATTCCAGGATCACATCCATGGCACCAGGCAACATTAAAGTAATACTTTTGTCATTTCAGATTCATTTTTCTATAAATTATTAAACAGTATCTACAAAAACTAATCAGACACGTTCTATGTGCCAAGGACTGTGCCATTAACTACCTTGTTCAAAAACTTTCCATGGCTTTCCATTTCCTACCAGTTTCTTTAAAGTCCAGATTCTTTAGCCAAGTTTTAAAGCCTTCCACAAGGGGTACTCATTTTATTATTGTTTAGCTATTACTGTAATATTTAGCTCATTGTAACTGCTATTTGGGGTTTTCTTGGCAGAGATACTAGAGTGGTTTGCCTTTTCTTTCCTCAGCTCATTTGACAGATGAGAAAACTGAGGCAAACATGGTTAAGTGACTTACCCAGGGTCACATAGCTAGTAAGTGTCTAAAGACAGATTTGAATGTAGGAAGATAAGTCTTCCTGACTCCAGACTGAGTATTCCTATCCTCTGTGCCACCTAGTTGCCCCCTAAGCTATTTCCCTAACCTTATTTCCCATTACTCCCCAACACCAGCCCATAACTCACCATTGTCCTCCAAATAGTCCATGCTAATTCTTTAGCAATTTCGACAAACACTTATTGGGCACCTACTGTGTGAAGAACATTGTTTTTTTGTGCTACAAAGGAAGAGCCAGGATTTGGATAAAACCTAATTGATTTTATGGCAATCACAGTTTAGAATAGAATATGATGCTAATAATAATCAAAGTAAAGGGGTTAAGTACATAAGAGGGATACAAAGTAATAATAATCAAAGAAAATGATGAGTAAGTGCATGAGAAGGATACAAAGTATTCCACAGAGAGGAAATGTCATTGTTGATTGGAAAAATGAGAGAAGAAAGGGAGAATGTAAGGCAAAGGGAATAGCCTTGGCAAAGGCAAGAGGTAGGAAACTATTGAGTATATATGGGGGCAAGTGAATAGTATAGTTAAGCTGTACTGAGGAGCAGTAAGAATTAGGACTAGAAAAATAGAATGGAGTTAGATTATGGAAAACTTTGAATGGCAGAATAAGGAATTTGAACATCACTTAGGTAATAAAGAACCAGACAAAAATTTAGAGCAGAATTGCATAATTAGACTCGTGACATCTTTGACCCTAATCTTTTGTTCATGTTATTCTCTTTCTTAAAATGCCTTTCTTGTTCCCCTCTGCCTCTACAGGTAGTACCTACCTTTTAAGGCCTGATCAGGCCATACCAATGAGACCTTTAACTCCTCCAGCTAACAGTAGTTTCCATTAGGGGCAGCTAAGTGGCTCATTTGATAGAATCAGGTGTGGAGATGGGAGATTCTGGGTTCAAATCTGACCTCAGATACTTCCTAGCTGGGTGACCCTGGGCAAGTCATTTAATTCCAATTATTTAGGACTTAATACTCTTCTGCCTTGGAAGCAATACTCAGTATTGATTCTAAGACAGAAGGTAAGAATTAAAGAAAAAATCAAACACCCCCCCCCAATGATTTCCTTCTTCTCTGAATCCAATTCTTTAAATATCTCTTAAATATCTACTCTGTACAAAGTATTGTGTACATAATGGCTTAGTGGACAGAACACTGCACTTGAGTCAGAAAGCTTTGGGTTTGAATTCCATCTCAAATGAACAAAAGCTGTCTGACCTTGGGCAAGTCACTTAATTCTCAACTTCAGATTCTCTTTCTGTAAAATGGAGATCATACAAGTGCTTAGTTGATAGTATTACTGTGAGATATTGTGAGAAGTTGTGTATAAACGATGTTGTAAATCTTAAAAGGCTATCTAAATATGAGTTAGCATTATTACCACCCTTTGGCTACTTAATCATGGACTACTTTGAATTATTACTTAATCATGTCCTGTGAGTGTATTTGTCTCTCTGCTTCCAGAGTTCTTGCAATGTGTTCTATGTTTCTTATTCTATCCTTTCCTGAACAATATTCTGCATAGAGTAGATACTTACTTAAAGGAGGTAGGGGCTGGAAGAGAAATAGAATGAGGGGGAGGAAGGAGAGAGGCATGTGACCAGATCTTCTCTTATCACCACTTCTGCCTGCTGTCAATCATGGAAGCAAGGTGGTCTCTAAAGCTGTCTATGTAGGCAAGAGAGGAGCAGACAATGAATGCAGATTTTTGAACTGAGCAACATATATGGGGCATCCCGAAAGTTTTAGTGTAGTTTCATTTAAACTTTAATAGCTTAAGACTTTCAGGATGCCCTTAATATATTTCCAATAGCATGGTCATCAAAATTACTTCCCTGCCACATGCATGCTCTAGAGTGTCTTTTCTATGGAGATAGCCAGAAATAAATCCCTGCTGGTACAGATTGTCTCTGGGAATTCTAGTTAGAATTAATAAGTTTTTGTGATCAATGAGGCCAGGCCCACCCATTATTTATGAAACGCAGAGAACTGAGTTGAGAGTATAACATGTTATAGGAGAAAGAGAAGTGGATTTGAAATCAGAGGACTTACGTTTGAATTCTGGCTCTGATATGAATTATCTCTCAGACCTCAGGGCAAATTACTTCTCCTTCCTGGGCCTCAGTTTCTTTATCTGTAAAATCAGAAGGTTGCAGTGAATGACCTCTATTACCTTCTCCAGCTTTAAATAACTGATGATGTACCTCAAAAAGAGATTCAGTAGAAGAATCATGGTTTTTTTGAAAGCCTAGCATGGTGCTTGTAGACAAATACTCTGAGTTGAACCTGGTTCTTGAAGGTTATAGCAACAAAGTACAAGCTCTAGAAGGTTCTACCATGTAGGTAAAGCTGCCAGTATGACAACAAGAGAACAAACCTAACCGAAGAGCCTAACTTACTGAGAGGCTCATTGTCAGTCAATTGGTGATACAGCTTTTGGGGACCCATATACATTGTAATGCTTCTAAAATGTTTGAAGAATTATCCATTTGTTGGTCAAATCCAACAGCAACATTTCCAAGAATGTGACTCTCTTGTTGCTATCAATGAGTGATTCCTCCCCCCCCCCCCCCATTGGTATAATATGAAGACTTTACCAATTGCCCTAAGTATGTATTTATTGCACATTTGGTATTTCTCCATTGAGTTCTAGCCTACATAATCACTTGAACTAACCAGGACTAAAGAAATCAAAGCATGAATACTTAATATAAAGCCAAATCTTTACCACCAATGGAGGGGTTCCCTTATTAATGAATTATGAGCCCAAAGGAGCCAAAGAATCAGGAGGATTTAACATTCGTGTCATTGAGAGCTGAAGATCAAGTAGCGTTGTCTTGCTTTGTTAAGAGCTACTGGCACCTGACCCTCTATTTCCAACAAACATTCATCCTTTCAGCAAACATATTTAACTACGGTGTTAGGCACGGAAGAAAGCATGACTCTGTGATAAGAAGTTGAGATAAATTTGGTCCTTATCCTCATGGAATTTACCTAAGTATTATCTAAGTAAAAATTTTCTTTTCAAATGCCATCTCCTGAAATACACCATCACTCACCAAACCAAAGTATTCTGGGTCCTAAACTAATACCGTAGCCAAAGGGATAGGTTCGAATGTCTCCAGGACTAAAGTGTAAGTCTATATTTACCTAAGCAGACTATATTTGTGTGTTTACATGAAGAAAGGATCACTCACTTATTCCAGAAATGCAGACATCTCTTGAATATCTTCCCTCTCCCTATAGCCTGACGCCAGTGGAGTTGCCCCTCCTGTAGGGGAGAGACTTGGTATACCAAGTCATTCCATATGAGAACTAAAAATCCCTAGAGGATGCATGGAATAGGTAACCTTTCTTGTTAATAGCTTTCCCCTCCACAGAATCTCTCCAGATTCTGGGATCACTATTCCTCCCATTAGCCCCTGCCCAAGGACAGAGTTGGAAGGGTGAACACATTCATGTGCCTATCAGTTGGAGCGAACACACTGTACACATTCTTGAGTTTAGGCTGGAATGTCAGCTGCAGTCCCAGTGCCAAAGGCTAAATTGTTCTTCTCTAAGACTTGGTTCATGAGAATGTCTAGCTAAGCTCAAGTTGAGGGGAGAAAAAGGTGGGGGGTATCTATCACCTTTCCTGGGAGTGAAAGACACTGTTCAGGAAATTGTCTTCCTCCTCTTCTCCTAAACAGTTATTTCTGGAACTTTTATGGTGGGCAGGGAGGTGATGGCTTGGTGGTTAGTGTGTGTAGGAGGGGTATGTGAGGGGAAAGAGGGCAATGAAGAGAGAAAGAACAAGTCTATTGGGTGAACCTTAACCAAGCACTAGTTCTTAAAGTGAGAAATATAACAGGAATTTTCTGCTTTTCCATATAATCCCTCTCTCTTCCTTTTCTTCTTCCCCAGCAAACTCCACTTCATTTCCCCTCTGTGAATGTGTTAGTTGAAGCCTAGAATTCTCTCCTAAATCTTTCTCACGAGATTACACAGATTAAAAAAAAAAAGAAATTTGATATTATATAATGAGAAAACGATGAGCATGACCAGCTAAAACCATTATTTTTTTTACCCTTACTTGACAGAAGGACAAAGGTTAAGTGACTTGGTCAGGGTCACAGAGCTAGGAAGTATATGATGCCGAATTTGAACCCAGGTCCTTCTGACTCCCAGCCTGGCTTTCTATCCACTGTGCTACTTAATCATCCCTTGATAAGATCATTTTTAATGATAGCTAGTATAAAAGAATGAGGAAGGAAAAAAAGAGAGGCCAAAGCTGATCTATAGTAGAAAAAAACTGAATTTGGAATCAGTAGATATGAGTTCAAATCCTGACTTTATCACTTAATATCTTTGTGACCTTGGCCAAGTAATTATTCAACCTTGTGCCCTTTCTAGTCTTCAACTCAAAATTGAAAGATGTGGACTAGATAACCTCTAAGGTCCTTTCTCAAAAGATATGATCCAGTGAACTGAATCACAATCAACTCATAATTTGTCCCAGGGCCTAAAATTTTAATTTGTGCATTGGCTGGCTTTCTTTTTCATTTTCTTTCTTCCTTCAGTATCCCAACCCTTGGCTATTTATTTGTTAGTTAGAATATACATTGGAGGATTTTTAGGGGGAAAGAGAAAAGGCAAAATGCAAATAATTCATTTTGTTATATGTTAGTGTAATCCCTGCTTTGTTTTTGTTGGTATTGCTATAAGAACTGTAGACACAGGAAGCAACTATTGTAGCTGAACAGACATTTTACCTAGAATCCTCAAATGCCCATGACATCAAACCTGCTTCTTTGAAGGAGAGGGATATCCCAAAAAGGAAGACGCTGAGGTAGCCATGCTGCAGAGGCTGAGGTTTGTTCTAAATCCTAACCTATCTACTTACACATCTGAGTGATGGTCCAGGCCAGCCCCTTACCCCTGAGCACTAAGCCTGGGAGGGGTCGAAGTGTCCAAGTTGCAGTGGAGAGGGAAACTAAGACAGCATGGAACAGACAAGATCAGGCACCAGGGAGCACAGCAGGTGGAGGACTGGACTGGTGAACCCCCCACAGCAGGTCCTTGAAACCTTTCTTTCAGGTTCCTCACTGTGCACTCCTAAGTGCCTGGCTATGGGGGCACTCTCCATTGTTTGCTCTCCCCCTAACATCCACTTCCTGTTTCCCCAATCTCACAGAGAGTAATAAAAGGAAGAAAAGTCTATCCCTGTCAGCCCAGTTCAAGGATTCTCTTCTTATAAAGGTGTAAGAGTCAAGGTTACTGAGTTGGTAGATAAATTATCGTACCTCACCCTTTAAAGTAAATTGTAAGAACACAGCAAGATGGCTCAGTGAATTGTGAGCCAGGCCTACAGATGGTCCTCGGTTCAAATCTGATATCAGATACTTCCTAGCTCTGTGACTTTGACCAAGTCACTGAATCCCCATTGCTTATCCCTTACCACTCATCTGCCTTCAAACCAATAATATGGAAGGATAAGTGTTTTTTAAAAATAGGCATTGAAAGAAAAAAATGTAAAACTGAAAATTGGGATCTCTGTTCACAAGTCAGTGCCCTGATGGAGGGCTTAAAGATTCCATTAAAGATTCAGAAGATAATCTCCCCTCATTGGAATGTAGGATGGAGGGGTAGCCCAGCAACCAATAAGACAAAGTTAGAATATGTGAATCCTCTAGACAAATAGGCAGAGTTAGAAAGATTCACAAATGAGGCGAGGTCTAGGGAATTGGGTCTAATAACTGACCAGGTGGGAGTAGAGGACCTTCTGCTAACGCTACATACTACACAGTGCTAAAGGAGATTTCTCCTTCTAAATACTACCTCTGGAAAACGTCACAAATGAGGTTGTGTCATATGGGGCTCCTATGTATTACCCATGAGCACTCTTTACACAAGGGACCTTTTACACCTGCCATTTCTATAATATAAGCTTGGTTACCTAAAAGGCCCAATAGTTGCCTACCTCTCTGCAGGTGCTGCTGACAGCTGTATAGCATGAGACTGACAGACACGGGCCTAGCAGCTTATGTCATAAGAAGACAACATTCATCCAAACCCACAATAAGGATTCCCAAGCAGCTGCACAGACATCAAACAGTCACCAAATTAAGTATTGTGTTCCATTCTGGGCACCACATTTTAGGATATGCATTAACAAACTGGAGCCCATACAGAAGAAAATGGCTAGGATGGTGAGGAGATTTAAAATCATATCCTAAATGCATATCATTTCAAGGAACTAGAGATGGTCAGCGAAGAAAAGACTACAATTGTGGAAGAGAAAATATCTTTGAGTATTCTAAAGGTTTCGTGTAAAAGATCAAATGAAAAAAAAATGCTTAGCAAAGGTCTTGGCACATAGTAGGTGCTGAATAAATGCTTGTCCCTTGAAGAGACATTAAATTTGTCTTATTTGTTCTAAGGGATAGAACTAGAAGCAATGAGATGCTGTAGGGAGGTAGATTTAGAAAGAACTTCCTAATATTTAAAGCTTTCTAATAATGGAATGGTCTACCCATCACTGGAGAGTTTTAGTAGATGCTAGATGGAACATGAGTAGAACAAATCAAGTGATTCTTAAAGAAATGAATTCAGAGGATTCACTAGAAGGTAAAATGAGAAAACAGAACTCATTAGAAAAGATTTTGATGTTGAGAAAGATTGAAAGCAAAAGGAAAAGGGGACAGCAGAGAATAGATATCCGGATATTTGTCATGGAAACAAACAATGAATACGAACTTGGACAGATTTTGGAAGATAATGGAGGATGGAAGGGCCTGGCCTACCATGATCCATGGGGTCACGAAGAGTTAGATACAACTGAACAATAACCATATGGTCACTGGTCCAGGATGCTAAAATAGGGGTTCCTGATTTGGATAGGAGAGACCACACTGTGCAGTTGCAAAAGCACTAAACTGGATGTTAAGGGATCATAAGTCTAGTCTCAGCTCAGTGATTAGGCAACTATGCAACCTTGAGCTAATCATTTAATCCTATCTGTAAAATGAAAGGAATAGACTGTATGATCTCTAAAGTCTCTTCTCACCTTAAAAGTCTTTGGTTTCATGGACTGAACTAGTGGACTTCTCAGTTTTCTTCTGAGATGTCATGAGCCTGTGATTAAATTTGATTTGGGGCTTTTCTCTGTTTCAATTCTTCCTGGTCCTCATGAGCTCTGAGGAGAGTAGTCCACATTTTTTAAGCATGTAGCAATTTCTTACTTGGTATCAATTACTAGCAATAAAGGGGAGCAGAGGTTTGCCAAATATATGCATAATAACTGTCAATTATGTAATAGATCTAGTGATGGGAGTAAAATAATGAGCTCTCTCACCTCTTCCCGGCAGAATGAACAGTCTTCTCTGGATTTTGAGTGCAATAGCCCAATGTGCAGACAGGAAGTTTGCATATTTATTAGTATTTAAGGAAAATAATCACTCATACTAGGTTATGTGGGCAATACCCTGGAATAGAGTTGTTTATGAAAGCATGTTTGGAACTCAGTATTAGTCACTCCCTATTAAGGAATAAGCATCTAACCCGGAAAGATGTGAAAACAAAATCTAAGCATCATTGCCTAATACCTAATTCCAGGGGAACTAGGAGACCATGGATTTAGATCTAGAACCCAATTCTACTGCTGACAGAACATAGAAATTATAACTATAAGACACTTTTATGATCATCTAGTTTAATACAAAGGTGGCACTGTGGATAGAGTACTTGACCTGGAATCAGAAAAACTCTTCTTCCTGAGTTCAAATCTAGCCTCAGACATTTACTAGTTAGATGACCCCAGGCAGGTCATTTAACATGCTTCCCTCAGTTTCCTCATCTGTGAAATGAGCTGGAGAAGGAAATGACAAGCCACTCCAGTGTCTTCCAAGAAAATCCCTAGTATGACAATGAAGAGTAGACATAACTGAACTACGATAAAACTAGTATCTTACAATATCCCCTAGGCAGAATGATTTTCCAAAAAAAGAATAGAATTTCCATTTTACTGAAATAAATTCATTTTAGTGAAATTAGTTGATTGATTCAATCACTTAAGCACTTATTTATCCATTCAACAAATATTAACTAGGGACCTATTACATGGGACCACCTTCAATTTGAGGGATCTAGTGAAGATCAGGGAAGGCTTGTTCTCTGCCTTCAGGGAACTTGCATTCCAGGAGGAAACATGTGAAAATGACTAGTCACAAGAAGATGTTTTATTGTTTGTGAAAAGATTGACACCGAGCTGATCATTTGTTGCCATTATTTTATCTACTAAAGCTAATTCCAATTCCTTATTGCTAGTACTCTGTAGAGAGCCCCAGGGAGAGCTGGTTCAGTTCTCAACTGAATGTTGTGCAATCCTGACACCTAGTGCCCACAAAACAAAAAATTCAATGTACTTCACAGTCTGAAAATTGGGACAGCAGAAATAGGTCGTTAAAGAGACTCACTAAATATTATGCTGGGCACCACATTATTTAGATGAAAAGAGAGTCCTTAACAGGTAGGAATTTGTAGTTTAGAATCCTGGAACTTAAAACTCCATAATTCCCAGTTCTATCGGAATTGAGGAGGATATAAACAAAAATTGTTGTTTGTCATGTCCCACTCTTTATGATCCTATCTGGGGTTTTCTTGGCCAAGATACTAGAGTAGTTTGCCATTTCCTTCTCCAGCTCATTTTACCTGTGAGGAAACTGAGGAAAACAGGGTTAAGTGACTTATGGGGGGGCACCCAATTAGTAAATGTCTGAGGCCAGACTAGAACTCACAAAGAGGGGTCTTCTTGTCTTGAGGGTCAGCACTTTACCACCTGACTTCCCCTAAACAAAAATAGCTAGTGTTTATATAGTGCTTAAAGGTTTCTAAAGCACTTTGTAAATATATAATCTCATTTAACTCTCACAACAACACTGGGAGTGAGGTTCTACTGTTTTCTCCATTCTACAGATGAGGAAATGGAGGCAAATAGTGATTTGGGTATTCACTTGGAGTCACACAGCTAATAAAGTTTTGAAGGCAAGATATAAACTCAGGTCTTCCTGATTCCAAGTCCAGCACTCTATCCATTATAGCACCTAACTGCTTTTACTACACAACAGTTTCTTTTGCATGTACATGTATATTCTTTCCATTTGCTCTAATCATTGTTGTAAATGTTGTTCTCTTGCTTCTGTTTGCTCTGTCAAAATCACTTCCTAAGAGTAGCTGCCTCTGTTTGAAGATCTCCGAATTGGAGCACCACAGCCTCTTGACAGAGAAGTTGATGGGGCATCTACCAGAGGACTGCCAGAACCTTGTTTCTGTCCTAACCTAAGGAGCTCCAGCAGAAGTGGGTTAGGGAAATAAACAGCGTTGTGGGTGGAATGAATGAATAAAGAAAGCCTTCAGAGAGAGGTTAGAGAGCATATTTTGTACAAACATAAAGAAGTGGTAAGAAGAAACCATTAGAACAGGTCATCAGAACCTCTTACCCATCTCCTGGTTCATCCCTCCCACTCATCGATCCTCTGCTTTTTGGGGTCAAGTAAAACAAGTCCAGTTCCTTTCTACATGACAGCCCTTTGAATGCATGAAGCCAGCAAGCACGTTACCCTCTAAATCTTCTCATTTACTGGCAAACATGAAAGTTCACAAGTCCCTGTTATATCAGCTCATGAGCTTCTCAGCTTCCTTGTAAACATGAAGTTAAGAAAGTCATTAAGCATAAAACAATTTACATCTACTTTAATAAAGGACACTGAAAGTGCCCAAACTAGAACTCATAGAAAATTAAAAGCCATTTCTTCTGGTGAGGCCCCTTCCCTCAACATCCTACATGGTCTCATAGCACTGGTCAGAGCAAAGCTCTAACAAAAGGAGATACCAGAGATTGCTCTTTTTTTTTTTTTTTTTTGTTGTTGTTGTTGTTGTCATCAGCTCTTGCTTTTTCTGTTGCCTATATAGACACTCTGTTGCTCAGATTAATGTTGCAGCTCCAGGACATTCCCACCATAGCTCACGGCCAATTCAGGTACTCTCTGCTAGATGGCACTATAGATAGAATGCTAGGCATGGAATCAGGAAGACTCATGTTCCTAAAGTTTAAATCTGGCTTCAGACACTTACTGTGTGACCCTGGACAAGTTACTTCACTCACTTTGCCTCAGTTTCCTCTTCTGTAATATGAGCTGGAGAAGGAAATGGCAAACCACTCCAGTAGCTTTGCCAAGAAAATCTCAAATGAGGTCATAAAGTCAAACTTGACTGAACAACAATCTCTCCAGAATCAAATAACTTCTAAAAGTGCCTGTGTATCTCTGCTCTGTCCAACTCCCCTAGTACTAAAAGATTATCTCCTTGTACCACCTCTTTTCAAACCCATGAAGTTTGCACTCTGTCATTTATCCATGGGTTCCTCAACCAGCACTGAAAGATTCTCTCACAAGTCAGTACTTTACTGTCTTCTTTCTGTATCTCCCCTTTTTCTTGTGTCACTTGCAAAATCTGAGAGCCATTTTCTCTTTATACCACCTGTCCTATCTAGGAGCATATGTTGGATTGAACAAATATGCTCTCTGCAGAAGACAATGATGGAGTCCCTGTTACACCTGAAATGTGGCACCCAGAACTGAACACAGTACAGATGGGACATGGTTAGGAGAAAGAACTATATTTCCCTCATTCTGGGTTTTATTCCACTCTTAATGAGTCCTAAGGTAGCATGAGTACTTTTTCCACCAGTGAAGATAACTTCCTAATATCCAAACCTTCTCATCTTGTCTGATTCTTATTCATGTTCTCTTCTTTTCCCAGAAAGGATCTACTCAATACTCTGTACCCTATCCTTCTGATTCTCCACATATTCTGTAAATAGCATCACAACACTTGGGATTTCCATTTATTATCCATCATTCTTGTATAATTTATACTCTTATACCTTCTTTTCTGGTTACATAAATCTTCAATTATATTTGTAATGCCAATCCTCAAATCTAACCAGTGATTGTTGATAACCTAAATCCTACTGATATTTGCCCTGAATTTTTGCCTTACCCTGATATTGTGATTCTTTGGAAATTGTAGTATGCCATGATGTGCAATCATGTCCCACTAGTAGGAAGTTAGTGATGTTAAAAAAGAAAAGAAAAGAACTTTGTTGAGAAGACACCTCCTCCCTAATTCTTTTTTTTTTAACCCTTACCTTATGTCTTAGAGTTAATACTGGGTATTGGTTCCAAAGCAGGAGGGGAAAGGGCTTAGTGATTGCCTTGTCCAGGGTTGCACAGCTAGGAAATGTCTTAGGTCAGATTTAAATGCAGATCCTCCCAAATCCAAGTCTGGTGCTCTAACTTTGTGCTACCTACCTGGCTCCTTCTCCCTAATTCTTTGCTGAGGCCAGGGACTGCTGGGATGGAACCCCACATACTTTTTTGATACATTGGTTAGCTTCTATTTACCTTTTTTCCTTCATTTCCCCCTCCCCTTGATTATAAGGGCTAGATTTCTGGGGAGGACTGGAAATGGATACAATAGGAAAGGCAAGTGAAATTTGTAAACAAAAGATAATAAAATATTTTTTAAATGCTAATAGCTACCATTTATATAGCACTTGAAACTTTGCAGAGAGCTTTATGAATTCCATATCAGTTTATTGTAATAATGACCCTGGGAAATAGGAGCTAGTATTATCTCCATTTAACAGAAGAAGAAACTGAGGCACAGATAGGTAATGTGTCTTCTCCAGGGTAGCACAGGGAGTGAATATTCAAGGTAGTATTTAAATTTGGGTCTTCCTAAGTCCAGCATCTCTCAATTGTGCTACTTAGCTACTTAGAAAGATGAGCTTTGGTGTCATTATGTAGGCTTACCTTATTGGACAGACAATAATTAGCTTGATGGCTTAGACATAATGCCAAGTTTTAATAAACAGTGACATCAGAGCACCAGGTGGGCCATTTCCTATCAATTCGAGACTATGACTTTGAATTTGGATTGATGATAGCCTTTATCTTTGCCACCTGAGGATAAGCCTCAATAAGCTTAGAGGGTATCATCATTATGTTGACCACCTGATGAGTAAATATTTGTCTCAGCCTCTTCAGAACTCCAACTACTATGTCAGGAAGGATAGAAGAATACACAACCAATGAAATCAATAGTCCTTAAAGTATCAAAGAATAGTTAATAACTCACATTTATATTATGCTTTAATGCATACAGAGTGCTTTTTCCCACAACAACCCTGGGAAGAAGGCAATATGTGTATCATTAGTTCCTTCTTATAAAGGAGAAAATAGATTTAGAAAGCTTACATAAGTAACTGGCCTACAATAACATGGAAAATAAGATGCTGTCCTGCTTCATTTTTAGTGTATCTTCCTTCCTTTCTCAGGAAACATTTTCACCCTGGAAACTCACTCTATCCCTACACTTCACATATTGGAATACCCTATGGCAGTGATGGTGAATCTATGGCATGCATGCCAAAGATGACACACAGAGCATTCTCTGTGGGCACTAGGCCATCCTCCCCTCCACCACCACCCCCCCCCCCCCGAGTTCATTATGAAAAAGACATAGGGACTCAGGTGGAGCTGCTCCCCTCCCCTTCTCCGCCATGCCTGATGATATTTTTTCACATCCTCAGCCCCTCTGTCCAGCAGCCCAATGGGAGCACATAGGGGCTAAAGTGGGCAACTCACAGGCAGCAGAGCTGGAGGGGAGTAGAATGCTCAAGCCACTCTCCTCCCCATCTCTACACTCACTGATGACATTTTCTCACATCACCCACCCAACAGCCTAATGGGAATGCTTCCTCCCTCCCCTGTGTAGGGTAAGGGTGAGGCATGGCACTCAGTCTGGGGGGGGGGTGGGACCTGGCACACCATCTCTAAAAGGTTCACCATCACTTCTGTGGCCTCTCCCTCTGATTGACTGGTTCCTCCCAGAACCTCCATTTTTAAGAAAGATGACGATGTCTTTATTCCTTTCTAGCCTGCAGTCTTGACTCATCTTTCTCTACCCATATCATGGGGTATACTCATGTCTTCCTCCCCATCCTTCAGTTATTTTTTAAATTGCCTTACAATATAAGCCCCTTGAGGACAGAAATTGTCCCTTTTGAGATTTTCTTGGCAAAGATATGAGTGTGCCATTTCTTTCTCCAGCTCATTTGACAATGAGGAAACTGAGGCAAATACAATTGAGTGATTTAACCAGGGTGACACAGCTAGTAATTGTCTGAAGCCAGATTTAAACTCAAGATAAGTCTTCCTGATTCCAGACCCAGAACTCTATCCACTGAGCCACCTCTTTCCTTTTTTTTTTAATATTTCTATTCTTGGAACTTAGCACAGCACCTGGAACACAGGAAGTTTTTTTTAAACATTTATTAATATCACAGGAAGTTTTTAATGCATGTTTGTTTTCTTGGCTTGCTTACAAGTAAGTGAAAGTGCTATGTTGCAAACCCAGGTCTCCTGACTTTTAATCTGGAGTTTTTTCATTGATTCAAATATTCTGGTATTGCTGATATCTCCAGAAGGACTCAGCATATTAAAAGAATGCTACAAATAACACCAAATAAAGCCAAATGGCACCTAACAAGAACTTAATAAATGCATGTTTGTTTGAGACTTTTCTAGTAAAGTTTAGGAGTCATTGACGTGGACAGTGTATCTCATTCATTAGAGAAAGCCCATATCCCATGCCAAATTTCTTCCTCAGATGATTTCTTTTCCTTAGACACTGGAGAATCTTCAAAGTTAAACTTCTCTGATTTCAGGGCTTCCATCAAGCCAACAGAGCTCAAGGCTAGAGTTGATCTCAACCAAATCAGCAAGCATCTATTAATCACTGTAAAAGGGAATTCTTTGTTCTCTTTGAGTTCACACTTGTGCCTAGGCTGTTGATGGCAAACCTATGACACGCATGTCAGTGCTGACACACGTAGCCATTTGCGATGACACGTGGCTGCATGCCAAGAAGTATGGAGCCGCATGCCAGGGATGAAACATTTGCTGTGGTGTAGTGTAGACACTCTGTGCACTATAGATGACAATTCTACCTATATTAATTTATCTATTTTGGTTTATTAAATATAGTTATGTATTACAATTATATGTTTTGTTATTAAACTATGAATATTATGAAATTATGGTTTTTTCTCAAAGTGACATTACACCTGAGTTATGCTTGGTTTTTTGGAAAATTTTGACACACCAAGCTCAAAAGGTTGCCCATCACAAAGGTTTGCCTAGGCAAAGAGAATAAGGGATTCCCTTTCACAAGTGTGAACTCAAAGATATTTTGATGATTATATTGTATTTGATTTATAAAATAGAATTATATTGCTGTATTAATGTTAATCTTTTAGGAATTTGCAAGACCCACTCACCCCTATGAATCATTATCACTACTCCTAAGTGACCTTTGCTTTAAAAGCACAACTTCTTAAGGCCCCTGTCAAAGTGTTCTTGAACCCCAGATGAGGTGGCTAGATGGCCTACAGAAGGCCCAAGACCTTACTGACAGGGTCTTATGACTTGTGGAAAATCTTATGACAAGATTCTAATAGTTGATGACCTGTGAAAAGACCTGTTGACTAAGCTTTAGTTGATGATGGACATTGTTCTTAGCTAATCATAGGAACACCCGTGCTTCTGAAGATGACCAGTCACAGAATTGTGTCATTCCATTCTTTTTTTAAAAAAAAAAAAAACAACTTCCAAAACCTATAAAAGACCAGAGAGCCTGAGGAAAAGGATCCTTGGGCTTAGGAAGGAATTGGATCTCAATTGATTAAGGACCACTGGACTCTAAATAAATTGAATATGATCAAATTTCTACCTCATTTGCCTTTTGTTGCAGATTGGATATTTTTGGCCCAACACTGGGCTGTGCAGAGCTCTAAAAAGAGAACATCACATTTGATCCTGGAGGTAATAGAAAATCACTGGAGTTTAATGATCAGTTGGAGTGACACAAACAGACCTGTGCCTTAGGAAAATCAATCTGATAGCTAAGTGGAAGATGGACTGAAAAGAGGAGAGACTTGAGGCAGAAAGGCCAAGCCAGAAGGCTATTAATCAGACACTTGCTTCAGTGGCTCCTTATTGCCTCTGGAATAGAATCCAAATCCCTCTAGTTGATATTTAAAGCCCTTCACAAATTAGCTCCAACCTATCTTCTCAGACTGCTATCACATGACTCTGTTTCTGTTTATATTCCAGGCAAACTAACTTCCTTGCTGACCCATTTAAGATAGTTCTCCTGCCTCCATGCATTTGCATAGCTATCTCCCATATCTGGGATGCCCTCCTTTCTAACACCTCTTAGAATGTCTGATTTCTTATAAAATTCAGCTCAATTCAAGCTCAAATTAAAATTTCCTACATTTCTTGGCTAAATTAAGGAAAATAAAATAATTAGGGTGAGTCCTTTTCACTTAGGACACAAAGGTTAAGGTCCTGTAGAAATTATAGAGGTGTGTGAAGAAAGAGCTCTTTTTAGATTTGATGACTTTAACTTTTGCTTAAGAATTGCTATTGATTAATAAGCAACTGTTACTGATCGATCAAAATTTGTAGTCAGAGATAGTTCCAGCTATTACCAGATATAGTAACTGAGTTGTCAACTCTAATACTTAAAGAGTAATGGTAGGCTAATGATTTAAGGCATAGTATATTCATATTTGAAAATAATCCTATAAAGCTGTATAATATATATATGTAATATATATATATGTAATATATAAAAAATAACTGTGTGTTAAAATCTCCTACCGACAACTACACCTCTTCCACCCTTTTGAAACTCATTTTTAGTTTAATAGCTAATTACCCCTCCCTTCTTAAATACCCTTTGTGGTACAATAATTCCCTTATTACACCTTCTTTCCTTCATTTATTTACAAGCCAGTCATAAACTAGCCAGAGGAATGGAGAGAGTTCCTGCTCCACTAAAACTCTTTTCCAGGGAGTTGTTAATCCCCCCTTTCAAAACAAGATATCCACATGATAGGCATATGCTCTAATCCAATCAAATATTAGACACCTTGGATACATCTTGATCTACCTTATTAGAAAAAGTTACAAATCACCAAATCTAGAAATCATTCCTTGACTGCCAGTCATCAGTTTTATTATTGCTGTTTTGAGGTACTCTCTAGTTTTGTTCCCTTTTTCCCTATAAAAATCTGATGCTCTGGGGTCTCACATTGTAGTGGGTGTATCTGCAGACCATTGACTTAGTATAACTTTCATGCTTCATATTAAAGCCAACATACTTGGAAGTTTTGCTCTCTGTGGGTTTTTTTTTTTTTTTTACAGATCGACCAGAATGTAATTTTCATTTAGGATCTATGATAGAGCCTAGCAAAACACATTACATCCACAAACTTCACTATGACTCTTGCATGGGAGCCAGTGAAGGAAAGGACAATGATTAAACTGTACATGGTGTCAGAGAAAATGATCAATATCTAGAGATATTGCATACCTAGTTGAAAAAAGGAAAAACTATTAAAATTTGGTTGCATAAAGTAATACATTGATGATCTGTGATTTAGTTGGTCCTTGAAAGTAGAAATTGTTTCATTCTTTGTAGTTGTACTTTCAGTGCCTAACTTAGTACCTGGCATACAGCAGGCTCTTAATAAATGCTTGTTGATTAACTAATTATTTGTAAGGAATCACCAAAGCAACACAGATTTCGATCAATCCCTCTACAACTTTAGTAAATGGCCTTCAAGAGTTTTAACCTATATGAGACTATTTATCATGGCGGGGGGAATGGAGGGAAGGAAAAAATCAGAATCCTAAAATGTCAGAAAACAATTGTCAAAAATTGTTTCTACATGTAACTGAAAAAAAATTTTTAACTGAAAATAAGGAGTTGCAGTACATGAAAAATTTCTCTCTATGTAGCCAATCTGGTGAAGAACCATTCTAAAAAAACAAGGCTAACTCTTAGACTATGTATTTATCAACAGCCTAGAGGTCTTTCTAGCTTGGTAGCACTTACCAGTCTCTACTCTGATGGCATAGCTTTGGACAAGCCAGGTTCATCACTCCTCCACAATGCAGCATAAAATTAGGTTTTTAATGAAGGAATGCTACACTAAGTACAGTAATTTGTGTAAACTACTTACTATTTTGGCTAATTACCATGCATAGACTCCTTGAATTTTAGAGTTAAAAAAAGTTTAGCAGTCAGCTAATCCAACCTCCCACATAGCTTCCCAGACAGACATTTAGTCTTTGTTTAAATATCTTCAGTGAGGGAGAGTACACTACCTCCTAGAAATGTCCATTTCACTGTTAGTCAGCTCTATTTGTGGGAAAGTTCTTCATGTCTAATAGTTTTAATCTCCCTTTTGTAACTTCTACTCATTAGTCTTAGTCTGCTAACCTAAATGAACAACACAGAACCAATCAGGTCCCTGTACCTACACAACAGGCCTTTAGATATTTGAAGACAGCTATTTTGTTCCCCCTTATGAACATCATTTAGTCACATCATTGTATCCTAATCTGTTGTCAAGCAATTGAACATCAAAACAAATTATCCTCTACCATATACCATATCCATCTTTGTCCAGTGGCCTGAGCAGTGGTTCATCCCATCAGTCTTGGCAATTTGTTGTCTCATGGAATGTAATCTATTAACTGGATATGTCATCTCTTAGACATCATAAACATATATCAGAGTGTTATTATTGTTTTACAACTTTGAGTGAGTCAGCCCAGAAAATCATGTTCATATCTACTTAAGTTTTCACTATTTATTATTCATTTTGTGGGACTGTCTATCCACAAATTCACTGGAAATATGACCCAGAACATGTTCTGGTATACTAATGTAGAAATCCTCAATGTAGAAAAAGAATAGCTAGGTGGCCCACCACATAGAACACTTCACCTGGAGTCAGAAAGACTCCTCTTTCTGAGTTCATATCCAGTCTCAGTTACATACTTGATGTGTGACCCTGGGCAAGTCACCTAACCCTTTTGGCCTCAGTTCCCTCATTTGCAAAATGAGCTGGAGAAGGAAATGGTAAACCATTTCAGTAACTATAACAAGAAAATCCCAAATGAGATCACAAAGAGTCGGACAAAATTGAAGAATGATTGAACAGCAACAAAGTAGAAAAAGAGAAAACTTTCTTGTCTTCTTTGTCTTCTGCCTTTCCTCCATCTCCCCCGGGCACATGCTATTATGTCAGGGAAAATTTATGCTACAGAACCCAGAAAACTGACTGGCAAGCAAATGGAGAGGAAGTTATCATAATGTTAAATATCATAAATCCTACCAGAGCCAGAACTATAGACATCTCTATATATATTTTTTTCTGTTAAGCAATTAGTTTTTACCCATCCCACCTTCCACCTTCCACCTTCCACCCACCCCCCCCCCCTGCCCCCCCCACTAAATAAAAACTAAAACTCTTTTAACTAATTTGCATGGTCAGTCAAATTCTTGCATTGGTTAAATCAGAAAATATATGTCTCATTCTATATCTTAACTCATCACCTCTTGTAAGTACACAAGATTTGTAGGGGGACAGACCATCCTGCCAATTATGAAAAATGTAAGTGGAAGATGTGTTTTGCAATATTGTACCAATATTGTACCAATTATAGGGTAGCATACCTTTTGAGAGAATACTGAGATACTGAAAGAAGAGGTGCCTTTGCCAGCTTAATTATTATTGCGCTTTATTAGGGTTCATTATGTTGATTAAGGGAGTTTACTGGCAAAAATCCAGTCCTTGGTGGCAGTAGGACAAAGTAATAAGGTGGATCCCCACATTGGTCCCAGGTCAGGCCAGGTATTATATAGAAACAGAACAAAGGAGGTATGGTACCAGGGATAACCCATGGTCATGTGAAAGGGTTCCCATGGGATGCTTGGAGCTTCTTTTGCTATTAACACTTAGTCAAGGTAGTTTATACTCTCTTTGGAGTCATAGGTCACTTTCTCACTCTGTGGAATCATAGGTCACCACCATACACTTTTGTCAGGAGGTCATTGTTTAACCTGGAATTAGGGCTGACCATTGCATTGATCAAGGTTCTTTCTTTCAAAGTTGTCTTTTACAACTAGATAACTAGGAATCAGGAAACAGATCAGACATCAAACCTAGCTTTGGACTTATAAGCTGTGTGACCCTAGGCAAGTCAACTAATTACTATCTGCCTCAGGTTCCTTATGTGTAAAATGGGAAATATAATATTACCTACTTCCTTGGTGTTTATTGTGAGAACAAGAGAATATTTGTAAAGCATTTTTTGCAAAATATTAAAATGTTATATAAATAAATGCTGGTTATTATTACTATTTGTTCTGGTGCTTCTGCTCATTTCACTCAGTATAGGGACTTTTCTGGGTGTTTATACGCTGTCTTCTTGAGTTTATATACAATCTTTTTGACTTGCCATACTGACCATTATTCACTCCACTGTTCTCTCTCCTACTAACCAGAACCCCATTAGGGACAATTATAATTTTCCCCCAACAAAATGTAGCCCATTGAGACTGGCCACTTTATTCTCCCTTCTAGCCAGAGCAATCTGGAAGCCTAACTAAAGGGGAAAACACAGAGGAGGAGAAGGAATGGAACAGAAGGGTGAAAGTTGCCTTCACCTATTCCACCCCATCCCTAGACTAGAATTTCTTACACATTAATGTTCAACCAGTTCATTAATTAAGAAGCATTTGTTAAGCACTTACTGGGAGCCAAATACTACTAAAAATTAGGGATAAGAAGAAAGGGTAGAAATAGTCTCTACTCTCAAGGAGTTTATATTCTAATGGGAGGAGATATCATGAACATGCACACACAAGATACATACAAAGTAGATACACAGTAATTTTATGAGGGAAGGAACCAATGTGGTATGGATGAGTAGAGGACCCTGCAGAAGTTGGCTTTTATTATGAGAGTAGTCCTAGGTGTGGAAAAATCTGAACCAAGGTAAACTCTCCATTCTTTGACTTTAATACGTCCTCTCAGTATCCCTTCCAATATAGAAAACACAATACTCCTCTATCCCTGAGAGTGAAGGTAAAATCAGACCAGGGAATCACATACTTCCCACTTACTTCAAAATATAGTCCCTTTTCTCTCTTTATAGTATGGCAATTTTCTATAGTCCTGGCTACCAATGGGTAAGTGCTATAGTTTTACAATTGCAGACTTGTGTGACATAAAACACTTTAATTGAGCCTTGCTAGTAATACAATGACCTATTATTGATTTATTCTTTTTTTACTCATTATTTATATATATATATTTTGAGTTTTTTTCTCCCAAAATTTAATTTTTTCTTCTATTTTTTAAATGTTTTTTGTTTTTCTTTTGACACTTAACTCATATACCTCATAACTCAACCATTTATCTTGAGTTGATATGATATGGGTGTTGGTCAACATCCTCCTCAGGGGAGATTGTATAATTTTCATAAAATCCAAGATTTAAAATGTTTTTGGAAGAAATTTCAGGAAAAGAAGCACACTAACTCCTCGAATCAAGAAAGTGAACTGTTTGAAGAAAGTGCCATAAAGAAGTCTGCAGAAACTACACATTGCATCAGAAGATCCAGAATGAACTTTGTAATGTAGTCAACTGAACTGAAGGAGGTTAGACATATTTATTCTGGATGTAAACTCTCATGCAAAAGGGGATTGCCCTCTAATTGTTTTTTTGACAATGTGCCTACCAATCATTGGTTTTGCTTTCTCTCTCTTTTATTTCCCTCTTATCTCCAACTATTGTAATTTCCTCTTTAAAAGCACAATATTGTATGCACCTTTAGCTAGAGGACCTTTAGAGGTATAAGCTAGTTATGTGAAATGATTCCTTGGGGAGACTAGGCATGTAAATCTGGGAGATTTCAACATGCTCATCTCCTAATAGAATCACAGGGGAGATTGTGAAGATAGGATTAACTCTCCCTTTGTCTATTTTTACTTAATCATATCAAGAACTTAAAGCACCCCTACTTAGTAGCTAGCTAACCATTAAGTAAGAAAGCTCTCAAGACACTTACTAGTTCACACCCCTAAAGGCCCACAAGCACTGCCCACCTTGGGCAGTGCTAGGTAAATTGAAAGACTGTACCGAATTACAAGGGTTTAAAAAAAAAATCTTTACCTTCTGTCTTAGAACTGACACAAAGTAGTGGTTCTAAGGCAGAAGAGCAGCAAGAGCTAGGCAATTGGGGTTAAGTGATTTGCCCAGGGTCACACAGCAAGAAATTGTCTGAAGCTAGATTTGAACCTAGGACTTCCTGTCTCCATGTCTGGCACTCTATTCACTAAGTCACCTAGCTGCTCTGATTGGATAGTATCTACTTTTATCCAATTCTCAAGGAGCTATTGATATTTTGAAAGAAATGTCCTCACCGAGAAAGTTCATATCCTGGTAGGAGATTCAACCATATGAGGTTTTTTTGGTTTTGGTCAGGGATGGGGGTGTTTCTTAACTTGGAGGGGCATTGGCTTATGTACCAACAGGCATAGCCATGACTGCCACTGGATATGGAGCCCTAATGATTTTTTTTTAACCCTTGTACTTCGGTGTATTGTCTCATAGGTGGAAGAGTGGTAAGGGTGGGCAATGGGGGTCAAGTGACTTGCCCAGGGTCACACAGCTGGGAAGTGGCTGAGGCCAGGTTTGAACCTAGGACCTCCTGTCTCTAGGCCTGACTCTCACTCCACTGAGCTACCCAGCTGCCCCCAGCCCTAATGATTTTAAGAAAGATACAGGCTTTTACTTTTGGAAACACTAAGGTTACTGACCCAGCTATGGAAAAGATGTTGGAGTATATGAAAACACTAATAGAAATTAACAAACAAATAAGGGAAGGGAAAGAACTTGATGCTAGGACAATTATGCAGCTGAAAATCATAGAAAGCACGGTCACAACAAAGAAAGGGGGTGAAAAACAACAAGAGATTAAAAAGAACAACCCAGAAAAGCAAGAAGTTGCAGGGGCAGAGTCAGCTCCTGTAACAATACTTCCGATTACAGACAGAACAATAGTAGAACCGGATGCTGGGATTATACATGTTAAAAGCTATAAACCATTTATTGGAGGGGATCTAGAGATTTTAAAAAGGAGGGTCCCCCAGTTCTTTGTAAATCCACATAAGGCAATAAAAGAATTCAAATGGGGAGTCAGGCTGAATAATCCTAATTTTGAAGATGTGGAACTCTTATTAACAGAACTATTTACCCCAAATGAAAAAGCTAAATTTCTTGCAGAAACAAGGAACAATCCCAACCTAGCATCATAGCCTGAGCAACATCAAGATCTAGAGCTGTCATCTCATGCAAACATGACATATCTTAGAAGATGCAGGGAGGACTTGGCAGAGGCGATGAAACTTCATGCTAAACGATCAAATGCATGGGGCTCATGCATAAACTAGATCTAAACAACTAGAAAAACATCCATTTATTCATGGGTAGGAAAAGCTAATATAAAAAAAATGACAATCCTACCTAAATTAATTTACTTATTCTGTACCTATCTATTATCTACCCATCAAATTAACCAAAACATTTTTTTATAGAATTAGAAAAAATTATTACAAAGTTCATGTGGAATAACATAAGATCAAGAATATCAAGGGAAATAATAAAAATAATCTGAAGGATGTAGGCCTAGCTCTACTAGATCTGAAACTACACTATAAAGCAGTGATCATCAAAACTATATGGTTCTGGCTTAGAGAGAGGGGTAGGTCAATGTAATAGACATTGAGTAAATGACAATAGCAAGATACGTGTTTGATAAACCCAAAGATCCCAGCTTTTGGGACAAGAACCCACTATGTGACAAAATCTTCTAGGAGAATTGGAAAACAGTTTGGGAGAAATTAGTTTGCTCAACATCTTAGTGGGTAAATGACTTAAATATAAAGAGGAAAATCAAACAAATTGGGTAAACATAGAATAGTATATCTGTCAGATCTATGGGAAAGGAAGGAATTTAAGACCAAGAAATGTAAAATGAATAATTTTGATTATACTAAATTAAAAAGTTTCTCCACAAACAAAATCAACACAACCAAAATCAGACGGGAAGTAACACATTGGAAAAAAATTTTTATAAGAAAAACATTTGACAAAGGTCTCATTTCTCAAATTATCAGGAGCTAAGCAAACTGTACAAAAAAATCAAGCCATTCCCCAATTGACAAATGGTCAAGGGTCATGAATAGGCAGTTTCCTGATAAAGACATCAAAACTATCAATAAGCAAATGAAAGTGTTCTAAATGTCTAAAAATTAAGAGAAATAGAAATCAAAAAAACTCTTAGATACCATCTCACACTTAGCAGATTGGCCAATATGACAGTAAAGGAAAATAATAAATGTTGAAGGGGTTAATCAGGACACTAATGCATTGCAGTATATGGGTGATATTAGAAATTAAGTCTTGTTACATTAGTTTAGAGATAAGAAGTGGAGAAACTGTCTTGAGAAAGAATTGGAGTTTGAAACAGATCTGAGAGTGTCAAGTGTGTGAGGGAGGTGTAACGGTTTTTCTGTGGCAGTTACTCTCTGAGAGTGGTGCTCTCTCTCTAAGTGAGGGGAGGAGGTGAAATCTTTTCACTCTCTCCTCAATTTCTGAAGGTAGAAGGAAAGGAGGGAAAAACCTGAAGGAGCTAAGTGATTTCCTTTTCCAGCTTGAGAAACACTAGTGACTGTCTATTGCTGTTTCATAGATTGTTTTATCTGAGACCACCAAAGAAAGACCAGGTCTTTGGTTTGGACTGAGTCTGTTAAGGTTCAGATTCCTAACTTGGTTCTTGATGAGGCTCAGCCAGCTGGCCATTGTTATTTTTATAATTCAGAGACAAAGTTAAGAATTATATACTTCTTATGAGGATAATGGTGTTACTTTTTTGTAGAATAGAGAAAATTTGGGTTAGTCAAATAAGGAAGGATCACTATAGCCTGTAGAAACAGGAAAAACAGTTCCTTGTGGAATCAAGGAGTTTTATTTGGGTAGAGTTAGAATCCCTTAGAGTTAGAAATCCTCTTATATCATTATTCTCAATAAATAATTTATTTTTGTATAAGACTCTCTTTAGCGTCCTTGTGCCTGACCCTGAAGAGAAGTTCACTTATAAGCTTCACATCACTAATATACACTGAAGATATGATACTTTGTTAGCACAGGAAGCAGAGTATCTAATAAGTTTATATCTATAATCAATTCTTAAGAGTCATTATTTTTACAGTTTTGCATATTATTTTACAGTTGGTGGAGTTATGAATTGATCTAGTCATTCTGGAAGGCAATTTGGAATTATGCCCAAAGGGCTTTAAAAGACTGCCTGCCTTTTGATCCAGAAATACCACTGCTGGGTTTGTAGCAATGAGATAATCGGGGAAAATGCATGTACAAGAATAGGCCCTAGTAAAATCACAGTATAGTGAAGAAATTAGGAATACATTGATAAGGGTTTCATAAGTTCAGGAATTTTTGAAAGTTTTCCAGAGGCAGCAGAGTGGCTGAGGCAGAAAGAATTTCTGTGCAAGGCTTGGAATTTTGAAGGGGGAAGGGCAGAAAGGGTTCTGGGCAGTTAGTCTCTGACTTCTGTGGAAGCTAGCTGATTCTGCGCTGTCTTCTCTCTCTCTCTCTCTCTCTCTCTCTCTCTCTCTCTCTCTCTCTCTCT
>NC_058132.1:334181830-334246488 GCF_016433145.1 Gracilinanus agilis
TTTTTTTTTTTTATCATTTATTAATATTTATATTTTAGAAAAGTTAACATGGTTACATGATTTATGCTCTTACTTTCCCCTTCACCCCCCGACCTCTCCCCCTCTCCTGGCCAATATGCATTTCCACTGGTTTTAGCATGTGTCATTAATCAAGACCTATTTCCAAATTGTTGATAGTTGCATTGGTGTGGTAGTTTCGGTCCCCAATCATGTCCTCATCAACCCATGTATTCAAGCAGTTGATTTTCTTCTGTGTTTCCTCTCCTGCAGTTCTTCCTCTGAATGTGGGTAGGGTTCTTTACCATAAGTCCCTCAGAATTGTCCTGGGTCATTGCCTTGCTGCTAGTACAGAAGTCCATTACATTCTATTTTACCACGGTATATCAGTCTCTGTGTACAATGTTCTTCTGGCTCTGCTCCTTTCACTCTGCATCAATTCCTGGAGGTCTTTTCCAATTCACATGAAATTCCTTTTAGCACAATAGTATTCCATCACCAGCATATACCACAATTTGTTCAGCCATTCCCCAACTGAAGGGCATGCCCTCATTTTCCAGTTTTTTGCCACCACAAAAAGCACGGCTATAAATATTTTCATGCAAGTCTGTTTATCTATGATCTCTTTGGGGTATAAACCCAACAATGGTATGGCTGGATCAAAGGGCAGGCATTCTTTTATAGCCCTTTGAGCATAGTTCCAAATTGCCATCCAGAATGGTTGGATCAGTTCACAACTCCACCAGCAATGCATTAATGTTCCAATTTGGCCACATCCCCTCCAGCATTCATTACTCTCCCCTTCTTTCATTTTAAGGGCTGGAGAATTCTAAATGGAATGGGAAAGCAGGAAGTGTGGCCTCTCGCTCTGAGACAGACTTCATGGTGGTTGGGGCAAGTTGTAAATGATTGTGGGAGACCTCAGAGGAAGTGGAGTTTACACCCAGATTTCCTGATATCCAGAAGGAAGATTGTCATCTACTTGTGGGAAATTTTTAGTAGAGACAATTAATCCCAACCTGAGTTGCAGGTTAACTTGGGCTGGGTTAGTTCCCAGATCTACCCACCTGAAGGAGTGTAGATAGTGGTCCTAGGAGAGCTGCAACATCGCTGAAGTGTGTCAGGACTCTGCTGTGAGGATACCCACTTCAGTCCTGCTATTCTTTGGGCCCTGTCTTGCTTTAGTTCTCAGTTCAGTGTAGATAAGTCTCTCCCCTGACCCTGTGGTTTGCCCATAGTCTGGAAGTGTAGAAACCCCTATTCCCATCCTTTAGACCATAGTTCCCTTAATTAAATTTGTTACAAATCCTCTTGTCATTTGCTTGCTGGTTTTCACAGACCCCTTGTCAAGTTAGGGCCTAACTGTCACTTCTGTCAACAGTCATTTCCCCTAACAGTTAAACCCAGTTTCCCTAACTTGTTAAGTCCCCACCTATTGTCCATTCCTGTCTCCTACTCACCTTTCTGAACCCACATATAATATTTAAGTTAACTCCCCTGGTTTTCCCCATAAGAGTATGTGTGTGTGTGTGTGTGTGTGTGTGTGTGTGTGTGTGTGTACATATATATATACACAAAACTATATTTCATTATAATTGGTTTCCTTTGTAATATTCTGTACTTTATTTGATGCATTTAAAAAATATTATCCTCAGGAGTTCATAGGCTCCTCCAGACTGTATAAAGGGTCCATAAAAAAGGTTTAGAACCTCTGGAGCAGACGATCTTTAAGGCCCATTCAACTCTTGAATAACATGATTCTATGATATATCTATTACCAGCCTCCTAGTTTATTCTTTTTAATAATGGTGGCAGTTGCTTCCCAATGTTAGGGTGAGTGTGATATCCCCTCTTCCTTAATGGTCCACATCCCAGGGCATTGGCAACTTGAAATAGTCGCTCCTACTCTTTTCCATCCCCAAAGGGAGAAAATGAAAGTATATATCCAAATTTATCTTAAGGAGAATGGACTCCTTTAGGAAAACAGGCCTAAGAGATAAACTGCTCTATCCTGGCTGAGAGCCAGCAGTCAGATAAGGCAGTTAGTTACTTGCACTTTGGCTCTCTTGAAGCAAGTTACTTTGCAGTTAGAAATGCATCTGCCTTTCCTTCAGTGGTCTGATTGATGCATTTCTTTCTCTCTTTTTTTGTAATTTGAAAATTTTTATTTAATTAGTTAATTTAAAATATTTTTCCATTGTTCCATGATTCAGGTTCTTTCCCTTCCCTCCTCCCACTCCCCTCCTGTAACCAATGAGCAATTCCACTGAGTTTCACGTGTGTCATTGATCAAGACCCATTTCCATATTATTAATATTTACATTAGGCTGATCACTTAGAGTCTACATCCCCAATCATATCCCCATCTCTCCATGTCATCAAACATTTGTTTTTTTTCTGTGTTTCTACTCCCACAGTTCTTTCTCTGGATGTGGATAGTGTTCTTCCTCATAAGTCCCACAGAATTGTCCTGGGTCATTGCATTGCTGCTAGTAGAGAAGTCCATTACATTCGATTGTGCCACAGTGTATCTGTCTCTGTGTACAATGCTCTCCTGGTTCTGCTGCTTTCACTCTGCATCAATTCCTGGAGGTCATTCCAGTTCACATAGAATTCCTCCAGTTCATTATTCCTTTCAGTACAATAGTATTCCATCACCAACAGATACCACAATTTGTTCAGCCATTCCCCAATTGAAGGGCATCCCCTCATTTTCCAATTTTTTGCCACCACAAAGAGTGCAGCTATAAATTTTTTTGTACAAGTCTTTTTCCTTATGATCTCTTTGGGGTATAAACACAGAAGTGATGTGGCTGGATCAAAAGGCAGACAGTCGTTTAAAGTCCTTTGGGCATAGTTCCAAATTGCCATTCAGAATGGTTGGATCAACTCACAACTCCACCAGAAAGATGCATTTCTTTCTTACCCCAACCAGAAAAAAAGTAAGCTTTTTCTGCCTGAGATTAATTTTGGTGTTTTTATCAAATCTGTGGCAGAAGCGTAGAGCCCAAATTCACACTCAAGTTAGAACATAGGAACCTAGCAGTGCCACACCCCCTTTTTCGTAGTGCTTTCACAGGAATGCTGAGGTCATCACAAGCAAAGGAACTAAAAGGGGGGATTTATATCTAATTTGTTGGTAAGAGATATGGGATTTTGATACCTATACCTTGTTTCTAATGGATTTTTTTCTAGGATGAGACACTCTTCATTTGCACCATCACATCTCAGACCAGAAGACAGAACAGATAGCCATCCCTCAAAAGTTAGGAACTCCTGTACCTCAGAAGTGCAGCCTGGCTCAAGGACCCTAATTTATCACCTGCTTGGTCAATGATCAGACTAATTTTTTTCTTAACACAAAAAATAATTGTAAAGAAAGGAAATCAATCAACTGGAATTTTTAAAGCTTTCAGTATTTACAAAACTGTGCCACATACTGAGCACTGAATTTTCTAAGTGCTAACAATAATAATAATAGCTAACCTATCATTTATCTAGTACCTACTATGTGCCAGACACTGTGAAGTGCTTTACAATTTTTGGTACTTTTGATCCTCAGAATAATCCTGGGAGATAGGTACCATTATTGTCCTCATTTTATATTTTGAGGAAACTGAGGCAAATAGGAGTTAAATGACTTATCTGAGGTCACCCAGGTGGTAAGTGCCTGAGGCTGGATAGGAACTCATTTTCCTGACCTGGTTCACAGCTTTATTCACTGTTGCATCTAGCTTTCTAAGAAGGGACTGACAGTCTCTTTCCCCCTTAACTTCAGTAGAAGAAACTTCTCAATTCAGAAAGGTTTGGAAAGAAGTGAAGCATATTTGGGTGTGGGCTCTGAAGCCAGCTACACAGAAATTCAAGTTCCAGTACAAGCTCACACTTGTCTTGTAGAGGGGCCCTGCTGTAGTAGCTCTCAACACTATACTAAATGGAGGGGCTATTTCACAGCCTCTCTTGTGAATGCAGTCAGATTATCCACCATCCTGGAGAATTAGAACTATCCTCATAAATATTACTAGCACCAGGGTAATGTCTGGGAGCACACACACACATAACTCTTAACTAGGTTAAGAGTTATCTGTGGATCCACAACCCCTAAAACTGTACCTCTTAAAATTCCAATGATATGTTTATCTCTAATAACCAAAGGATACAATTCATTCAGAACAATGTCATATTACTGTGAAGAGAAGTAGAAACAAAACTTTTCCCTGAAAGAATTAAAGGGATTAGAACAGCAAGAAGTAGTGGTTCAATTGTGACTCAATTCTAGAGCTAGCTCAGTTCTTTTTCTATTCAATTACAATTTTTGCCTTGTGAGAAAACTTTATTTAATTGTGCGAATTGTAAGAAACCCTTATTTCAATGCTTGAACCTAGATCTGCTTGGATGAAAAGTTGGACCACCTCTACCCGTTGCTTAGAGACCTAGGTCAGTGGTGGTGAACCTATGGCATGCATGCCAGAGGGGCACCCAGAGCCCTCTCTATGGGCATGTGTGCCATCACCCCAGCACAGAATCCACCAGAGTTCATTACTAGAAAGCCAGAGGGATGTGGGGCCAAGCTGCTTATCTTCCCTTCTCCACACTTATCTGAGAACATCACCTGCCCTTCTAAAAGTTTTGCCATCACTGACTTAGGTTATGCTGACCAGACAGTAAGATTTGAAGATTGATGCAAGGAGTTTTCTCACAATTATACATCTCAAGCAACCCATATGTCTTAACTGATAACTGGTCTCTTACTGGTTATTCAGTTATTCTTTCCAAGTTCCTTTGATCATTTATAGACCTTTATGGTGTTGTTATTAAAAATGGTTAAGGCAGATATTAAAAGGGAGAATAGTATTTTAATAAAAGCCATGCTGATAGAGATAAAATCATTAGACCATGCGCCTGTAAGTATTCAAACTGCCGCCTCAGCCATTTTACCTTTCGTATCTTCACGCGCCCAGGTAGCTAAAGAGGAAGTTCAAAGTCACTTCCCCCTATTTAAAGCTATCCCTCACCTTGAATACGTAATCCAAAACAGGAAACCCAGGAAACCCATTGGACCATGGGAAATGTAGTTCCAAATATCCCAAGTGATTTTAAATAACACATTATCCCCCTGAGATCCATTGAAAAAGACTGGTCTTTTTCAGTGGATCTTAAACCAAAAGAAAAGAGGACAAAAGCTAGCCGCGTTGACAAAAAGCCAATTTGGGGCAGTCCCCCACTGGCATAAGAGTGTCCATTCAAAATAAATGCATTCAATTCGTTCAACCCCCATAGTTCAAATCAACTGTGCCCCAAAGTTCAAATTTGGATCTTAATGATCCAGTGAAGGTTCTTCAGGCATCTTTGGTGCTTCCACCAAACAGGTTCAACGTCTGGATTCTGGGGAGATGGCAAAATCCTTATCCTGAAATTATTCTCAAAGAATTTAAACTTTACATTATAGATTACAAAACATATATTTTCTTCTGAGAACTAACATTACCTCCCTGAGATTACTCCTAAAGGAGTAAAAACTAACTTGCATTATAGATTATAATTCAGACATTATGGTTATAAAAACTTAACACACCCCCCTGAGGAAAATTTTAAATAACACATTACTCCCCTGAAAAGGTCAGCCAAGGATGCATGGCTGAGTGAGTCATGGGGGTGCATGAAATCAATTGGCAAAAGAAATAATAAAAAAAAAACAACTAAAAAGAATAAAATTCAAAAAAAGGAGAAAAAATTAACTTGTGAATGAAATGTAAAATGTGCAAAAAAATGTAAAGAAAATTAACTTATAACAGGCCTTTGAATCAAGGCCTAATTAAAGTGATTTAAGCAGTTTGCAATTACCCATTCAGGGCCAGGACTACAGGTTAATTGCCATTTTCTCTATATAGAGAGAGGAATAAGGGAAATGCCTTTCTTTGATCTGATTTTTCCCTGCACCTTCTCAGGGAATGAGCCATAAAATGATAGCCAATCTTAGGTGCTTCGCTAGGAATTTAAATTGAGGGGGACTGAGCCTCTAAGTGTTAGAAAAGCTGACTCCAAAACTCAAACCCCAATTTCAAGCCCTTCAAGTATTGGCATAGAACTCCTGCAATTCATGACCTGTATGGCCTTCTGCCTGGGCAGATTCTCAGTCAGTCTCCATGGTCTTGTGGCTCAGCACTTCTCCTGGAATCAGACAGAGAGGCATTAAATCACAGTCCCATAGTCTCAGGCTCTTCAGGTAAACATATATTTGCATTAAGCTTATATCACTGTAAAATCAAAAAAAGAAAGGATAAATAAGATTATATATGTACTTCCAGTACAAGATGAGAAAAAGGAAAAATCAATTGCTCTAATTAAAAAATATTTTAAAAATCAAGAATATATATCTATATATGTTTATATACATATATATACATACATACATATATACATATATACATATATATATATATATATATATATATATATACATATAGCTTAGAACTAGTGAAAGGTTTTGTTACCCAAAAATGAGATTTTCTGTGAGTGTAAATGGGTTTTACAAAATAGCAGATTCACAATGCAAATTCAAATAGAGTACCATAATTTCTAATAACACATTTAAAACAATAAACAATGATGTTCAAAATCATATACTTGTTACAACTTTTAAACCTTGGCTAAAATATCTTCTCAACAATTATCCTTAAGAATTCTAGATCCTTCTGATAAAAGAGGCTAAAACATAGACTAACATCAAAAAATATGACAACAATTCTTCACAATAAAATATATAAAGCTTATCCTTTTAGACAACAATTCTTTAAAATAAATACATAAAAACCTTATCATTTATACAGAAGGGTACTAGGTATCTAAAGTAAATTTTTAAAAGACCTCTCATAAAATTACAATTTAAATCTCAAGGCAGGCATCAAACTCTCAAAGGTTGTACACAATTACCAAGATAAAATAAAAACTTAAAAGACATGTGCTCCTATAAATCCAGTATACATAAGGCAATTTACAACTTTAAAATGTGTAAGATGTTCAAATGGTACGAGAACACAGCATTGTTTTGATTACAGTAAAAATGAAACCTGAAACAAATTAGGAAATATAATATGAGTTCCAAATATCAAGCTATACTGTCAAAAAACCTCTTCTACCAGTTCTAATAGATTTTTCTCATTATTTGGGAGTTACAATAAAATCATAAACAAAATTAATCTAGCAGCCACAAACTTCATTAGCTTAAAATTATTCAGTGCAACAGGAAAATCAACAAAAAACGACAAATTAATTCCCAAAACCAATCAGCAAAATACAGTAAGATACAGAGTCTTTTTTTTAAAACCCTGAGTTCTGAGATTTTAAAATCCCCCTCTGGTTCCATTTAAAGTTCAAATTCAGGGTCCGTATAATCAGTCACTGCTCTTAGTTCAAAGTTCTGAGCAGGTATGGGGTGAATTTCCTTTTCCCCAGAGTTTGAGTTTAATAATCGCAAAAATGTTTGTCATTTTACTTCCTGTTTGAAGCGTAATTACTAGCGCGCCTATGTGTAATCGTGGGCTTGGGGCTAGAGAAAAGCTTAGGTCAGTTTTTAGAAAAATACCCACATGGAGAGACTGTGGGGGGTGGGGGGGTGCCTAAATTAGGCCTTTAGAGAAACACGTGGAGGCTAAAATGCAGGCCATTACCAAGAGAGTGGGGGGGGGGGAGGGAGGGGGGACAATACCAAATCTTAAGCAGCAGCTGCAGCAGTCTCTGAAGATCAAGATCTCGGCAAGTCAGAGCCGGGCAGTAGTGAAAACGGCAGCCAGGGGTCATCGCTGTTGGGGCTCAGGATTCTGGACTCAGAACAGGACAAGCAGCACCAGCTAGGCAGGATCAAGAGAAGCGGTCTGCTCCGGTGAGTTGGGAATTCGGCAGAGATCAGGGCAGGCAGGAATGTGAGGCAGCGGTCTGTACTGTTGGGCTCGAGATTCAGGATTAGGCAGAGAATAGAAGCAGAGTTAGGGAGGCCAGGTCAGGACCCAGGAAGATCAGCGGCAGAGGATAGCAGGAAACCCAGCAGTCCATCAGTGTCCATAAGGGCCACCAGGCCTGGGGCATTGAGCAAAATAATTCGCAGTCCAGCTGCAATTAAAACCATTGTCCCTCTTCCCTAAAAGGCAGCCTAGAGGCTGGAGAAAATAGGGAGAGGACTGGGCGAGGAAAAGGATCATTTCTGAGACTGGGTCCCAGAGCCGCATGGCTTCTTCTTAGGCTATCTAAAAAATTTAGGGTCTGAACTTCAACCTTCTGGTTCGCCAAACTGTTATTAAAAATGATTAAGGCAGATATTAAAAGGGAGAATAGTATTTTAATAAAAGCCATGCTGATAGAGATAAAATTATTAGACCATGAGCCCGTAAGTATTCAAACTGCCGCCTCAGCCATTTTGCCTTTCGTATCTTCACACTCCCTGGTAGCTAAAGAGGAAGTTCAAAGTCACTTCCCCCTATTTAAAGCCATCCCTCACCTTGAATACGTAATCCAAAATGGGAAACCCAGGAAACCCATTGGACCACGAGAAATGTAGTTCCAAATATCCCAAGTGATTTCAAATAACACAATGGAAGTATAACACCTCTTTTTCTGATTCCAGGGAATTGCTCCTGTTTGATCTCCTCTTTCCAACTTTGAAAGTACCTAATTTTTCCTTCAATTCAAAATTAGATTCTCTAATTTGGTATGCTGCTGCCTAATTGTTTTCTTTTAATTAATTAGCCTTATTTGATTAATTGTTTTTAAATGTATAAAATTCTGTCTGCCCATGTATTGGGGGTCCAGTGACAAAGCTGAGTGGTTGTTCTTGATTTGTTGGACAATTGGCATGTATTTCATAATAGACCAATATCTCAAAAACTCAGACCTTTGTTTCCTTAGTCATTTCATCTTTCATTCACCACACCTCCCATAAAGCTGGGGTGCACTCTTCCCAAAATAGATACAGCATCAGTGGGAAGAGTAGACTTACATAAGAAACACAAGTGGAGAGGCTACAATGTGGCCAGGGTGTACACAGAGAGGAATAACCCACACCTCTGCCTTTATAAGTTGGATGACGTCTTCATAGTGACATTATTGTGTTGCTCCTATGAGGGTGCTAGTCCATAGTCAATTCTGGACGAGTCTGCTCCCTACAAATTTCATAGTTTCTACTCCAACTCTGTGCAGGCAAATAGGTCATACAGTGGATAGAGTACCAGACCTGGAGTCAGGAAGATTCAAGTTCCAATGTGGCCTCAGACATCCCTGGCTGTGTTTTTTTAGGCAAGTCACTTAACTCTGTTTGCCTCAGTTTCCTCATTTGTAAAATGATCTGGAAAAGGAAATGGCTAACCACTGCAGTATTTTTGCAAAGAAACACAGAGTCAGACATAACTGAAATGACTAAACCACAAAATTCCAACACCTGCGACAAAGTCTCTGTAGATGCCATACCATGGTAATAATGTTATTTCTTCCAGTCTCTGGTTCAGCTGAAATTCTCAGTTATTCCATAGAGAAGAGTAGGGTTTTTTACCATGGTCTAATAAAGGGAGTATTTGTTATAGTATTTTTGGAAAAACCTTTGCTCTCAGGTAATAGAAAGCCTCATCAGATTCTTGGCTGCTGGGGCTATCATTTCCCCTGAAGGAGAATCTCAGCCTCAGGTGCCAAGATCTTTAGAACAAAGACCAAGGTCATTCTAGTTCATTAGCTTCCTTTGTTTTATCCTTATTTGGGGCCTTACTCTAGCTTGTAGACTATTTGTAGTCAAAAATTAGACTATAAATATTTTTGCCTAAAGACTGCTGAACTTCTCTGGGAGTTCAGGGTTCCCTATATTTTTTCAAATCTTATGTTTCTTCTATATCTTTCCATTTGGATCCAGTGACATTGGCCTTCTTGCTATTGCTCTCTCAGAATACTTCATCTCTCAAAGCCATAAAGTTTCTTTGTTTCTCTCTGTGTTGCTCTCCTTCCTTCCTTCCTTCCTTCTTTATTTCATTATTTCTCTCTCTCTCTCTTTCTCTCTGTTAGAGCCTTCTCTCCATTGATCATCTCCAATTCATCCAGGATATATTTCATTTGTACATCATTACTTTCATGTTGTCTTTCTCATTAGACTGCAAGCTTCTTGAAGACAGCAAATGTCTTTTTGCCTTTCTTTATATGCCCAGTGTTCAGCCTAGTACATAAAAGGAGATTTATACATTCATTTTATTGATTTGATTTAACAACTTAACTGGAGTAGATGAGTGGGCGAAGTTTCACCATCAAAATGTGACTAAATAATTAGCATCCTTCTTACTAAAGCCACTTAGCTTGCTCTTCATCACCTCCTGAAATCTGTAAGAAGCATCATACCTTCTACATTCCACATTCTGCACCTGGGCTAAAGGAATGCTATCCTTATTAGGAAGTATATAATGTTTTGAAATGAGAAGGTACATCCCTGTAAACAAACAAACAAACAAACAGTTCCATCCTTGAACTAACACTTTGTTTTACTGGGTCCTACTTTTCTGAAACTTATCTATGTCTGTGGGCTGAAATGAGTGGGGGAAGGGTAAATTATTCCTCTTCTTTTCTAGAAACAGATAAAAGGTAACAAAAAAGCAATTGATAATGAATATATTCTCACATATGGTTAATGAAGCAGGCCCTGAATAACAATGAGGGAAAATCACAGTTCTGGAGACCAATGAAAATAAAAGGTGATAAATTATTGATGTTTTAATTAACATTTCCTAATGATTAGAGACTCAGAGGCTGGGAACCCAGGTCTTACACACCTACTCCTGACAGAAACATAAAAAAAGATGACAAAATAATGATTAAGAAATTCAATTGAAAACTACAAGAAACTTCTTCTACCCTCTTATCTATAATAAATAGTGAAATCTTCATGTTTTTACATTTTTATTTTATTTATTTTTAAACCCTTACCTTCCATCTTAGAATCAAAACTGTGTATTGTTTCCAAGACAGAAGGGTAGTAAGGACTAGACAATGGGGGTTAAGTGACTTGCCCAGGCTCACACAGCTAGGAAGTGTCTGAGGACAGATTTGAACCTATGACCTCCTGTCTCTAGGCCTGGCTCTCAATCCACTGAGCTACCTAGCTGCCCCCATGTTTTTATATTTAAAAAAAAATTTCTGTCATGTTTTGTTCCTTTGAAGTTTCTATATTTGTTATGATGTAATAATTTGGGAATAGAGATTTCTCCAGAGCCTTTTTCTAAGGAGAAGGGATTTTTCTTGTTAAGGTTTTCAGGTAACTTATAGTGGAAAGTGTAAGTCTTAAATTAATGTCCAACACTCCAAGTATTAATTTTATAAAGTTTATTAATAATCACTTGAAGTAGAAGGAATAAAAAGGAAAGAGAAGTATAAAAACCCAATTATCTAACAAAAGTAAACCCAAGTGAATAAGTTCTCCTGGCTCTCAAAAGGCCCACATCCACAGCTGCCTGTGATCATAAGAAGAAAGAGCAAGAGGCGGGACTACACAAAATGTATATCCTGCCTACATCAGCACATAATGTGAGAAAGAGAGTGGGGTGCTGGGTATTGTAGTTCTGGAATTCAGATTCCAATTACACAATCCCTTCTGTGATTTCCATGGAAAACAAACATGTAGAAATCTCCCAGATTTACATGCCCAGTTTCCCTATAGAATCAATACACATAACCAACTCATATCTCTAAAGATCTTTAACTAGAGGTACATACAATATTGCACTTTCTAAAGGGAAGTTACAATAATTTGGGAATAAGAGGGAAATAAAAGAGAAAGAGAACTAAACTGATTGCTAGGTGCATTGACAAGGCAGTCCCCTTTGGCATAAGTGTACATTCAAAATAAATGCGTTCAATCTCCCCACAGTTCAATTTCACTACATCCCAAAGTTCATTCTGGATCTTTTGGTACAGTGTGAAGTTTCTGCAGGCATCTCCATGGCGCCTTCTCCAAATACTTCACTTTCTTGATTAGGGTATGAGGTAGCAAGTTTCTTATCCTAGAATTACTCTCAAACAAGAAAAATTTTTATAAATCTAGAATTTTATGACAATTATACAATCCTCCCTGAAGGTGTTGACAAACACACAGATCATCCTGAGATACATGGCTGAGCTATGAGATATGTGAATCAATTGTTAAAAGGAAGCCAAAAACATTTTAAAAAAAAAGAAGAAAAAATTCAAAATTAAATCTTATATAAACATTCTAAGTTAGTAAGAATAAGCCCATAATAGGTCCTAGAATCAGGGCCCAATAAAGTTATTTATGTCCCACAAGTCTGTAGGACCATTGCAGCACTATGCACTTACCTAATCAGCAGTCAGAACTACAGAAAATTGCCACACTATGAAAGGCAGAAAAGGGACTGGATTTTGTAGTAGAGAATGGGAAATATTATTCCCTGATCTGATTTTACCTTCACTCTGAGGGATAGGAGAGCCAAGATTATAGCCAAACCGTGGTACTTTGTCTGAACCTGGCATGGGGAAATCCTGCATCTGAGGTTGGCAAACAGCTACTTCCTCAAACACCAAAACAAGTCCTCTATCTTGGTGCAGATTCTTATCAATCCCACTGGGATTGTTTGGTCTCCTTGACCTTGTGCTTCTTGGTACTTTATAATGGGTCTTTTGTGATCACTTCTCCTAGAATCAGACACACTCATTAATCAAAGTCCCATAATATTTAATAACCATTGGAAGGTTTCTATAGACTAAAGCTTTTGGGTATGCATTGATATTAGGGCTAATGCATATTGTAAACTTATATTAGTACAAAATAAAAAAAACATTAATACTGGTAACATGTACTACAAGTACAAAAAATGAGAGAGGAAAAAACCCCTCAAATACTCTATTGCACATACAAAGGAAAAATAATAATAAAATTAAAAAAAATCAAAAACATATAGTTCATAATCAGTGACACACTGTGTTAGTGAAGCAGAGGCAGAATACAAAGGTTTCTCACCCAAAAATGAGATCCATTTCCTTTTTAACTTGGCCATGATCCACAGTGTGAGTGCAAATGATTTTCACCAAGTAACAGCTTTATAAAACAGTAGTATAACAGGTAATGTACATCAAAGAAGTACCCAAATCCCCCAAATCACAAGAGCCCATTTAATGACAATAGCAAACAAGCCCCCTATCATATAGGATTCACATGAGTTGCTGTGTAACATTTAAAAAAAAAAAAAAACCTTTGAAGCTCATGGATACTTATCATAAGTGCTCCAGATCTAGCCAATCTTTCAACCTTGGCTGAGATATTTTTAACAAAGTCTATTACTGCCATCATTCCAAAATTTGTCAGAGGAGTCCAGAAAAACATAAATCCTGTACTGCTGATGAAAACCTTTTGGGTCTAAAACATCACCAAGAATCTAGATTATTCTGGTGGAAGGGTAGAGTAAGCTGAAGAGTTACAACTATAAAAACCATCCAGAATCCACTAAGCCACCTGGGTAATGCCCTGTCTTGAGAGCCATCCAGAGGTACCACATCCCCTAGAAAAACCTTCCCACCTCCCGGATGAGACTGTAACAGCCATAAAAGGCATGTCTTTATATGTCTCATCCATTATGTTTTTTTTTTAAACCCTTGTACTTCAGCGTATTGTCTCATAGGTGGAAGATTGGTAAGGGTGGGCAATGGGGGTCAAGTGACTTGCCCAGGGTCACACAGCTGGGAAGTGGCTGAGGTCGGGTTTGAACCAAGGACCTCCTGTCTCTAGGCCTGACTCTCACTCCACTGAGCTACCCAGCTGCCCCCTCATCCATTATGTTTTTATAAATATGGAGATAGGGAATACAATAGTACTATAGTATTTCACTTCAGCTACTAAATGGACCCTTACCTTTTGTTACAAACACTTCAAAGGCAGGCAAATGATCAGTCAGAGGTAGTGATGCTCCTAGATATCCTGAAAAATCACTTATAAAGATCCCTTAAAATCAATTTGAAGTTTTTAGGTCATTAAATTCTTCAAAGGTTATATACAGGTTGTAACCAGTTTGATGGAATCCATCCATCATCATCTTTGTGACAATTAACAAAGGTAAAAAGGAACAAAAGACCATTTAGGCAACATATTACCTCAATGGATCTGGTGACAAACCCTACATCCATAAGGACCTATGATTTTGCCATAGAAAAGGGTTTGTGCAAGTTGTTTATGGACTTTACAATGGTATTTTCTCTCATTCAGTTATAGGGGGAGGTACAAATAAAAACAATGTAATAGCACATATAGCTAATGGCCAAAACACAATAACAGAACGTGACATAGTGTAACAGACTATATTAGATTAGATCAATATGTGAACTAAAAAAAAATAAAATAAAAATTTAAAACAAACAATCAGTAAATACAATATATGTGACAGGATACAGGCATTGAATTCAAGAGTCCTTTTCTCTAATTCCAATAGCTGCATTACAGAGACTTCTTCACTACTTGGAGGGGAACAAACTAGAACAGTTAACATCAATGAAACAATGGAGTATGAAAAGCTAAAAATTCACCTCCAGACTCTTTAAGGTTCCTTCCCCTCCCCAGTATCATCATCCATCTAGATTCCTTTGATCACACCTCTGGGGTTCCCCATACCCACACTGGGCATAGTGTGGATGAACCCCATATTGGATATATTGCAGAGACTGGGCAGGCCAAAATGGCAAGGGGGTATAGGGAAATGAATCTCCTTCCTGAATGTCAGGATTACTCAAGCTAATTGCAAGGACAAGTACACCCAGGAGCAGTAGTAAGAAAAGATACCCCCAGAATGGAAGCTGTTTGAGATAGGCAGGAAACTGGGCCATGCTTGCAATTCTACTTATGAAATTGGTTGCAAATCTACTTTCTCTCTTTAGGTGGTGCTACCCTAGTATGTACTGGCTAAGAGTAAAGTGAAGAGGTTTGGAAAAGTATTTTTCCTTCCCCACCGCTGTAGGGGTAAAAACACTAGGGAACATGTGCTACCAAGTGGGAGTGCTGGGGTACTAATTGAGGGGCACCTAGACCCCAGTGCTTTAGACATGGGGGGGATTTAGGAAAGGCCTTAAAAAGAGAGCAAACTTCTAGGAGTAAGATAAGACTAAGCTTTCTCAATTTAGCCCAATAATTAATACCTTCTAAAAATAATAACAACAACAACAAAAACTGAGCTGAAATTATTAACTTCCTCCAATACTCCAGGATTCTGGGTTGCAAGATGGTAGCTTGTTGGAGGATCAGGGTTGCTTCCCCCAGGTGAAAGGAATCAGGAGGGGTAAAAGCTAATTGTTGCTAAAAAAAACAAAAAACAAAAAAAACATACCTGGCTTACCAGATCATAGCCAGCAATGGCTATCCAGTTGCTTTCAGTTTAAGAGGAGAAAATGGGATTTAGACCTTACCCTTCACTTCCAAATCACTCACAGGTGGGCAATCAGCAGTGGAAGGCAGCAGCTGGAAGTAGCGGGAGGCAGTGGGACTTTTAGAGCTTTATAGTCTTAGATCAGTGATGGGCAAACTTTTTAAAAAGGGGGCCAAAGGAAAGGAAATGCTCATCTGTCAGTCTGTTTCTAAGGCAACTCTTTTGAAGTTTCATTGTATTGTATCCTGCTCATTGTATTCATCAGATTAGGAATAATGTCATGTAGTGGGGATAGAACATTTCAGGGAGCTGCATATGGCCTGCAGGCTATAGTTTGCCCATCACTGTTAGATCAATGGCTCTGGCCTTGTAGCTAATCTGTCCTGCTCTATTCACTTAAAGAAGAGTAAGGGTCCTAAACTCCAGACTTCGGGTCACCATAAATATAAGATTTAAATTGATGTCCAACACTCCAAGTATTAATTTTATAAAGTTTATTAATAATCACTTGAAGTAGAAGGAATAAAAAAGCAATAGAAGGATAAAACTTAATTATCTAACAAAAGTAAACTCATGTAAGTTCTCCTGGCTCTCAAAAGGCTTGTGTCCACAGCTGCTTGTGATTACAAGAAGAGAGAGCAAGAGGTGAGGCTACACAAAATGTATATCCTGCCTACATCAGCACGTAATATGAGAAGGAAAGTGGGGTGCTTGGAATTATAGTTCTGAGGTTCAGATTCCAATTACACAAAAGATTTCTGGAACTTGGATTGGAAAGTATGCTTTCCAATATTCCAAGTGCTTGGAAAAAGTACTAGAGTCAGGATACACCTAAATTTATATTTCACCTCTGACCCTTAATAGTTATGTGACCCTGGGAAAAATCTCTTAACCTCTCTTCTCTAGATTCAGCTTCTTCATTTGTAATATGTGGATTATAATACCTATCGCACCTACTCCACAGGACTTCTGGGATTACCAAATGAGATAATTTAATACATGTAATCTCTTTTTACACCTTAAAGCATTATGTGAATATCACCTATTATTATTATTATTTCCCAATATAGCTTCCTAACAAACAACTTTGTAATGGATGGGTCCAATATTTCAGACTGTTTCCCTTGTTATTTAAGTTCAATGTTGAAAAAAAATGAGACATTTATTGGTCATTCAACAGCAAACAAAAGGAGGCATATTTAGCTATACCATAGAAAGGATCTTGAAGCCTTTAGCTTTGGTAGACATGGCCTTACTCATCTCCATGTAGAAACATATCTAGTTAGCATTGAAGAGTACAATAGATTATGCAGTCTTGGGTTATTTATCAAGTACAAAGGGCCCTAACTCTATGGTGTAGGATCTTTCATGGGCTTAGGTGTCTAGAAAGCCATGTCAAAATGCCCAGAAACTAACAGGGAGCACATCAAGGGAGATACCTCTTGAAATCTTTGGGTGTTGGCATCCTAGGCCATTTAATCCTGGGGATATCTTTGTTGCATTTAAAGAAAAGCTAATCTAACTTACGATAGTAGTGGGGAGAAGGAAATTAATAGATAGCTAGGAACATAATAGATAGATTTCATATCTCAAGCTCTAATCATGTCATTCCCAGTTCACAATACCTCAATAGCTCTCCATTGTCTATGAGATTAGATATAAATTCTCCAAAGCCCTCCACAACATGGTCCCAACTTTTCCTTGTAGACTCATCTTCCATTAATCCTCGGTATCAATCAGCAAGTATTTATTAAGTGTCTATTTCTTGTTTGCCTCAGTTTCTTTATCTGTAAAGTAAACTGGAAAAGGAAATGGAAAACTACTCCAGTATCTTTGTCAAGAAAACCTCAAATGGGTTCACAAAGGGTCAGATAGGTCCAAATTAACCAAACAGGACATGTGCCAGGCACTTTCTAAGGCTCTGGGGATATAAAGACTAAGAATGAGATGATATCTACTCCTATTTATTCTCTATGCTTCAGTCAAATTGTTTAACAAACATGTTTAACATGTTTCTCCAACATGTTCTTTACTTTCCCATTTATAGATATTTGCTCATTCAGCTCTCTTCACTTGCAATATCCTTTTCTCTTCCCTCTACCTCTACCTCTACCAACCTACAATTGAAAACCTTATTCTCATTCAAGGCCCACATCCAATATCATTTTCTTGATGAAGTCTTTCTTTACTGACTCATCCAACCAGACATGCTTTCTCCTTTTCTTAAACTCTCATAATGCTTAGATCTTTTCTCATAGATTCTATCATAGTTTGCTTTGTATAACCTCTGCTTCTGTACTTGTTTTATTTCTTTGTAAGAGTGAAAGCTCCTTTTTTAAATCCTTGTATTTTTATAGCTCTTATAGCACACTTTCTTCAGGATAAAGATTTATTAACTGATTGGTTGATTGATATTAAACATTCAACAAACATTTATGAACCTTAGAAGTAAATAGTGATTTTTTTCTTTTTTGCCCCTTAGCTAAAAATCAAACTAATGAAGAAAATATAGCCATTGTGAAAGTTGGGAATCTCAGAGAAAACTAGACAGCTGAATAGGGGAGACTCAGGGTTCACACAGCTGTTCACAACCATTAATTGCCCATTCTATTTAAAGTAAGTAAATATGTTCCTTTTACACTAGTGAGATCTGACATATGACAACTTTGCTTGCTGAACCTTGCCCCAACTCCAACACAAACATCTTGGATCCAATAGCTTTTTCCTGTGCAGAAACTATTGAAGGCCCAGAATTGTGCCAGTCAAATTTCCATATCTGCTAGGGTTCTCTCTCCATTTCTCCCTAAAAGCTGGTATTTTTGCTTAGGAGAAGACTTGAACCCAAAGTTTCATTAGATCTTGAAGTTTAAAGAGTCATAGAAGTGGTCCTGCTTCCACCAGCTCAAATTTACATTCTGTATATAATCTCACAAGCCTCCTCTCCAGCTAGTTTTCCTCCCTGGGCACACTCATCTTGATTACAGTTTGTTTTCCTTGTAATCCATTACATTGAAATACTAAAAACTCCTTCTAACTCCCACAAATTGTGCTAATTACACCACCCAAAAGTTCATTCTTTGCTTTGTCACAAACACATGCAGCTATTAAGTGATTAAAGTCATATTGCATCATAAACATCTGGAAAGCTACAGTCAAGCCACCATGTCAAATCATCATCACCAACATCAAGGGCATCTTTAGACACTACTTCACAGCTCAGGAAATAATTAACAGTCAAGACCCTTTTGAGTCTTTTACTTACTCCCATCCATCTGTATTTCAAAACAGAAATCTTCTGCTTTTAACATTTGTCCCCCAAACACTATTGCATCAGGTAACTCTGAACAGCACACTGGACAGCCTTTATGTTGCAGCTTCACTGCTAAAAACCTTGCTTATATGCAGAGTCCTCAGTCCTAGATCAAATTGCCTCTCCCTATAGCCTGAGGTTAATTCTAGCTTCTCTTGAAAAGTGAATGGGCAAGTAGTCCAAGTACTTTGCTCTAGGAAAGTCTACTTATCTATAAGTTTCCACAAAAGCAGAAGTTTTGTGAGTTTTAAATGAGTTAATGGCAGCAAAGCAGATTGAAAATCTTAAAGCACTATATAAATGCCTATTATTATTACCCTCCATTCCCCAGGCTCACAGTCTGATGATACATTCATTTTCTGGGCCTGGTATATAATAGGTGTGACTGGCTGATGGATTGAGTCCTGCTGAGCCCAAGTAATGTTTATAAAATAGTACAGGGGATTGCTGGTAAATGTTCAATAGTCAGACTAAAGAAAAAACACTTTTAAGTGTAATTTTTATTATGAACATTTTCTAGATTGCCTAGACCAGTGATTCCCAAAGTGGGCACCACCGCCCCTTGGTGGGTGCTGCGGTGATGCAGGAGGGTGGTGATGGCCACAGATGCATTTGGGGGCGGTGAATAACTGTAAGGGGGCGGTGATAGTATGTGACAGGGGTGCTAAGTAATATTTTTTCTGGAAAGGGGGTGGTAGGCCAAAAAAGTTTGGGAACCACTGGCCTAGACAATTAAATGAACAATTTATAGTAATTGTTGATTTCTGAAGTTTAAATGCTCACACTGAAAGTTTAACAATTGCTCTTACTGGCAGGTTAGAGCTAGCTCCAGCACATACCTGCACATAAGTAGCCCTTATAATAATTTCTTGGAAAGGAGTTAGGTGGGTGAGGGATAAAGGTAAGAGAGTGTCTTTCAGGAGGGTTTATAGATTAAGAAAAAATGAGAGTAAGGGGATTATGTAAGGGAGGGAATATTAGAGGAAGATAATGGGATGAGGGAAAGAACAATAGATGACATTCATACTAAGAAATATAAAACTAAGATAGCCAGGATTGGAAGGAAAGCAGAAAATTGGGGAGAAAAAATTTTATTGACAGTTTCTTGGATGGAGGTTTCATATCTAGAAGATATAGAGCACTTTGTCAAGTTTATAAGAATTTGAGTCATTTTCCAATTGATAAATGGTCAAAAGATACAGTTTTTGAATGAAGAAATCAAAGCTATATATAACTATATGAAAAGATACTCTAGATTGTTATTAGAGAAAAGTAAATCAAAACAACTCTGAGATATCATCACACACTTATCAGATTGGCTAAAAAGACAAAAAGGCAAGATGACAAATGTTGGAGGGGATGCTAATACACTGTTGGTGGAACTGAACTGATCCAGCTATTTTGGAAAACAATCTGGAATTATGTTCAGTCATAACTATATATATAATTTTTTGAACTAGAAATCCCACTATTATAATTATTTCCTAAGGTGATCAGGGAAAAAGAAAAAGAATGTATATGTTCTAAAATATTTATAGCTCTTTTTATCGTGGCAAAGAACTGGAAATTGAATGGAAGTTCATCAACTGGGGAATGGCTGAACAAACTGTGGCATATGAATGTGATGGAATACTACTGAGCCATAAGAAACAACGAACAAGTTGATTAAAAAGAAAATCATGGAAAGATCTATATAAAAGTGAAATGAATAGAACCAAGAGTATATTATATAAAGCAACAGAAATATTGTTTGAAAAATTACTTGTACATAGCCACCTCCAGAGAAAGAACTGATATAAGAGAAACAAAGTAAGATAGAATTTTATATGTATGTATATCTTTTTGTTAAATGATGCTTTCTAAAATATGGGGAGGAGAGGGAAGATAGGAGGTGTCTGGGAATTTTCATGTAACAAACAAACTAATTACATTTTTAAAAAATAAAGGGATGTTTATAAAAAATATACTAACAATTCCCTGAGTTCCCTAATCTCTACTAATTTCTTTGTGGTATCAGGGGAGAGGGACATTGTGACACAGATTTACTCACATCTCTGTAACTCAATCATTCACTCTGTTCTTAGTCCACTCAAGACCTCTCCAGTTCAACCCTGGGCACTTTCTTTTCCCATGCAGGAAATGGTGGGTTTTCAGACTAATGATATCAGATACCTACATTAGCTATGGCTTTGTCTATTCTAAAACTTGAAAATCAATTTTCTGGAGATTTTCATTTTCATTTTGATTCTGAAATCATTTTATGGAGGCCATGTCATTTGATTTGCTTTTAAGTTACTCTTGTGGTTCCAAAAATGGAGGTTTAGTCAAGGAAGATAATACATAGGGTCCAGGGACATACATCCAAGTAAGATGACTACTGACAACTCAGCTTTTTATTAATTTTTCTTCTAATTAAGCTTTCTGTCATTTGCTTTATTCCTTTATAACATATCCTCTGATCTCGTCACATTCAGACTCCAATTTATAACAAACTATCAGAGTCCAGCTTCCAACAATGTTCAAACCACCAGGTGCTAGCTGTCCTAATCCTATCCTATCAGAAGCTATCCTAACATTCGCTTTTAGCCCAGGGAGTAATTAACTACACAGCAAACAGCTGTGAGTCTTCTACATCACAGAGCTCCTCAGCCTGTCTATGCTGATGGACAGAACAGATATCTTCAAAGCCTGTCCATCATTTCTTTCTTTGTCCTTTTGATTGTTTGGTGCACTTAAAAGAACTTTTGAGTGGGGATCTGATATGGTTCCAGCTCTCAGGATTTGCCTTCTTAGAATTTTGCCTAGGCTTGCTCAGGCATACCTAAGATGCTTTTCTTAAAACAATAGACTAACTCATTAAAGTCAGCTCATCTAGCAATTAACAGGAAACTTGACTGTCTGGAAACCATACTCATTTCTTAAGATAACACAGAAGTAAGTAATTATCATCAATATATATATGAAACCCATACAATATACATTACATCAGCATGTCAAAGACCTATGATGGGGTTTGTTTGGCAACTCTCAATATGGGAACTAAACACACTAATGCAGACTGTAACCTATCTACAACTTGTTATCTTAGAGAGATATGTGAGACTCAGAATGCACAAGTGATCTGCTCAGGATCATATAATTAGCAAGATTTTAAAATTAGGCAGAATTTAAAATTAAAAGGTTCTTCTAACTCTTAAGTGAAAGATATTATCCACTAGCATTTACATGATACTTTAAGGTTTGCAGAGCACTTTACAAATATTATATCATTTTATTCTCACAACTCTGGAAAGTAGATGCTATCATTATCCTGAATTTAAAGAGAAAAAGAGAAGTTAAATGTATAGCATCACACAGCTAATCATTGTCTGAGCTGGGATTTGAACTGATGTCTTACTCTAGGTCCAGTACTCTGTCTACTGTGCCACCTAGCTGCTTTCACTATAGCATGATGCTTCTCAATATTATAAACTTAATATTTGCTGAAATTTAATGAATGATGAAATTTAATAATTGTCCCTATTAAGTAAAAAAGAATTTTCCATGGGATAATGAAGAGGAAAATGAGTAGAACCAAGAGAACATTATATACAGCTACAGATTTAATATTTGAAGAATAACTTGTGAATATCACCTCTAGAGAATGAACTGAAAAAATGGAAACAGGAAAGATATAATCTATATATACGTATCTCTTTACTACATAATACCTTCCATAATGATGGCGAGGGGAAGGAGGGTTTGAGATACTTATAAATTCATTTAATAAAATAATTATAAAGGGAAAAAAAGAGTTTTCCAAATTGGGCCCTCAAAGTAAAATTTTTTGAGGGAAGCCTTAGTACTTGTAATGTAGAGTCCCATGTAACCTCTGAGGACTCCTACACTTCATAAGTTCAAAAGATCTATGATCTCATCAATGTAGGTATTCCCTGAACCAGTGCTGACCACAAATTATCAATGTTATCTCATCTCCTATGATTCTTGTCCAGGCCTTTTTGAAAACTCCCCATAGAGGATTTAGCCAAGGAGCATAAGTTGAGTGAGTAAGCCAGGCCCAGCATAGGAGGAAAGAGCATGTCCAGAGAGATGGAGAAATACTAATACTATATGCTGTTCTATAAATGCATAGACTATTCTCCTAAAGATTATAGAGGGACAAAAAAAAAGTCAGCATGTATATTGGTAGTTTATTGATATCATCTTGGCTACATTTTTTTAAAAAAGTATGAGGCAGGGGCAGCTGGGTAGCTCAGTGGACTGAGAATCAGGCCTAGAGACAGGAGGTCCTAGGTTCAAACCCGGCCTCAGCCACTTCCCAGCTGTGTGACCCTGGGCAAGTCACTTGACCCCCATTGCCCACCCTTACCAATCTTCCACCTATGAGACAATACACCGAAGTACAAGGGTTTAAAAAAAAAAAAAGAAAGAAAAAAGTATGAGGCAGCTAGATGGCTTAGTGGATAGAGAGCCAGGCCTAGAGTTGGAAGATCTTGTGTTCAAATATGGCTTTAGACTCTTCCTAGCTGTGTGACCCTGGACAAGGCACTTAATCTCAATTGCTAGCCTTTACCACTCTTCTGCATTGGCATTAAAACTTGGTATTGATTCTAAGACAGAAGGTAAGAGGTGTTTTTTTTTAATAACATTACCTATTTTGTTTCTCTTAGAATAGCTTTTTCTTTGTGATATCCTAAAAACTAATTCCTTTAAAATATATTATCTGCATCATAAATTTCTTTTTTATGTATTAGGTTAGATCCCGTCACTCTGTGGCTTAGTACATCTAGCACTGAAGTGATTGAGCCTAAGCATGGTGGTTCCACTTTCTTCTCAAGATGAAACTAGATGACTAAAGAAATAAAAAATCTGTTCTATTTCAATTCTATTGTTCTCTTTCAACATCATCTAAAATTGTTCTTGTGATGATCTGTATTAGCCAGGTCTAACCATGACATATTAGAAATATTTTAAAAAATAGAGTTGATTCTTTCCTTCACAAGTTAAGAATTAGATCCTTTGAGGGATTCTTACATTATTCATTTACAGCGATTATAGTGATGAGTGAAGGAGATGTATACTCAGTAATTCAGACTTTATATATATGCTTTCCTTTATTTTTTCTGTCTTTCCTTTCACGTCTTTACAATACTTTCATGGAGCTGAAACAAGAACTATCAGGATGTCCCATCAAAAGTAATTAGTAACTTAGTCTGCCAGTACTCTAGGGCAAGGCAACTCTGCCTAAATTGCAGAAAGGTGCCAACTTGCATGGTTAGAGGGCATTTCCTTACTGAGAGTTTCCAATACTAATGAGATTAAAGATCTACGCCCCTCTGTATATATTTATAAATGTACACTTTGTCACCTCTGATCTTAGAATGTAAGTTTCTTGAGGGCAGGGAACATTTCATATTTGTCCTTGAATTGCTTGGCAGAGTGCCAAAGACACAGTAGATATTTCATAAATGTTTGTAATTCAGTTCAGATGATGCATAATTCTGTAACAGTGTCTTTGCACAGAGTAACTGTCTAATCAACATGTATCAAGCAGAATCGAAAGTTGGAGAAGTTGCTGCACTATTGCAATTATTTTGTCTCTGGTCTCTGGTTTGTAAAGTCATTAGTTTCTGCTACAGTAGCAAATTGTATCTAGGTAACATAGTATATAAGAGCTCTATACCTGGAGTTAGGAGTTCACTTTTTCAAGTTCAAATCTTGCCTCAGACACTAGAAGGTGCGCAAGTCACCTTCCCCTGTTTGACTCAGTTTCCTTATCTGAAAAATGAGCTGGAGAAGAGAATGGCAATATCTTTGCCAAGAAAACTAGATCATGAAGAGTCACACACAACTGAAAAATGACTGAAAAACAACAAAAAGGGAGAGCAAAATAAGTTTCTTGCCTAAGATAGGCTTTCTCTCAATTTTAAGGTCCTCTTCTTTTATATGGTATATTATATCTGCTTCTGCTCCTTTGGACTGCTAGCTTGAATTTAGATGGTGTGTTTGATCTCTGTACTGTTGTGATTCTATGTTGTTTGCCTATATTTGGCTCACTGTCTATCTTGTTATGCGTTAAAATGTTAAGTACTTCCCCCAAAGACAGCCCTTCTTGTCTTGTGGAAGCTCACCTCACTCTGGGATAGCACTCTTGCCATACCTTCTCTGCCCAACAAAAAAGAATGCACAGAACCAGTCTGGAAGACAGTTCCCCATATATGCCACTGTATATAGACTCATCTATCTTTGGTTCTTAGAAACCTGCCACAGTCCACAGGTTTCTAACTATTTGTTAAGGACATTATTGGTTGTGTCTATAGAGTCCCCAACCCAACTACTCTCCCTATCTACCATCCTCCTAGCTAAGTCTTAAAGGCTGAACCCTGACAGCATAAGACTTTTATGCTTCAGATAATGAATGACCCTAATGGCCGGGGCTTCTGGTTTCTTTATCAAGAGTGAACCCAACATTAATTTCTACAGGTCCAAGCTTGTAATTAATAGTTACATGGGCTCTGATCTACTTCTTCAAACCATGCTCTCCATTGGGGCATATGATGTTGTTATAGTCAACATATCCAACCATTCTTCTGATCTATTAATTAAAAAGACATTATTTATAAAACATGTGTATACTTATAAAAATACATTTATTTCATTTAATGATCTACTTTTCTCAAGTTAAATTTCTTTAATTTAAAAATTATTCTAGATTAATTCAATGAACATTGGATGACATTTTTGCATTTTTGTATCATATTTTCAAACTTTACAAGTTCTTAAGTTCTAAGAATAAAAACAAAACAGCTTTATGAGTTATTTTTAGATTTTAATTTCTACTTATGCTTTAAATCTTAAAATATGGGGACAGCTGGGTAGCTCAGTGGAGTGAGAGTCAGGCCTAGAGACAGGAGGTCCTAGGTTCAAATCCAGCCTCAGACACTTCCCAGCTGTATGACGCTGGGAAAAATCACTTGACCCCCATTGCCCACCCTTTCCACTCTTCCACCTAGGAACCCAATACACAGAGGTTAAGGGTTTAAAAAATAAATCTTAAAATATGAAAAGGGCTAATAATAATTCAATAGTCGATAGATATTTATTAAAAGCCTGCTATGTGCTGGATATTGTGCTAGGCTCTGGTATACAAATAAAAAAAAAGGACAGTCCCTGACCTTGAGGAGTTTATAATCTAATGGGGAAAGATGACACACAAAAGAAAGCCAAAAATTGGAGGGTGAGGGCAGAGAGGTATCAGTGGAAAACAAATCAAAGAAGTCCAAAATGAACATTGACAGAGAAGTCAAAGAAATTCAAAAGGAATGCAGGCAGTTAGGAATGAGAAATAAGGCTGATTGGATCTTACAAAATGAGGTTTCTCAGTAATTAGAATACTAGGGGCATGGTGGAGAAGTCACAGAATTCCAAAAGGAGTACAGCTAGGTGGGAAATGAGGAGATGTCTGAGGATTATAATAGAATATTTCCCATTTTAAACATTTTTTCAAATTTTAGCTATCATCATGATGTTTTAAAAATACAAAAACTAAATTACAAACTCTGGAAGAAAGGACCTTAAAGTCAGAGTATCCAGGGCACCTGGAGGGTCATTACTGATTTTCAAAAACAATGATAAAGAGATGAGAATGTCTAACCTGCTGTAGAAAGAGAACTGGACAGGGATGAGATTCTGGGAGAGGCGGTTTGGGGGAGGCAGCGAGTAGACTGTCTAAAGTTGGTTCCTGTAGTAGAAAAATAAAGTTGGAAAGGTAGACTTAGGGTGAGAATAAAGAAGCTTTGAATATTGATTTAAATTTATTAATCTGGTCGATTGGAAGCTATTTATGGCTTTTGAAGAGGGTGGTAATGTGATGAAAATGGTATCTTAGAAATAATCTGGGGCTATAGGATAGATTAAAGAGGGAAAGAATGGAGGAATAGAAACTGTTTAGGAAGGCTTTTATTTTTCTGCTCCCAACAAAACCTTTTAATAAAAATCTATATTATGCAAATAGAAGGGACAAATGCCAGGAATATTGTGAAGGGAAGAATTGACTGGAAGATTCTGTCAGAGTAGGAAAACAGAAAGTTACTCCAATAACTTAAGAGATATGAATTTTTTAGATAAGTTTTGGGAAGGTTCAATCCATCATTTATTAAGCCACTGTGCTAAGCCCTGGAGGTACAAATACAGAGAATGAGACAATTGCATCTCTTAGGAACATGCATTCCACCAGAGGAAACATAAAGTATATATGTAAGTATATACAGAATAAAATACAAATAAACAAAGTGGCCAGCTATATTGGTGTCTTCTTGTAGTTCTGCTGTTGGGGAAACAGAATTGCTTGAGTATAGGAGTTCTGATCTGCAGTAGGACTAATGCCGTTTGGATACTGCTCTGACTCCAATATGGTGAGTATCCAGTTACAAAGGGTCATGGGGTTGCTTAAATAGGGTTGAGCCAGCCTGGGGTGGCAAAAAAAAGAGCAACTTCCATGACAGTAAGCATAAGGATCTGACTGTTGAGTGTCCTAATATACTTTATTTCTTTATTTTTTGAAACCCTTACCGTCTGTCTTGGAGTCAATACTGTGCATTGGCTCCAAGGCAGAAGAGTGGTAAGGGCAAGTGGCTTGCCCAGGGTCACACAGCTAGGAAGTGGCTGAGGCCAGATTCAAACCTATGAACTCCCATCTCTAGGCCTGGTTCTCAATCCACTGAGCCACCATGAGATAGAAGACCCATGAGCAGTTGGAGGAATTAGGAAAGGTTTCATTTAGATAGTGATACTTGAGTTGCATCCTGAAGGAAGAGAGGGATTCAGTTAGATGGAGATGAAGAAGTAGTGTATTCTATTCATGGCAGATGCCAATACAGAGTCAATGAGTAGAGAAATGGAGGAGGTATGTGTGTGTGGAACAGAGAAAAGGTCTGTTTGGCTGGTTTGCAGATTGTAAGATGGGGAGTAATGTCCAACAAGGGTAGAAGATAAATTGGGGACAAGTTGTAAAAAGATAAAGATAAACAGAGTTCAAATTTGATCCTAGTGGCAATGGGGAGCCACTGGAGTTGACTGAGTAGGGAAGTGACATGGTCAGACCTGAGCTTAAGGAAAGTACTGTGATAAGTACCTTTCCTGGCTATTTGAAGGATAGATGACTAGAATAGTCTTCAGAGACTGAAAACAGGCAGCTATATTAGGAGGATATAATAGCAATCTAGTAAAGGGATAACAAGGGCCTTAAACAAAGGCTATGTGAGTAGAATGAAGAGGGTCAATGGAGAAAAATGTTGTGGAGGGCAGTCACAAGCCCACAGAGAGAGACTCTGCCTGCCATTTTTGGCACCAATGCCATAGGTTCACAATTGCTGCCCTAGTGTATTAAAGAAACCACAGGTCTTTTGGTATTCTTGCAAACTTTCTGGGCCTCAGTTTTTTCAGAGAACTTATAGCTTCATTAATAAATATGTGTTGAGTACAGTAGGAATTTATTAGTAAATTGCTTAGGAACAAAATCTAGGAAATCATAGTTTTTAAAGCTAGAAAGGAGCTTTGAAATGATTTTTTTAAAGCACACTATGCTACATATGTATGTCAGTTTTAGCCAGCTGTTTGAAAAGTATATACCCCTATAGACAATTGAGCAAGCCTTCATTTCTAAGCAAAGACTGAATCTTTCAGCACTTATTTTAATGGGTTTCTATCTACTCTCATCAAAGGCTATTGTAACAAGCCATATAGGTTTTACTGGATGAAAGAGGCCAGTAAAATAAAATTATGGAACAACTACAACAAAAAATTAAGAGAATGGCTTTGAATGTAAAGTTGTAAGTGTAAAGGAACTTTAAAGCTGGTAAAAACCTAGTCAAATTGTTAGAAACTTTGAGGATTGCTACATCTACATAGGGAATAATATTTAGCATTGTGCAATATTTTCATTAGCTTATTTAGACTGGCACAAAATATTGTTGACATTTTAAGTATTGTTTAATAAAAGGCTCTTTTTCCTATAAATAGGATTTTAAAAGATTTTTTATATTATTTCGAGTTATTTTGTTATATATGTTATATTGGTTAACTATTTTAAAAAGTTAATTGATGTTTTTCGTTTCTATAGCAGTCATTTGCCAGAATACACTCCCATTTCCCCACACCTGTGAAGTTTTCCCTGAAGCAAAGAAATACTTAAGTAAAAACAGCAGACACAGCAACTGTGTCTGAAAGGGTGTACCACATTCCACACCCATTTTCTACTGTCTCTCTAGGAGAAAAGTACAGTCAGTTTTGCTACAGTACAATGTATACATCTCCCCCCAAAGCACTTCTCTATGCAAAGTTGCACAATAAACACCACAGAGCTTATGGGGAAAATGAGGTTAGGGGCATAATTCTCAAAAATTTCACTAGTGGCATATTTTTTTTAAAAGGGATAAGAACTTAAAAAAAAGACAGCACGATTTTATACAGTTAAAATGGTTACAAATTCAAAAATACCACAATAAATAGTGATGCCTTTCGTGGCTACTTGCTTATGCCTTGGTTTCCTCCAGCAAACTGACAAGAGTCAGAAATTGGACAAAAGCCTCCACTATTTTAGATGACATGGTCGAAGAGGAACAGAGCATTGTCTTTTTTTCTCTCTCTTATTGTTCCATTACTTGACTTTACTGGCCTCTTTTACCCAGTAAAACCAATATGGCCTGTTACTTATTATATTCTTTAACAAACGCAGATAGAAACTTATTAAACTAAGAGCTGAAATTTTCAGTCTTTGCTTAGTAATGAAGACTTGTTCCATTGTTTTAAGGTCATGTAATTCTTTCTCTTTCTTCCTTCCTTCCTTTCTTCCTTCCTTTCTTTTTCTTTCTTCCTTCCTTCCTTCCTTCCTTCCTTCCTTCCTTCCTTCCTTCCTTCTTTCTTTCTTTCTTTCTTTCTTTCTTTCTTTCTTTCTTTCTTTCTTTCTTTCTTTCTTTCTTTCTTTCTTTCTTTCTTTCTTTCTTTCTTTCTTTCTTTCTTTCTTTCTTTCTTTCTTTCTTTCTTTCTTTCTTTCTTTCTTTCTTTCTTTTTCTTTCTTTCTTTTTTCTTTCTTTCTTTCTTTCTTTCTTTCTTTCTTTCTTTCTTTCTTTCTTCCTTTCTTATCTGAGGTCACATTTGAACCTAGAACCTCTCATCTCTGAGCCTAGTTCTCAATCCACTGGGCCACCCAGCTGTCCCCAAGGACATATACTTTTCAAACAATTAGCTAATATACACACACATATTTCTCCAAGTTCTGCTCCCTTCCCTCTGCATGAATTCAAAGAAGTCTTCCTCTGTTTCTTTTCCTATGTTCTTCACAAATCCTTTATCTCTCACATTTATTTCTTACTAAACAATAATATTCCATTACATTTATGTGCTACAGTTTGCCCAGCCATTCATTCTCTAACAGATGGATTACTTTTTTTACAAGTTTTTGTTTTTGTTTTGCTCTTTCGAGAAAAGGGATTGCTCTGACTTTTTGGCATATGAGACATTGACCTTTTTCCCCAGTGAAATGTATCTTGAATTTTAGAATGGATTTCAAACAGAAATTAGGACTCAGATTTTTAGAGATTGAATAGACCTGAGAGATCAACTAATATAATCTTTTTATTAAACAGATTAAACAGATATTATACAGATGTAGAAACCAAAGCATAGAGAAATTAAATGACTTTTCCAAAGTCACAACCAGTGAGTAGCAAACTAAATACTTTAACCTATGTCTCTTAATTATCAATTGAGCATTCTTTCTACTATGTAAAACCTCCTTTCCCATTCATTTAACAGAAATTCATTTGGCTAGAATACATACATTTCATGATGTAGGTAGAAATTATAGTGTAAGGTGACTTCCATCTAGAGAATCAGCTTTTTGGAATCTTGGAAAACCTGAGGGGGTCACATGAGACTTACTTTGTTCTCTGAGGACCTGAAGATCTGGAGGGGCAGGATACAGAGAGGGATGAAACCTTCCCAGAAGTGTACCAGAATCAGCTCCAGTGGCTAGAACTGATTGTAAAATTTCAGTGTGAAGGGGCAGCTAGGTAGCATAGTGGACAGAAAGCCAGGTTCTGGAGTCAAATCTGCCCATAGACATTTCTTAGCTGTGTGACCCTGGGCAAGCATTGCCCTTAGTATTGATTCTAAAACAGGTGAAAAAATTTCAGTGAGCATTGATGCCTCAGAAATCAGCAAATGCTACAATTGAGGGTTTCTCGGTTGTTAAATTAACACACCTTTGAGCTAAGAGTAGGCATCCAAAGAAATGCTCAATGAAAGGAAAGGGCAAAAGAAAACAGGCTGAGGGGAAGAGCAGAAGCTTAGTGTAGGGACCTGGAGGGCTTGTGAAAAAAATAATAGTATATTTTTGGTACCATGGAAAGGGACATAGAAGAGCAAATTTGGAAAAAGGAGTCTCTCAATCATAGGGAAAGTCCTTAAAAATTATTTCATCCAACCTCTTTATTTTATTGATGAGACCTAGAGATCAAAAAATGATTCTAAGAAGGAAAATATTGTTCACTTTAGTGATGTAATGATAAAAGAGATTAAAAAACTTAGCTCAAATTAAATTTCTAGGCCAGGCTAGTCTAGTTGTAACATTAATAGTAATTATCCTGGTCTAAAATAGACCATCTGGACACTATAGAGACTAGGCGACTGATGAGAATAGAATAAAGCTAAATAAGTTCTTATTTTTAAAAAGGTTCTATTGATGCTTTAAAAAAATCCTGTCATTTTCTGTCAGAACCATCTGTTGTCAAAAAAAATTAAGCAAAACAAATGAACATTATATATAATAGTGAATACAACATTTTGCATCTATAATCTGTTCTTTATAGAGAAAAATTCTGGTTTCATCATCAGTTTAGTGGAAGTAAGACTGTTAATTTGATTAATCTGAATTCTAATGTCTAGTGTTATATTTCTTTGTCTTATTGGTATTATTGTATATACTAGTCTTTTGGTTTTGCTTTCTTTGCTCCACATTGGTTCATACAAGTCTCCTTGAGTGTCACTGAATTCTGTATCTGCATATGTTGTTTCTTCTTATATTCTTATATTACATTATATGCTATATATTATGTACATTGAATGTATCATACATGTACATATCATGTACATTACATGTGTAATTTTATTCATATGCCACAATTTTTTCAGTTACTTTCTAGTTAAAGAGGTCCTACTTTCTTTTCAGTTTTTTCCTACTAGTATATTTTGTTGTATATCAGATTTTTCTCTCAACTTTGACCTTCTTGGAATATAGTAGGATTACTTAGTATATAATAAGACTACCACTGAGTCAAAGGGCATGAACTATTCAGTTGGTTTATTTGTATAATTTCAAATACTTGTTGATAGAGTTCTTGTGAATTATATATGTCAAACAAATGTAAGTATATGTAATCATCACCTATTTTAGTGTCAAAGATTTATGCCATATAAATTTTTGTGGCCGGTCTTAAGTGAAAAAATGTCCGTTGATAATCAGAATGAATGCTAGAAAGTATGAAACCCTAAACTGAATTGCTTTGCTGAATAATATTTGGAGTAGAATCACAAGATTCAAGTCTAGAACATATCTTAAAAAGAACATTTCCAATCCTCTCACTTTACAAAGGATGAAACTGAGCACTAGAGACGCTAAGTTGTTTGCCCAAAGTTACATAGATAGTATGCAACGCTTTCCCCACTATTTCTAATGTCTTTAGCATTAAATTTTATGGATCATTATGGATAAGCCAAAGCTAAACAAAGCAACTTTGGAGACTATGAAGAGGTGTAGAAAAAGATTATAATTTTAGTCAATAAAAAAGACCAATAAGTATACTTGTTTTTTTTTTCAAGAAAGCTTTTTGAAGGCAATAATAACATCTTTGAGAGATTCCATAAGAGTTCCTCTTTTAGTGTAAACTGTCAAAATTATTTTAAAATTTTTATTTTCCCCCAATTACTTATAAAAACACTTTTTAGCATTCATTTAAAAATTTTTTGAATCCTGAATTCTCTTCTCTTCCTACCTCCCCGCCCACTGAGATGGTAAGCAATCTGATATAGATTTTTATGTCAAAATTATTAACACGCTGATGATACAAGTTTGGTTGGTAGTAGAAATGTAAAGTTGGCTATATGGTTATGAACCTATTTTTAATTTCAGTGTATTCTCTACACATTAAAAAAAAATAAGATCATTTTTTCTCCTTCCCATCTCCCATTGGAAAAAAAGAAAAGAAAAACAAAACCCTTATAACAATTATGCATAGTCAAGTAAAAGAATAGTAGCCATGATCTCGTAATATATGTTTCACTCTACACTAAATCTACCATCTCAATCTATCATCAAGAGGTGGGTAGAATGTTTCATCAGTGTGGTCCTCTGGTACTGTGGTTGGCCATTGCATTAAGAGTTTATAAATCTTTTAAAGTTTTTTATCTTTACAATGTGGTGGCTATTACATAAATTATTCTTTTAATTTTGCTTACTTTACTGTATTAGTTCATGCAAGTATTCCCAGTTTTTTTTTTCTGAAATCATCTCTTTTATAAACTCCTTGGTCCAATAGTATTTCATTACATGCACATGACATAATTCATTTATGCATTTTACAGTAGATGGGAATGGTAAATGGTAGTTTGCTACCACAAAAAAGCTGCTTCAAATAATTTTGTATTATGGGTTTATTTCCTCTTTTTTTTTCATCTCTTTGGGACATAGATCTAATATTGTTATTGCTGGGTCAAAGACTACACACAGTTTAGTGACTTTTGGGGATAGTTTCAAATTGGTTTCCAGAATGGCAGGACCAATTAACAACTCAATCAATAGTGTCTCAATGTACGTCTCTTACCATAACCTCTCCGTTTGTCATTTTTATTTTTCTCTTCAACTTTGTCAGTCTGATATGAAGTAGGATCCCAGAGTTGTTTTAATTTGCAAGTTTCCAATTATTAACGATTTGAAGCATTTTTGCTAGCAGCTTTCTGAGATAGTTAAATGTAGAACAAATCCTGCTATTCAAAGGGGATACTAGAATGGCTAAGACTGCCTCTAGATGTCTCTTCTAATTCTAAAAGTTTACTATCTTCTAAATAAGATTTTGTGAAGAAATTAATTTGTGATGTACAAAGCATGATAGATATTGAACTATTGTTATGATTCTGTGCAGTCTGGATATGGTTCCATCATCTAGAAGCCAGTACTTAAGTTCAAGAAAATAGAGAAATGTGTAATTTTATCTTTGAGTGGATGTCAACCTCCACTTCCTCACCACTTGCTTGACCACAGCCAGGATCCTGGACCTCATTCTGGGAACCGTTGTCCCAACTGCCACAATATCCTGTCCAATTTTTCCACCCCCAGAGTCTTTTTTCAATTTTGTGGCATATGACATTGTTTTGTCAGAGGTTTTGCTTTTTTAAGAAAAGAAAAGTAAATACAACCTGATGATGCAAATTTCCAGGAGTCAGGAAAGTTGCCTCCTGGAAGAAGAGGAAAAAAACAACCCCACCAACAACTGAAAACAAAACCAAGAGCCTGGGCTGAGTGAGGGTGTGGTGATTATGGACATCACCCCAGGCTGTGTTACTGTTTTAAATTAGTGCTTCATAGGATCCTAGATTTAGAGCTGAAAGGAACATTAGATCTTCAAGTCCAATTCCCTCATTTTGTAGATGATGATTTAGATCTAGAGAGGCTAAATGACTCGTGCAGGGTCACATAGGTAATGAGTATTTGAGAAGAGATTTAAATGCAGGTCTGTCCAATTCCAAGTTTGAAGATCTACCTATCTACACCATGTTTCACAGACTTTTCATTCTGAGTCATACTCAGGGGTGTATATTTGACCATTGAAACAATGGGAGGGATGTTTCTAGAAAATAACTTAGAATTACCCAAGAAAAGTCACTAAACTTCATACCTTTGGACTCACTGATTCTTCTCCAAAGCACATCTATCTCCAAGGAGGTCAAAGACAGAAAAGGAGATCCTCATATGGACCAAAATGTTCATGGCAATCCTTTCTGTGTGAATAAAAAACTGTAAGCAAAGTGAGTGACCATTGATGAGTAAAGATTGAACAGTGACATTTAAAGTAATAGAATGTAGAATATTATTTAGGGAATGATGAATATCTTAATTCAGAGACATATGGAAACACCTACATGAAATAATTCAGTAGGAAGGTCAAATGAGAACAATAAACATAATAACTACATTAATATAAATGAAACCACATTCAAAAGCAGCCCAACTCTGATCAATTGTTAATGATCATTCTTAATATAATAGGCCAATGATGAAACACATTTTTTTCTCTTTTAAGAGAGGAGACTACATATTTGTAGTGTTGAATATGCTTTCTGAGATGATCACTTGGGCTTTGCTTGCCTTTTTTTCTATGTTAAGAAGGAGGATTCAATGTGGAACTATGTGAGAAATTAATATAAAAACAAAAGTCATTTAATAAAGCTTTTAAAAATCTCCTAAGAATATTTTTAAAACAGCAGCAGCAACAACAACAACAACAAAAGAGCAATGGGAGAAATGGTAGAGGAAATGTATTCCACTTAGTTCATAAGGACTGGTAGGAAGTGTGCCAGAGAGTAGCATCAGATTAGGTGTAGTAGATCCCTTATTCCTCAATCTGGAGGGTGGAGGGAAGGGCATATATTGAAAGAAGTGGGGAAGGACTCAGGAAGGAACATACAAAAGCAATCTAAGGGGCATCTGGGTAAGAGTGGATAGAGTGCCAAGCCTGGAGTTGGGAGAACTTGGGTTCAAATTTGGTCTCAGATACTTCCTAGCAGAGTGACACTGGGCAAGAAATGTAAACCTCATTTGCCTAGCTCTTGTTCTTCTTAGGACAAAAAGTAAAGGCTTATAAAAAAAAGAATAGCTATCTCTAATCTCTAATCTCTACAAGAGAGATAATTTGAAAAGATAGATTTGTTCTACTTTCTACTATTGGATTTTTATTACAAGATTAAGAAACTTTCATATAAGGGCAGGAAAGTCCTGGTTTATTTGCACTTAGTAATGAAAGTTACCAGAACATATTTTAAGAATACTGCTTCCAGAAAGAACTTGTATTTGCAAAGTTTGCTGGATTTGGAGTTCTAAAACTTTCCTTAGAGTCCCAGCAGTGTAACCGGGAGCAACATTTAATCTCATCCTTCCTCAATTTCCTAATTTTTAAAATAAAGAGATTGGATTTAAATGACTTTGATGTTTCTCTTTAGCTATACATCTATGATCTTATTTATTTCTCACAACAATCTTGTGAAGCAGGCACCAATATTATTTCCATTTTATAGATGAGGAAACTGAGCCCAGTAAGTGTTGTGGTGAGATTGAATCCATTCCTTTCTAAATCTGAATCTCATTCTAGCTCCCTCACCATACTCACTGCCTTCCCAAATAAAACTCAAGACATAGCCACAGCAATGGGAACCACTCAAACATAGAAAATAGCAAAGCCTATTAGTTTCAAAAATTTTTAGTATGTTTTCTACAAAAAATACTAGAGTTGTTTTGTTTTTTTTGAGAGAAAAGTTTTTTTGCAAGAGATCTTTCAGGCTGAGTTAAGACAACAAAATAGGGGGCAGCTGGGTGGCTAAGTGGACTGACAGCCAGGCCTAGAGATGGGAGGTCCTAGGTTGGAATCTGGCCTCAGACACTTCCTAGTTGTGTGACCCTGGGCAAGTCCTTTAACACCCATTGCCTAGCCCATACCACTCTTCTGCCTTAGAATTGATTCTAAGGCAGAAGGTAAGGGTTAAAAAAAAAAGACAACAAAATGATTTGCTTTTTGTACAAATGATAATTTTACCACCTGAAACATTTATCATCAAAACCCTGGAGCCTGGCAGAACCAGCAAAAGAGTGGGGCATTTTGCCAACTTTCTTTCTTCTAATTCCCATTCATCAAATCTTCCTCCCTTACATTCTCAGTTTACTATACTGAAATTTACTTGAACTTTTCCAGACACAGAATTATTAGACACGTGAGCTTCAGTATCCCATCATCCATCTTTATGGGAAGAGAGTCAAGGAAGCAAAAAGCAAGCAACTATGAGTTAGAGAAAGAAGGGACGCTCACAATTAGCTCGTCCAACCTCCTCTTTTTAGAGAATACTGAACTGAGGAGCAGAAAGCCTACGTGTCTTGCGCATAGCTTCGCAGCTAGCAGAGCTGGGATTTTAGTCCATTTTCCCCTATATTGCAGCTACCGCTAACCGTGAACTCAATTCCCAGATCTACCGTTATTTGCGTTGCAGCGAAAAGAGCTCTCGAATCAGAGGACCTGGGTCCTTCTCTTGTACTTTTTTAGGGTGCATGGCTATGGTCACTTCATTTAATCTCCCTTGGCCTCACTCTTCCCATTTGCAAAATTAGGTTGAACTAGATTGACCTGCATCTCTAATATCCTCTGGACCTCGGCTCATTCATCTGTGCAACTTCAGGAGAAAAGTTTAGGAGAAAAGGCAAGAGGAAAGGTTGGACTTCCTAGACCTATTCCAGGATCCCTTCCAGCACTGAGGTTCTGTGATTTTAACCTCTCTCACCATCCTCCCGCCCCTCACCCCCTCAAAAAAAGGATTAAAATAGCTCAAAGTTTTTGGATCAACAACTGCACACTAATCATGCCTTGTGTGTCTCCTCGGGACCAGCTGCTGTTTCTGGCTTCTCTGGACAAAAGTTGAAGCTGGGGGGGATTTGGGTTAAGTACAAAAGTTTGGAAAAGTCGCGTCCTCAGTCACTACCAAGACACAGAAAAGAATGAGAGGGAGGGGGAAAGGCATATCCTTCTCAAGAAGGCGAAATAGGAGACGGGCGTGGGCCGGACTCGGTGGGGAGGCAGTAGAAGGATGGATTTGTAGGGAGGAGGCGCCCTTGGGTCCCTCCCTCACTCCCATCGCTTCGTGGTTCAAGAGCAAGGTACGCTGCCGGGCCAGGCGGGGGCGGTCGAGGTGTGAGGAGGCAGAGGAGAGCGGGTGGACTGGCGCGTGCTCGCTCCCTTGAGGTGGCGGAGGCGCGCCCGTGCTCGCCCCCGCACCTCCGCCTCCTTTTGCCCGCCCCCAGCGGTCGGACCTTCTCTGTGCAAAGCAGGAGGGCGCGCGGGCAGGCCGGGAAGGATGCGACCGAGGCGGAGGCGCGCCCAGGCGGTTTGAAGCAGCGGTTGGCTGCCACGGGCAGGAGAGATGAGCTGGGGGGCCGCCCCCGGCTCGGGGCTGTGAGGGGCTCGGGGCCGGGGGTGGGGGTCGAAGTCGAAGAGGAGGAGGAGGAGGCGGCGGCGGCGCTGCCTTCTTCCTCTGCGCCCCCTTCCTCCTCCTCCTCCTCCTCCTCGGCGCCCCTAGGCTCAGACATGAGCCGGGCCGAGTGGCCCGAGTCGTCGTCGTCGCCGCCGCCGCCGCCAGGCCGAGGCCGGGACCGCCTCCCACTCCCCGGGCCGGGCCTCGGCCTGCGGACCTGGGGGCTCCCTCCACTGTCTCCGCTGCCGCTGCTGTTGCTGCTGCTGCCGGTGCTGGGGGCCGGGGTCCCTGCTGCAGCCGAGAGGTTTCCGCTCCTGCTGCCTCCGGCCATGGGGCCCAGCGTGAGCCTCTACTTGAGCGAGGAGGAGGTGCACAAACTGCTCGGTGAGTGAGACCCCCGGGCGGGCGCGAGGCGAGAAAGCGCTTTGTGGGGGAAGGACTTCCAAAAATGGGCTGCTTTCCTCCCCTCCCCCCGCCCCCGTCCTCTCCCACCTTCTGGGAGGCTAGTTCCCCGGTCCTTACCCTAGGGATGCAGTCCAGGGGAGGTCCCAGGGCGCTACCCCCACTTTTCAGCTCATGCCTTCCACCACAGCCTACCCAAACGAGAATCCCGGAATCCAACTCTCTTCCTTCATAGTCCACTGATTTACTCGGGTTGATGATCTCAAATTTATCCAGTTTGTACATAGTTGGTTGCGTGTCGCTTGCCCCATAAATGTAGTGAACTCCTGGAAAAATTCCTTTTCTTTTTTTCTCTAGAACTTAACACAGTGCTTGGCAAATAGTAAGCGCTTGATAAATGTTTGTTGATTGATGGATTGCCCTCTTGGCCCAAGATGTTGGGCTTTCCTCCTTAAAAACCTGGGGTTGTAGCATCTTTACCTTTAAATTTATGGTTATTTTGTCCTACCAAATTTAGGGGGTTTTGTTATTAAATTGTAATTTTTTTCAATTGTTAAATATATTTGTTTTTTCTCTCTCCGCCATAGGGGGAAAAAAATCGGAAAAAAAAAAAAGCCCTTGTAACGAATATGCTAGTCAAGCAAAATGAGTTTCCCACATTGGTCTTGTCAAAAAATGTGTTTAGTTTTGCACTTTTAGTTCCATCACCTCACTGTCGGGAGGTGGGTAGTGTAGCATTCTTCCCATCCTCTGGAATCATCCACCAAAATTTAATGTTACAAGACTTTGTTTTCTTGCCATGCTGGCTGGGAAGTTCTGTTAGTTTTCTCTTCTGCCTCCATGGTTGTTTGGGGTACAGGGACTGAAGGGAAGAGGAGGAGGAAGCAGAGGGAGACCAGCTCCTTTCTGAGCTTACCTCCTCCCAAGGTGGGAAACCCACCAAAACAAGACAGGGTCGGGTTTTTTTCCTCCCTGATTCTTTGCTTCCCAATCTGGGAATCAAAAAAAACTTATCCAACTCTGTAATTTCCGATGAGATTTGGTAGTCTGTTCTTTCCAAAGAGACTTCTCTCTTCCCAGTGTTTTTTTTCCTCTATGTATATCTCATTTCACTGCAAGTTAATTACTTGAACCTGTCTTTCCCGCAAGAGATAACTGTAAAGCTCTCTCTTCCTGCTTCTGCTCCAAAGCAAGGTGCCACATTTCTTTCTTCCATGCCTACAATATTTCTTAGGCTCTTACCTTAAGGCCCTAGATTTCAAATACCAATGTGATCATACATGATCATGCATGTTTCATATAAGAAAAAAATCATCTCAGTTCAAACTTCTATCAATCAGCAAGTTTCAGTCCTACTGCCAAAATGCTGACCATCCCTCTTCTCTTTTCTTTTCTCAACTATGACTGAAAGGCACCTTGGTGGAGTGGATAGAGAACATTTGGGAATGTCTGAGTTCAAGTACTGTTTCTGACATCAATCAATCAACAAATATTTATTTTATTATTTATTATCAGCTGCCCTATCTTTAGGAAAGTCTCTTAATCTCTCAGTGGTCCAGGCAACTGTCTCAGACTATAAATTTCAAGCAAGCATCTAATTTGTATTGATGGGAGTTCTCTCATTCAGGGAGTTCCTTTACCATTGAAATCATAGATATCTCCCTTCTCCCCCTACCCTCTGCCCCTCCAACAAAAAACCACAACAAAACCAACTAAGACTATAGGAATTCAGAAATCAGACCAATAAGTTGCTTTTAATACTGAACATTTCTTTTACAAACTAAGTTAATGTTGGGATCTAAATTAATTTCCCCCCTGTCTTTGAATCTAAGGCAAGGGAGAGGAAGATTGGTTATGTACAACTTTTGATTTGTTGTCCAAATCTTGGATCTGGACCTTTAAAAAATTATCGAGGGTGTTTGGCAATTTTTAGGACCTGCATTTAAAACCACCTAGATGTGAGCAACAAAAGAAAATGGAAATAGCCCGAAATAGAAGTTATGCTATAAAGCTTGAATATCTCATGTAGGTTCTTTATTGCACTGAAACTCATAGAATAACATAGATGGACAGACATGAGAACTCATTTAGCTATTTTTACAGATGAAGGAATAAGTCTTGAGAAGTAACCTATAGCTAGTCCAAGGTCATATTACTATTTAAGGACAGAAGAAGTCTTGTTCTAGGGCTCCTTCTATCACATTGATCTTGAACTTTTTTGCCTTTTAAACCTATCAGTTGTTTGAAGCCTATGGAAACTGACACTGAATTGAAATTGCCCTTTGCAAACTGTTATTTTGAGAATTCCTGAAAATATTGGTATTGAATAATCAAGAAACACATTTATGTTTTTGTATTATAATTTAATTATTAGACCTATTTTTATGAATTATAACTGAAACATCATATTAGCATTTGGAATATAAGATTGATGCATATAATAAGATTGATGAATATAAGAAGATGATAATAAGAGTGCTGGATGTTTATAAAATCAATTTGGATACACAATGAAAAGTTATTTGTGACTAGGAACTATAAAAACTACTGTTTACATTTTTTTCTTAATTTAAGTATATTTTAAGAAGGATAAAGTGGGTTTAAAAATGTTTAAAATATTCCAATTAAAACATTTCTTCAAAAAGTTAATGATTGCTCATACCATCTGATTTTTCTACCAACATTTTTTTTGTACAGGAATTCCCAAAATTATGAACTTCCAATAACAAATGCAGCAAATTAAGGATAGAAGTCTGTTCCTTAATTCATAATGCCTGGAAAATGATTGACTTTATCTTATGCAAGTTACTGCCACCTTAATATCTGTACTGTCTTAGCCTCCAAAGCGCCACTTGAAATGGAGAGGTTACTGCTGATGCCTGATACTGAGTATTCCTGATAAGCCAAGTTGGAACTTGGAATGCATTTTCCTGTAGAAACAGTATTTTAAATGTTGGTTAAGTTTAAGTTGAATGAGCTTTTGTGGACTGGCCGATGAACCTAGCCGCTATATTACTTGTGTGAGAAAATGTATTTAAAATTTTAAACTTAGAAAAGAACTTAACCTGAGAGAAGAGTTGAGAAAATGCATCTCCCTTTGAAAAGGTAGAGAAGAGGATATAGTTGTGTTTATACTGTCAAACAGTTGATGTGTTGGTTGGTTTTGCTGTACTGCTTTTCTCCCTCCCCACCCCTCTTATTTTTGTTACAGAGGAGAGTTCATTGGGTAGTGAGAAAGAGGAGATGCTTTTGGAAGTGAAAGTGATGTTAAAACAAAATCTATCAATAATAAGATAAAAATTTACAGAACACAAACCCAACCTGGAAATTACCTGTACTTGATGGGATTAGTCATTAATTACTTAAACAGGTAGTTACAGAATGAATCTGGTAGCTGTTTTTTTATAATGCCAACAAAAGTAAAATTGCCATCAACTAGAGCATTTTGTGCGTAGTGTACAGGATACCTTTTCTGTACTGAAATATGCCTGATAAGTGGTTTTGAGTACTACCTTTACCAGCCATACAGTGAGTATACTCATACATGCTAAGCAATGACTTTGTTTTAGTGAACTCTAAGAAATGCAACTGCTTGGAAGAGGTGTGTATATAGCAGGTGGATGGTTCGCGTTTGAAAAGCAAAGTTCTATTTTACCTTGTAGGAGACAAGATGGGGAGAAATGTTGGAATTATAGGAAGTAGGCAGGAGCTGCAGAGGGGAATGGAGAGTGGTCTAAAGTCTTTAGTTTTTTCAAATAGTAAATGTACTCTGCACATAGTAAATGCTTAGTAGACATGCTTCTCTTGTCTTTCTTCTTTTCTCTCCTCTCCCCTTCTCTCTTCTTACATCATTTTCTTTTAGATTGCATTTAGGCATTATACCAGGTTAAAGATGGAAAGTTGATAATGGCCACCTGATCTAAACAGTCAGGCCCCTTGACAATTGTTTTGCATAGATGATTAGTATCTTTAAAAAAAAACTTTTTAAAACAGCCAAGAATAGATAAAGAGCATTGTATTTTAAAAATTACTGTCCAAAATTAATAAGAGATTACAGAATTTAAAACGCCATACCATTTGGTATTCTTTATTCTAATCTTTAACTTCTTTGCCATCTAAACTAATCCTTTGTTTATCTCTTAATTTAAAATAAAATAATTCTTAAAAGCCCTTCTTAGGGTATGTTCTTTAGATATCAAAGCCCTGCAAACTTTTTTTTTTCTTCTGCAGCCTGAGACTTTTTATCTCCCAGGCTTGATAACTAATCAAAGAATACTCATTAATTCACCTTTTCTGACATTCCTTCTAAGAATTTTTGTCAGCATTTAATATGTTTTTCACTCTTCTTCATTGTAAATACAATATTCTTTCAGTTATTTTAGTTTAAATTAAAAAAAAATATGGTAGTTTACTGGCTCTGCCCTTCACTTCCATACCTGGTTGTTGTCTCTTTTACTTCAAGATTTTGCTTATTAATTCCTTTTTTCTTTCCTGTTTTTATCTGGTTATTTTATTTCCCCACTCTACCCCCCTTAGTTAAATAGATTTCCCCTCACTCTCTTTCCCTTTATTGAATCTTATTTTTAAAATTTCAGTTTTGCACCCCTTTCCAGACATGCTTTCTCTCACTTTCTTCATTATCCATCCTCCCTATCTACTCTAGACCCTCATCCTCTAGCTTATGCTCCCTGAAATTATTTAGTCCCTCTTTATTCCCCATAGAGTTAGAACTTCCGAGGTTTCCATTCTGGGCTCTCTCCTCAAAGGAGTTTCTGTCACTGTCTTATAGAGCTTGCCTTGGCACTTTTCCATTTTCCATTGTGCCTCATTCCCAGGAAATGCCAGTTCCTGCAGGTGACAGACTTTGCCCAATGATAGACTCTCCCCATCCTCCCCACCCCCCTTATGCCACCTATTATTTATTTGTATCATCTCTCTGGTTATTTTCCCTATTTGTAGCAGAATGTCTACTACTCTGTGTCCATGCTTCCTCACTTCCACAGGGGCCAGTCGTTCCCAGGAATTTTAACTTACTTCCTCTCTGGAGGCAGGATGAGTGATCTTCTCAAGCACAGAATCTCATAGATAACACCTAGCACAAAGGGTTGCATAGTATCTCTCTTCACCTATAGGAGCATTCATCAGTGGATCCCTCTCCTACCACCAAAACAAAAGCCTTCCTCTCCCACTTTCTGCCGGTAAACCCCACCCCCCCCCAGCCCATTTGCTGTTTCTTCTCTTCCTGAGAGCACAAGGATCATATTCCCTCATTGCTTAGTTTCAGTTTGACCCAGGGAACACCACACACACCTTTTGTCCCTCTATTCCCCTCTTATGCACCTGTCCATTTTGTAATGTAGTCCCACCAAAAAAAAAAAAAAATTTATATCTCCTGTTGGCAGGGTGTTACCAGGTTTTTGTCCATAATGCCCTAGGCCTGCTTCTCCACTATTGCCTCCACCCAACTTTTGCCTTCACTCCATCTCCTTGTGTACATTTAGAAAGATGTCTTACTGGGCTTTCTACTGCCATTTCCTGTACTGTATTCATTCACCCCTCTAGCCAGGCCTAGAGATGGGAGGTCCTAGGTTCAAATCTGGCCTCAGACACTTCCCAGCTGTGTGACCCTGGGCAAGTCACTTGACCCCCATTGCCCACCCTTACCACTCTTCCACCTATAAGCCAATACACAGAAGTTAAGGGTTTAAAAACAAACAAAAAAAACAAAAAAAAATTAAAAAAACCCCATAGTAAATGAATTTTCAAATAGGTTAAAAATTAGTTTGTTGGGAAGCTAGGTGGCCCAGTGGATTGAGAATCAGGCCCAGAGGCGGGAGGTCCTGGGTTCAAGTTTGCCCTCAGATAACTTCCTAGTTGTGTGGCCCTGGGCAAGTCACTTAACTCCCATTCCCTATCCCTTAACATTTTTCTACTGTAGTGCCAGATTGCTTCTAAGACAGAAGTTAAGTGTTAACCCTCACCTTCCCCCCAACTAGTTAATGGCAGATTAATAATTAATATCCAAGTCTCCTGGTTCTTTGCAGGGGCCTTCCTCTACAGTTATATTTTAAAACACCACAAATTTAAGGTATTTTGTAGGTATGAAGCAATATGAGTGACTAAACTAAAAATGGTTTGATGCAAAAAGGTATATAGTGTACCATTTAAAATCTTTGAACAAAGCTAAATTCTGTTTAATAATTTTCTTCTGGAAGATATTGGCCCTTTTAAGAAAGCTTCCAGTATAAATGCTGAGATTCTCTTTATTAGTAAAAGCTCTTTCATAATGTATTTGGTATTTGAAAGTAGTTGTATCAGAATCTATATGTAATTATTGCTAAGGGAGGGAGTGAATGTAACTTATTTCATAGGAGATCCAGCAAAAGAATTAATTAGAAAGAGGGGAAAAAGAAAGCTATATGCAGATTAATTGATATGTGGGTCTGCTATTCTATGAAAAGAGGGAAGGGAATAAACATTTGTATAGCATTTACTATATGTCAGATACTGTGCTAATAAGCGCTTTAAAAATATCTTACTTGAATCCAGTTGATCTCATTTGAAAAATGACACAGACCCTCAGTAAGTCAGAAGAAATGATGAGTTAACTTGCTTAATTACTGTGTTCTGGGTATTCTAGGAAATAAGCCTGTTATCTAAATTAAAAGGAAAAACAAATTTTCTTGTAATAATTTGTATATAATATACCTACATATATAATGCAGGGTGATTCTTGAAATACCTTTTTAGTGGCCAATCATTAGGATTGGGGTTAATGCTTGATAAGTGTTTAATAAATACATATGAGTTGGTTAATAGTTCTTTGAGCTATAAATGTGATTTATTCATAAAAGATATATGTACATTTGAAAATTCTTATTAAATATTACATTGTTTCTGCATATTAGATTGACCCACTAATATATTTTAGGGTATGTATATCTTGGTCTTTTTTTTTTTAATAAGAATTGATAAAGATCAATCTCATGAAAAGTCTTACTAGGTACCAAACAAAAACATGGCATTTCAAGTTGTCTAGTTGAAGCATTTGTAGTAAACTTAACCCAAATATGCAATCCCAGCTCAAAACAATTTTTTGTAGTATTCTGTGAGAAGCAGGATAATGAAGGGCATAGAGTTGGCTTTGGAGCCCACCAGATGACACGAATCCATATCTTCCCTTTCATACATACTGCTCACTTAATCTCTCAGTGCTCTAGGCCAGAGATGTCAAACTATTGGCTTTCAAAGACTGCAGAACTCCCTAGTGTAAGCCAACCATTAAATTGTAATTGGGAAACATTTGACAAAACAAATAGAAATATAATAGATAATGTTCATTTGTGGTTCTCAAAGTAAGTGTGCCAGCAATTCCTATTTGACTTTGACACCATTGCTCTTGGCAACTTTTAAAAACTATATATTGTGGAGAAGGGGCTGATTTGTATTCGAAGAGGGAGTTTTCTATACTAGCTAAATCACAGGTCCAGGCCCTATCCTTAAAATATTCTGTACAGTGAATATACTATATTTAAGTTCAGCTATGGTTTAAAAAAATTCCTTCTAGATCAGGCTTTGTCCTGGGTCACAAAGCCATTGTGACTCAGCTTACTCATCTGTCAAATGAACTTATCCAGTTAGTCACCAGTCAACAAGCATTTATTAAACATATATTATGTGCCAGGTCCTAAATGTTGAGGATACATACAGAGAAAGGCAGAAATAGTTCCAGCCTTTGCAGAACTCAAATTCTAATGGGGGAGACAACATTCAAACAACAAACAACTATATACTAATAAAAAAAAAACAGAATAGTGTAGAATTTCAGAGGCAAGGCAATTACAATAACATTAAGAAAGATAGAGACAAGCAGCTAGATAGCATAGTGCAGGGGTCGGCAACGTATGGCTCTTTCTGCAGGAGCCATAAAGTCAATTTTTTTTCAGGCACTGTTATAGGAGCATGCACTGTGAGCACTGTACGGCTCTCACGAAATTACATTTTAAAAAACGTGGCGTTTATGGCTCTCACAGCCAAAAAGGTTGCCTACCTCTGGCATAGTGGATAGAGCACCAGACCTGGAGTCAAGAGACCTAGGTTTAAATTTGATCTCTGACACTTCCTACCTATGTGACCCTGGGCAAGTTACTTAATCCCAATTGCCTAGCCCTTGCTGTTCTTCTGCCTTAGAATTGATACTAAAACAGAAGGTATGGGTTTTAAAAGGGTGGGGGGAAGAGAAGGATTTCTTGCAGAAGGTGTGATTTTAGCTGAAATCTAAAGGAAGCCAGGAGACAGGAGATGGAAGAGCATTCCTGGTGTGAGGGGCAGCCAGTAAAAATGCAGATTGAATGTTATGTAGGGTGTCTTGTGCAAAGAACAGTAAGGACTCCCTGTCTAATGCAGATTTGGTGAGATTTGAAGTACCATAGCCCTGTACAAGGAAGCATAGAGTTCATAACAAGACAGAAAATCAAGACAGTTTAGTCAGGGGGAATGATGGAAACTGCTCTCCTGGGACTCTGGATAGAATTGGGCACCCTGGTGGGGCTTTGGAGAGAATGAGACCAGTAAAGTCTGGTGGACTTTTATAGGATTCTTATCTAGGTATAGCAGGGGAAGGAATTGAAGGATGGGAATGATGAATCTGGGCAGCAGTTGATAGCGTGCCCAACCTAGAGTCAGGAAGACTTATCCTCCTGAATTCAAATCTGGCCTCAGAGATTTACTCTGTGACCCTAGGCAAGTCATTTAACCCTATTTGCCTCAGTTCCTCATCTATAAAATGAGCTGGAGAAGAAACTAGCAAAGCACTTCAGTATCTTTGTCAAGAAAGCTCCAAATGGGGTCACAAAGAGAGTAGATAATGACTGAAGCAGCTGAAAAACAGTGAGGAACCTCGGGACTAGTGTTTATTTCATGCTGTTGAGAAAAGGAAAGACTCCTGGGGAATTGGGGGCTAGTTGTGATAGTCAAACTCCTTAGTTTGAAAAGGTCAGTGTCAGTAAACATTAACTATATACTATATGCCAGGGATTGTATTAAGCAAAGAAAGGCAAAAGACAATCCTTATTCTTGAGGGATTCATAATCCAATGGGGGAGATATCTTCACTCTGACAGGGTAACTTGGCTTCCTTTATCCGGGATTTTTAATCTTCCTCAAAGCTTTTTCTCTTAGTGGGTAGAGGAGGCTAATATAGACCTTAAAAGTCTATTGTCACAGGATCGTGGAGTATATAGAGAGGAATAAAAACTGGAAAGTTAGGAAGGATCTGGATTATGAAAGGGTTAAAAACCAAACAGGATCTTAATATTTTGACCTAAAAGTAATGAGCCACTGGAGTTAGTTATTTGGGACTGGGATGAGGGTGAACTGTCACATCTGTACTTTAAGAAGATCACTTTGTTAGCTGAATGGAGGATGGATCGATGTTGGGAGAGATAAGGTAGAGAGAAGGTAAGAGTTCAGGCATGAATGATGTAATAAGGACATGAACCATAGTGGTAACATTGTCAGAGGAGAAAGGGGAGATGTTAAGGTAGACTTGGTAACAGATGAATGTAGTTGAAGATGACACATCATGAACCTGGGTGACTGGTAGAATGGTGGTAACTCATGACAAAGTAGTAGATGAGTCAGTTTTAGACATGTTAAGTTTAATATAACTAAGGGACAATTAGTTAGAGATATTGAAAAGGTAAAGATGTATCCCTTCCACAGCACTGTCTAGAATGCCTGCTCCATAGACAATAAACAGTTTAATCTTGAATCTCCTTTCTCACTTCATCTATCTTTTAGCTTTCACTGATAATACAGTACACCATCCCTGACTTCCCTTTCCAGAACTGGCTATGCTTTCACTCATTCCTCTGACTCAATGGGTGGAATGTTTGGAATATTCTTTGCTCCCTATTGCCACTTTCAGGTTTTCTCTCTTATCACCATTACTCATTTACCTCTCCAATAAGATTTATTCAGTCCACACGTATCATCCAATCAGAATTCTGGGAGCTATTGTCTACCATTTTCTAGGATGTTCCCTTTCTTTCCTCAGTGAGTTCAATCTCTGGTTCACATGCTTTCTTCTACTCCAGCCCTAGGGAACTTCTGTGTAGCTCAGCTTACTCATTTCATACCTCATTCACACAAAAAGATGGTCATTCTCTTAATCTAGCCATTACCCACAAATATATATCCATGTTAATCATAATAGCTAACATTTATATCATGCCTACTGTGTACCTTATAAGTATTAACTCATTTGATCTTCACAGAACCTTGGAAGCTAAATGTTTTTATCATCTCCATTTTATGGATGAGGAAGCTGAAGTGAAGAGAGATTAAGTGACTTGTATATAATCACACATCTAGTAAGTGTCTGAGACTGGATTTGAACTCTGGGCTGCCCAACTCTAGGCCTCCATTCATATTTATGAATTCTGAAATTCTTTTATCATAGTCTTTTGTTCTTTATTTCTTTAAGGAACTTTTTGTAATTGAATCTCTTTGGTGTTAGTACTGTAGCCATGTAGATCTTACCTCTTTTGTGCCTTCTCCTTCCAAAATTGAACAAATCTTAATCTAATGGTCAATCTTCTGGTGATGAACGCTCTCTAAACATAGTTATTCTGATCTTTTGTTGACAAACTTTCAATGATCTCTTGGACTTTTCATTTTAGGATAATCTTTCTGAATTTGTACTCAGCTGGCAGAAACCAGGACTTTAGTGTTGGTAATATTTTATAAATTATTAATGTAGTAGTTTGCTTTGGTAGCAGTTAATGTACCTATTTCTAAATCTGCCAGTTTCAGCTGCTGAAGATAACACTGTCATGCATTTAAGCTTAATAGTTTCATATTGAAGTAGCTTTCATTAATCAGAATTATTTTTAAAGATATGAAAGATGTCCATGGAACCAAAGTTTTCTGCAGCAATACTTTATTCTGTTTTATCTACTAGTCATCTATTTCTTCTTGTTTTAAGTGCTTTTAAAAAAGAAAAAAGAAAAACCAATATGTGAGAGTCTGCATAAAATTTTTCTCACTAGAAGATAATGATAAATTAAATCAAATGGTAAGCATTTCCCCCCAGTTATTTTCTTTAAGAATTCTGCCAGAATTGAATGAGTTTGTGTATAACCACCATCTCTTCTTGTTCAGTATTTGACTCATGTTTAAGTCAACTGAATCACCATTTCCTTTTTCTTTTTTGGACAAATTTCAGACATCAAATAATGGCACATACCCAAAGCATTCCACTAATTTGCTTGGTTTTGGACACAATTGCTTAATAAGGCTATAGAAAACTTGCAAGATAGCTTGAGAAAACTATAATTAGATTTCTTAAATATTTACTGATATCTTTTATTTTTACATCACCCATATTTCCTGTATTATTACTTCCTCATTCCTCTTCCAAAGAGTCATAATTAAAAATACAAATCAATGCATTGAAAATAATCTTATGTTATATGTAGTGTTACATTCCCATCGATGCTTGCTTCTGTAGAGGAGTAGGTGGAAGTGTCTACTCATACATCTTCTGTGGGGCCAAACTTGTTCGTTATAATTTCTCAGCATGTAGTTTGGATTGGTTATTTGTTTTCATTTCATATGCCTTCTAAGTTTAATTTCTGAGTCAAAAGGTGCATGTCATTTTCCTGTTTTTGCTTGTTTCATTTTGCATTATTTCATATTTGTGTCTCAGTGCTTCTCTGTATTTACAATATTTGTTGTTTCTTATAGCACAGTAAAAGTCATTATATTTGTGGAGCATGATTTGCTTATTCCCCAGTTTATGGCCATCTATTTTGATTTCATTTCTTTTGATGTCATATAAAACATTGACACATATCTTGCATATGTGGAGACTTTCTTTTTTCAATGACTGCCATGGGTTATATGCCTTTTAAGTTTAATTTCTGAGTCAAAAGGTATGTATATACATTTTAGTCACTTTATTTGGATTATTCTAAATTGCTTTTTAAGTTTGCTGAACCAATTAAAGCTCCAGAAACAGTGCGTTAATGTGCTCATCTTTTCTAAAACTGTTGAAGTTTAAATAGAATATGAAGAAAGTTTTGATAATTGGCTAGCCTGTAGTCAGGAGTACTAGATTCAAATATAGTCTCAGACACTGCCTAGCTGTGTGACCATTGGCAAATCACATAACCTCGATGTGCCTAGTCCTTGCTCTTCTGTCTTAGAATTGATACTTAGAAGGTAAGATATATAATATATAAAAGTTTAGTAATTGAAATAGTAATGTTTTGCCATTCTCATAACATGCATCTATATATACATATAGATGCATAATTAGTTTGGGGGCTAATAAAGTAGTCTTACCTGTGATATTGTACATGTATTACATACACATGGAAAGTTCATGTGCTTATTTTTAATGGCGGATTTTTTAATGTTAGGTTTCAGAGTTGGAAGAGACCATAAAGCTCATTTAATTCATCCCTCACATTGAATAGTAAAAATATAAGATAATATCTGACATTTCCTTTAATGTTTTCACAGCACTTTATACATCATTTAAGCCATGAGCATACCTGTGATATAGGTATTATATTTATTTTTCTGAGATGGAAAATGAAGCTTTGAGAAGTTAAGTAACTTGCTCCTGGCCAGTAAAAACAACAAACAAGAGTTGAATCCAGGTCTCCATGACTTTATGTGAATTCCTGATCAAAGCTCACTTGAGGCTAAATGATTTTTCTAGAGTTGCACAGGTAGCACATATAGGCTCTCTGCCTCCAAATTCAAGTTTATACCACACTTCCTCTTCTGTATTTTCTTACCCTAACCACTTTGGGACTAAGAGTACAAATTTAGTTAAATGATTTGCCTTTGGGAAGCACTCTTTGGTCATAGAGCAGAGCAAAATCCCAAGTTATATAACATTGTGAACCCTTGAAATAGTGGAGATTAATTAGTTTGGTGAGAGGAAAACACTGGAAGTGGCACGTTACAAATGTGTTTTAGGAGTTTATTAAACACTTACTGCCAACAGGAGGCAGGCATTATAGTAGGACTTGATTGTGAATAGAAAAAAATTAGCATTAGAATTATTGGAGATAAAGATATCAGGGATATGAATATATGGAAAAGTATTCTATTTTTTCTTTTTTACAAATAAAATGTTTCTTCACGTGTCCATGTATTTTAACCTGGCTTAAGAATGATTTCTAAAAACTATACAATAATATGATTGTATGAAAAACTATCTTGAAGTTCAGATCATTATAGGTTCTATACACTGAAGATGATAAGCACTACTTTAAAGTTTTTCTGCATATGGAGTCATTTTCATAAGAGGAAGAATTGAGTGCCCTCTTTTTTTTGTGGGATGACTTTTGATCTAGAATTGGTAACTGATTTGCTCTGATTATAATATCTCGGAGACTTAGAGTAGTTTCTGACTGTCACAGTCTATTTATGTTTATTAATAGAGATTAGGAATAGCTCATGTTTGTTAAAAAAGTTCGAGATATATAGATTGGGCTCATCCTTATATCCCCCATGTTTGAATGAATCAATTAACAAAAGGAGTTGTAAAGATTTGGAGGCTGGAAAGAAATTCTAACCTGTTTCTTCTTTGCTTTGGGATTTTAGAGATCCCATAAAAACCAAACATGCATAAATCATACTCTAAAAATTAATATGTTAAACATTTTATGAAAAAAGCAAGTAATATGCAATTGATTTTTGAGTGTTCCTAAACTTAAAAAGTGACAGAGCTCTAAACTAGACTAGAGTAATTTATGCGTATTTTTCATTTCCCATAGATTTTCTTTTATCTTTTATATCTAAACCATTTTGTTGAAAATTGTCATCCATAACTTTTAACAGACATTTTGAGATTTATTTGCGTAGACTTTAAGAGTAGGTCCTAGTTCTCACTCCACCTTTCCTCCTTGTACTAAAGTTCTTGAGACCCAAGACCTTAATTTTCTTCATGTAGATTATTGATTGGAGCCCCCTTTTGGGGACCTATATATTCTGCTTTTCCTTCCCTTCTAAGTCAGCTGGCAGTATCATAAACATTTCTCTCCATCCAATCTTAATTATTGAGAAGCTAAGGATCAAGTGAAAATGTAGGAGCAGGAATTTATTATTGCTAAATAAAAGAACCAGAGCTACAGTATTGCTTAGAATGTGTTCTATTTTCAAATGGTATAGGATAAATGTTTTTATTGAAGATAAAGCTTCTTTTAAAAGTTACATAATTTTATATATTTAATTTGTATATTTTATAGTAGAGTTTAGATTACTATTTACAGTATTGGTAGTTTTATATTCCTTTGTGATAGACTGCTTTAGTTACCAGGGATTGTTGGCCTTCCAGTAAATCTCTATATTCTAAGATGACTAATTAAAGCTAGGGAAATTATGGTTGTTTATGAAAATACAGAATGCCTTTTGTTTTGGAAGTTTCATTCTTCACTGAAATACTTGTGGAATAGGAAGAATTTAATTCCCTATAATATACAATGAAAGGTAAATGTGTTTGATTTTGGGATGTACTCTTTTGCATGATTGTATGTTAAATATAAGGGTTAAAATAGAGGTTTTGACAAGAATAAGAGCAACTTTTAATAATTTAAGTTTTAATGAGAATATAGTAGAGTTGTAAATTAATATCTCTTTAAGCCAGAGAAAAGAAAACTTCTAGCAATTTTTAACAATTTAGTTTATTTAAAATAGAGATAATAAAAGAATATAGCAAAATGAATATAGTAAAGGATGGAAATACAGGAAAAGAGGTAGAGAAAGAACTTTCCTAATGTCTATACTAGTTATCCTAAAACTGCCTATAACTGCCATTAGAGAAAATCCAGCTGATCACCCTTCAGCTCCTGGCTCACAAGGCATAATCAATGTATATCTATCACCAACCCACACCACCAGCAACCAACTCCCAATGACCAATTCATGCCCAGCAACCAACTTCCCCACAACTGCCAGCCCTAACTCTCAGCAACTAACAGATCTCGACTGTCAGCAACTGACCCTTCCCTCTTCCCCACCTAACTGTCAGCAACTGATAGCCCAACCAACAGCTACTGGCCCAGCTGGAGGCTTCCCAGCAGGGGGCTTCCTTGTTCCTACTTCCTATCACTGTGGGCTGGTTAATCCCTACACATCTCTATGGTAAGAGGACCTCCAGTCCTCCAGGTCCCCCGTTAAATTAAAAAGAATAAAGACTTTCTTTTACAGTATGCAAGTGCTTCTAACTCCTGATTCTCTGTTGGGCTTTTATTTTGAAGAGTAATCCTAGAGAAGATAACACCAAAAAGAGCATTTAGATGAAAGGATATAGAAACTTAATGCATTAACTTTTCATTTCATATTACTTACTTTATATAAAGAATATAATAAATCCCACACTTTCAAAACTTTTCAAAACTGCCCTACTGGTATATATTTGTTTCTGAGCTTTTTTCTGCATTAAAAAAAAAGTTTCAGTGGACCTCCTTTGTTTTGTTGTCATTACTATTATTATCTCCTCCTCTCCCTCCCCCCCTCCCCCATTAAAGAACTTAGAAGGAAAAAGGAAACAGGGGGCAGCTGGGTAGCTCAGTGGATTGAGAGCCAGGTCTAAAGACAGGAGGGGTTCAAATCTGGCCTCAGACACTTCTCAGCCTTGTGACCCTGGGCAAGCCACTTGACCCCCATTGCCTACCTTTACTACTCTTCTGCCTTGGAGCCAATACACAGTATTGACTCTAAGAAGGAAGGTAGCGGTTTTATTTAAAAAAAAAAGAAAAAAAGAAAAAAAGGAAACAAACTTTGTAACACATAATCATAGTCAAGCAAAAATGTATCTATATAGTTGCAGTGTCCAAAAAAATATCTTTCAGTACCTTGAGTCTCCCAAATGAGTAAATGGAAACCCCCAACCTCTACCCTGTTCAGAATTGAATGTTGCAAAATTACAGAGAACATACAAGCATGATGAGGAAAGTGATGGTGCATTTTAAGAGTTTGGGATGTATTGATCAATTTTGTTGGTCCCCCCCTTTTTTTTGTCTTTAAAAATACAGTTCATTTAATGAAATAGAAAGCTCTCTGGGAGGGGGAGGAGAAGGGATACTGTAGGAAATCACAGTGATACAAAAAACCACAAAAGATATCAATAAAAACATTTTAAAAATCACATTTCAGATTTTTTTCTGAATGAAAAGATTCTTATGGTAGAGTGTAAAATATATTCATAAATATAGGAATGAAGTGCCAATTAATATTGTGTTTCATTTTAGTTCATATTAGGGGGCCTGGATTTAAATATTTCTTCTAACTGGAAAAGTGACAGACATCTGACATTTACTTAGTGACTCTAATATTAATTTTGCAATGAATTTCTGTGCTTAGTGGGAGAGGGGCAGCTAATCAATAAATCTTGGGGAACAGATACTTATTTTAGTGTATCTTTTAGCATATATGTATATATGTGTATATATATAAAACCCAAAACCCTTACCTTCTGTCTTAGAATCAATACTGTGTCACACAGCTAGAAAGTGTCTGATGTCAGATTTGGACCCAGGATCTCCCATCTCTGGGCCTGGCTCTCAATCCACTGAGACACCCAGCTGTCCCCAGCTTTTATATTTCTTTAATAAATTAGAAAAAAAAAACCTTAATGATAATCATTAAATAGAAGAGTTTGTAGGAATGTAGTTAGGGGATAGTCTGGTTTTCTAGGATTAGTTGAAAGAAGGGAATTTTGAGAGAAACCCTGGGAAAGGATTCTGGGTAGAAAGGAATTGTGGATCTACAACTGGAAATAACTGAACTTCACTTCCTTCTTGGATTTTGACCAAGCTGGAGGGAGATTTTGTCTCTGCCTACAATTCCCATCAAGCTGAAGGAGGAGTTTTGTTTAAGAGATTCTCCCTGGAAAGTCAGGATTTTCATGGAGAAAATCTTTGACATCCAGGGGGTTTGCTTGGAAGAAACTAATTTCCCTGAGACTAGTCTTCTTGTGGCAGTGATCCATTTACCAGAATTCCTAATGGCTAAGGTAATTCAAAGCTTTCTACTTATAACTTTGAGTTACTTAGTACAGCAGCCAAATCCAGAGGTTTTTTCCCTTTCTTTCTTATTAATTATTGGTAGTAAGTTAGATTAAGTCAGATAGCATGGGGGGGTTCTTTGATAGCAGAAGGAAGATTAAGCAGGGCCTGTTGAAGAAAATGAAGGCCATGACCCTGGGGAGTTCTTACCTGGGTTGTAACATCTAACATCCCTCTAGGACTCTTCCACAATACAATTTTCCTGTGTAAAAAGGGAGAGGGTTTTGGGAATGGGATTGAATTGGGGTTTACTGTGGACTAACAGACCCAGGCCACGCAGAGCCTGTCCTGAGGTAACATACACAGACCACTAAGACAGTAAATAAAAGTTGATTTAATTAAAAGGGAAAGGTTAGAAGGCATTTGGGTAACCCTAATGCTTATGTCTCTAAAACCCAGATCTAAAGTTGTTACCTCCTAGGGAAGTCTTCAGAGTAATTTCCTACACTAAGCCTAGCCTCTCTGACCTAAAAGATCCTCAGTCCTACTCTAGCTAACCCTGCTTTTGATGGTATTTCAGGTAGTGATCTTAGGCATTTAGGCAGGGGAGGGCAAAAGGAAAGGTCTTGGATCCAGAAAGAAACCAGATCTGATTTTACAAATCAGAAGGTCAGATGGTCAGGATTACAGGTGGATACAGCTAACAACAGCAAGGCACCAACAGGACAAACAGGTAGGATGGGAAGTCTAAGTAGAAACAGACACCAAGTATAAGCAACCAGTCCCTCCAGGTCAAACCAGAGAAGGAGACCCAGCTCAAACCCCAGTCAACTGTCTCACCCTCTTCTCCCACATTCTAGAATCTTTTCCTTGTATCTGGATCTGTTCCTTGCAGACCATGCTCCACCTGCTCAAATTCTCTCTTCCTTATAACACCTGATATAGCAGAGCACTGAATTTTCACTTTATGGAAGAAAACAAACTATATGGTATGTCTAGAATATAGGGAAAGTCAGTATAATAGAAAAGGATGATAACTAGGAAAATTAGTGGATTTGGTTACCTCTGACAAAGCACACTCCTAGTTTTATTTATTATTAGGGGGGCTTTTAATATTGTTAATGTCTTAATTTTCAGGATTTATATTTTTGTGTTGAATTTTTTTAAAGTTGGTTTTCTAGGGTTTTGTCAAACAATTTTTAAAAATATCCTCATTTTTAATTGACTAAAGTGTTTATAGAGATAAATGTTTTCCCTTAAGGACTACTTTGTCTATATCTCAAAAATTTTAGTTTGTTGGCTCATTGTCATTGTCTTAAAATTTGTTATATCAATCTTAGAAGATTTAGTTATTTAGTCTCCAGTTGATTCCAAGGAAATGCTTCCTTGGAGCATTTAAAAACATCATTTATTTCAATGTAGTTAGTAAAGATTTGTTTAACATTATTGCTTTTATGCACTTGTTTTGAGGATTTTTTTTTTTTAATGTCCTACTTAAAATACCTGGTCAATTTTAGAAAGGTACTATGAACAGAAATAGATATATTCATTTCTGTTCTTATTCAGTAATCACCAGAGATCTATAATATCTGATTTTTCTAAAAATTTATGTATGTCCTAAACTTCTCTTGTGTGTTTATTAATTTGCTGTTGGTTTGGTTTGATTTAGATTAGGATTTGTATAGCTCCAAAAGGGTATCACAGAGGGCCCTCACTGCTGTGGCTTTTCTATTTATTTCTTCCTACAATTTGTTTGACTTTTCCTCTCACTGTTTAGGCTTAGATCTTTTGGTGCATATATATTAAATGAAGGTATTATCTGCTGTACCTCTCAACAAAATGAGGGTATTATCTGCTGTACCTCTCAACAAAATGTTTATCTTGCATCATTTTTTTTTTTTTGGATTGCCTTGTATGCAATCATGATTGCTATTCTTGCTTTTTTAAGTTCAGCCAAGACATAAAAGATTTTTTAAAATCCCTTCTTTTACCTCTATCAGTCTTTATTTCAGATGTATTTCTTGTAAACAGCATATTGTTAGATTTTGCTATCTAATCCATTTTATTTTTTAGGTTTATATATATATATGCATTTATATATGAAATGCTTTATAAACTTTAAAGTGCTATTTAGATGCCATTATATGTTTATCCCATTCATCTTCAGTTACAATCTTTATTTAAGATTTCCCTCCATACTATTCTCCTATGTAGTTAGAGTCATATTCTACTTTTCTTTGATCAATTCAATCAAAAGTGATATTTAGGTGATGTCCACACCCCCCAATCTTTTACTCATGTGTCTAGATATATAACAAAACTACTTCTATGCTCTCTGCCTTATTTGATTCCCTTTAATACCTCTGAAAGTATTACAGTTCTTAAGGGACTCTTGAATCAGCTTCCCCTCTGCACATGAATTTGTTCTACTATTGGTTACACAGCAGAATTTTTTTTCAAGGCCTTTTCTTCTAATTAAGTATCTGTATTGTGACAGAAGCAGTGCTTAAGTAGTGATTAAAAAAAAAAAAAGCAACCAAATAACTTGTAACCAAGTATCTGTTTTGTGCCAAAAGCTGTGCCAAAGTAGCAGTTTTTAAGAGTTTTCATTTGGAGGCGGCATTGTTACTCTTTTTCATCTCCTTTCCATCTTCTTCTGGACCTACCCATTCCCCTTCTCCCCACTTAGTTCTTCCTTTTATCCTCTTAATACAGGTATAGAGTGAAGCACTTTGAAACAAATGCATGGAAGAGGTTATGTTTTTCCTAACACCTTTTGTTAACCTAAGTGGAGATGGGATTTAAGAATCATTTTTTCTATAAGTGAGCTGTCTTGAAAATGGAGAATAGGTAGTCTTCACAGCTTTGTAGAATCTTATGGATAGCTTATTTTTTTTGACTAAACAGTGACTTGTATGAACTAGGCATCTAATAAATATTTGCTGATTCGATTTGACTAGTGAATAAGTTGAAAAGGTAGATAGTCCTAGAATTGTAGCATCTTGAATACCAGGCTAAAGTATTTTGACTTTATTTAGTAGACCATAGGGAACTATTGAAGGGTTTTGAGCAGAGAAATGACATAATTAGAAGGATGCACAAAGAGGGTTGATCTGTCAGTGGAGAATAGAAATTATTCATATTTATTATTAACATACTTTACAGTTTACAAGTTTTTCACCATTTTTCTTATTCTTGTTTTTCTAGGTATTGATGCAGAACTTTATTATGTGAGAAATGATCTTATTAATCACTACGCACTATCCTTTAACCTGCTAGTACCCAGTGACACCAACTACCTTCACTTCACATGGTATGCAAAATCCAAGGTAAGACAATATTTAACATTATATTTAATTTTGTGATTATAGAGGAATAATATAAATGAAAGTTGATGTTTAGGAGATGAACTCTGTCGTTCTGAATAAAGAAAAGTTCTTAGGACATGTTAGCAAGATGCTTTTGTTTGTTTTTCAATTTAAAGGACTACTACAGAAGGATACAACTATGACCAAGTTGATAGTTTAAATCTTGAGTCTGATCTTTTGTAGTTTCCTGAAAACCTAGAAATTCACTAGTTTAAATCATTAGACTATCTGCTGCACGTAGCTTTTTGGGTTTTTCAAACTTTAATGATTAATTAAAGAAAGACTGACCCAGTGGTTGTCATATGCTTCATAATATAGCTATTTTGGGGATGAACTTAAAAGACATAGAGTATTTAAAAGATCTGTTGCATGAACACATATTTGTTGAGCTCTTGTTCTGTTCCAAACATGACACTAGGGAAAAAGGTGCAAAAGAAAGAAGGAAAAGAAAGAAAGAATCCATTGTCTCAAATGGAAGAGACAAGTACATATATAAGAATATAGTCTGTTATTATTCAGTAAACATTAAGAGCCTCTTATTTGACAGACATTGTACTAAGGACTGGGGATACAAAGAAAGATAAAATAAAGTTGTTCCTCACAAGTAACTTGCAGTGTACTGGGGAAGATGCCATGCCAACAACTGTGTACAAGCAGGATATATTCAGGTAAATTGGAGATAATCAAGAAGCAACGTACTAGAATTAAGAGGGATTGGGAACTGCTTCCTATGGAAGGTAGATTTTAAATTAGCACTTGAAGGAAGCTAGGACTTAGAGATGAGGAGAGAGAACATTCCATTAATGGGAGGGGGAACAGCCAATGAAAATGGCAATTTAGGAGATGGAATTTCTCCTTTGAGGAACAGTAAAGAGATCAGTGTCATTGGTTTGGGGATGGAGTAGGGAAGAAGGAAAGGTTATATGGGTTGGCCAGTGGAAAGGACTAGAGATGAGAATTTTATGTGTGAGAAGAATAGAAAAAGTTAGTTTTAATCAAAATGAATGAGAAGGAACATCAAGAAATATAGGGCAAGAAATATAGGGTAGGTCCAAATTGTGAAGGATTTTAAACATGTTTTGTCATTAGATAACATGCCTTTGCTGGTAGTTTTGGTAATTATGGGGAGGAATATTAAATTTTGAGGGCAAAAATAATCCTGCATATATAGTGTTACTAAGGTTTTAAAAATCCATGAGGGCAACTCAAACTGGGAATGAACATTCCATTGTATAAATCACAGATGCTGAAACACTTGCTTGTGGAACTTCAGTTTATGCTTCTTCTTGTGTTGAATTCCTGAAAATTTTGTCACTGATTTTTATTGTTAAGCTCTATTCTGTATTTAACTTTGTTAACAGGCAATTTTAGTGCTAACTGAAGGTGGAAACAATAGAGCATTTAACACTATAATTACAACAGCTATCCATGTTAAGAATAAATGTTTTTCCTGGAGAACCAGGACATTATGAAGACCTATTTAATGATAAGATGTATAAATGGAGTTAGAGTTAGAAAGAAGGCCCTTGAGTCCCCTAAAGGCACTCTAAATTCTTCTGATTGACATAATTAGTTTCCTATATACTAGCAGAAGTTGCTAGAAATTTCCACCTGAAAAGTTTTTAAGTTTAACTTAAGCTTTTTTTTTTTTTTTTTGTGGGGAGGATGGAGGTGTAAGTAAGAAAGTAACTCAGAAGCAAAAGGTTTTGGATGTAAATACATTTTTATTGCTTATTTTTGATCTATGAGACTTTAAATTATAATTAGATCTCTTAACTTAGGTGTCATTTGTTGTATATATAGTATCTGTTTATTCTATTAAGTGATTTCTTTGGATTGCCAAGCTTTGTGACAAAATACTAGGGACTAAGAGAAATGAAAATTTTTGTATTCTTGTAAATGTTTATATCCATATAGCTAACTCGAACAAAATTTAAGACATTTGACGAAACCTGTTTTATTTTAATGACTTAAAAATGGTATACTCCCATTACCTAGCAAATGTATATTATTCCTTACTCTTTCTCCTTATTTTGGTGTTCTCTTCCCTTTTTTTCTCTCTTTCTCTATACTATCTGTAATTTATCTCTGCCTTGATGATGTATGAGCTTGGACTTTTTTGATTCTCAAAATGTAGAGGAGGAATCAAGGCATTTCTGGATTAAGCTAGTGTTTTAAATGTTTGTTCCCTTAGATTAAACAGTACTCTCTCTCACTCTTTCTCTCCTTTTCATTTTTTCTAATTACATTTTTGATATTTTTAAATAGTCTTTAAAAACATTTCTTTTAAATTCTCTCCCTTTCCTCCACTCCCCATTGATTGAAAAGGCAAATGATTTGATATAGATTAAATATGTATAGTCATGCAAACCATAGTTATATTAATTATGTTGCAAAAGATAACATTTAAAAAAAACAAGAATAAATATAAGCCAATGTGATAGGGGTGAGATGGTACTTCAGAGTTGTTTTAATTTGCATTTCTCTAAGCAGTAGTGATTTAGAGCATTTTTTCATAAGACTATTGATAGCTTTGATTTCTTCATCTGAAAACTGCTTGTTCATATCCTTTGGCCACTTAACTGATTGGGAAATTACTCATGTTTTATAAATTTGACTCAGTTCTCTATTTGTTTGTAAAATTAGACTTATAAATATAACTTTTAATTTTTAAAAAAATGTTTTTCCATGGTTACGTGATTCATATTCTCTCCCTCCCCTCTTCTGTCCCCCTTCCTGGAGCTGACAAGCAATTCCACAGGATTAAACATATATTATCACTCAGAAACTATTTCCTTGTTATTCATTTTTGTAATAGAGTAATCTTTTAAATTCAAAACCTCAAATCATATACTCATATAAACAAGTGATAAATCATATATTTTCTTCTGCATTTCTTCTCCAGTCGTTCTTTAGATGTGGATAGTGTTCTTTCTCATAAGTCTCTCTGGATTGTCCTGAATCATTGCATTGCTATTAGTAGCAAAGTCTTATTATATTGATCGTCCCACAGTGTTTCATTTACTGTGAATAATGTTTTCCTGGTTCTGCTAATTTCACTGCACATCATTTCATGTAGGTCTTTCAAGTTCTTATAGAAATCAAGCAGTTCATCATTTCTTATAATACAATAGCATACCATCACCATTATATACCACAATTTGTTCAGCTGTTCTGCAATCAAGGGACAACTCCTCATTTTCCAGTTTTTTGCCACCAGAAAAAGTGTAGCTATAAATATTTTTGAACAAACAGGACTGTTCCCATTTTTTTATATGGGGGGAGGCGGTAAAATTAGACCTTTATCAAGAGAAACTTGCCAAAAATGTTTTCACAGTTAATGATTATTGTGTATTTCCCTCCATCCTATTTTTCCTCTTTATCCTTTGCTCTTTTTCTCCATCCTTTTCCTCCTCAAAAGTGCTTTGCTTCTGACCACTGCCTCCTCAAATCTACCCTTCTTTCTGTCACCCTCACTGCTTCTTGTATCCCCTTCCCCTCTTACTTCCCTATAGAGTAAGATAGATTTTTATACCCAACTAATTGTGTAAGTTATTTCCTCTTTAAGTCAGTTCTGATGAGAGCAAGATTCAGTTTTCACATCCTTAGCTTCCCTTTACTATATAAGCTCTTCCATGCAATTGTTATGTGAGCTAATTTACCCAGTTTTACCTCTTTTTTTCCTCTTCTCCTACTACATCCCTCTTTTTCACCACTTAATTTAATTTTTTAGATACCATCCCATCATATTCAACTCACATCCATGTCCTCTATGTATACTCCTTTTAACTGCCCTAATAATGCTCCTCTGATGATGAACCTCACTACTGCCCTTTGTAGTCTCCAATGAATCAAAGATGAGGATCACATAGAGTACATAGAAAGGTTCATCTAGAGCAGGGGTTGGCAACCTTTTTGGCTGTGAGAGCCAAAAACGCCACATTTTTTAAAATGTAATTTCGTGAGAGCCGTACAGTGCTCACAGTGCGTGCTCCTGTAACAGTGCCTGAAAAAAAATTGACTTTATGGTTCCTGCAGAAAGAGCCATACCTGGCCCTCAAAAGAGCCAGATATGGCTAGAGAGCCATACGTTGCCAACCCCTGATCTAGAGGGAAAAAAATGTCTCCTTGTTTTATGTCTCCTCTGATATTTGAGCTCCTTCTTATCAAAGCTAAGACTATTTCTATAGTTTTGTTATGATTAAAAATGATGAGGGCCGAGATCAAAAGGGAGAATAGTATTTTAATAAAAGCCATGCTGATAGAGATAAACTGACCACGCGCCTGTAAGAAACCTATTCCAACCTCACCTCCGCCATTTACCTTTCCTCTCTCCGCCAGCTCAAGTAGCTAAAGAGGAAGTTCCAAGTCACTTCCCCCTATTTTAAAACAGTCCCTCACCTTCAATACGTTATCCAAAACAGGAAACCCATTTGGGGATCACGGGAAATGTAGTTCCAAGTATCCCAAGTGATTTTAAATGACAAATAACCCCCCTGAGATCCGTTGAAAAAGACTGGTCTTTTTCAGTGGATCTTAAACCAAAAGAAAAGAGGGCAAAAGCTAGCTGTGTTGACAAAAAGCCAATTTTGGGGCAGTACCCCACTGGCATAAGAGTGTCCATTCAAAATAAATGCATTCAATTCGTTCAACCCCCATAGTTCAGATCAACTGCTCCCCAAAGTTCAAATTTGGGTCTTCATGATCCCGTGAAGGCTCTTCAGGCATCTTTTGGTGCCTCCACCAAACAGGTTCGTCACCTGGATTCTGGGGGGATGGTACAATCCTTATCCTGAAATTACTCTCAAAGAATTTAAACTTTATATAATAGATTACAAAACATACATTTTCTTCTGAGAATTAACATTACCCCCCTGAAGTTACTTCTAAAGGAGTAAAAATTGACTTGCAATATAGATTATAGTTCAGACATTATGATTATAAAAACTTAACACACACCCCCCTGAGGAAAATTTTAAATAACACATTACTCCCCTGAAAAGGTCAGCCAAGGATGCATGGCTGAGTGAGTCATGGGGGGTGCATGAAATCAATTGGCAAAAGAAATAATAAAAAAAAAATAAAAGGAATAAAATTCAAAAAAAAAAAAGAAGAAAAAATTAACTTGTGAATGAAATGTAAAATGTGCAAAAAATGTAGGGGAAATAAACAGGCCTTTGATTCAAGGTCCAATGAAAGCGATTTAAGCAGTTTGTTATAGCCCATTTAGGGCCAGGACTACAGAAAAATTGCCATTTACTCTATATATATATATAGAGGAATAAGGGAAATGCCTTTCTTTGATCCGATTTTTCCCTGCACCTTCTCAGGGAATGAGCAGTTAAATGATAGCCAATCTTAAGTGCTTCACTAGGAATTTAAGTTGAGGGGACCCACATCCTCTAAAGGTTTAGAAAAGACTGGGACTCCAGGACACAAACCCCAATTTTCAAGCCCTTCAAGTATTGGCATAGAACTCCTGCAATTCATGCAGATTCTCAGTCAAGTCTCTGACCATGTATCTTTTTCTTGGAATCAGAGAGGCATTAAATTACAATCCCATAGTCTCAAGGCTCTTCAGGTGTTTGAATGAAGCTTATATCGCTGTAAAAAAAAAAAAGGATAAATAATGATTATATATGTACTTCCAGTACAAGATGAGAAAAAGGAAAAATCAATTGCTCTAATTAAAAAAAAGTGTTTTAAAAATCAAATATATATATATATATATATATATATATATATAGCTTAGAACTAGAAGGGTTTTGTTACTCAAAAATGAGATTTTCTATGAGTGTAATAGCAGATTCACAATGCACATTCAAATAGAGTACCATATTTCTAATAACACATTTTAAAACAATAAACAATGATGTTCAAAAAAT
>NC_058132.1:334251125-334268643 GCF_016433145.1 Gracilinanus agilis
TCATTATTTGGGAGTTACAATAAAATCATAAACAGAATTAATCTAGCAGCCACAAACTACATTAACTTAAAATGATTCAGTGCAACAGGAAAATCAACGAAATAAGCAAGATTAATTTACAAAACTAATTAGCAAAATACAGTAAGATACAGTCTCTCTAAAACAGAAATAAAACTCATTCAGTTCCGAGGTTTAAAAGTCTACCCCTGGTTCAATTTAAGGTTCTTTTGATTGAGTTCTGCTGAGTTTAAGGTTTTTAATTTTATTTATTTATTTTTTTTAAGTTCAAAGTTCTGAGCAGTTATGGGGGTGAATATTTCTTCCCCTGAGTTTTAGTTCTTAATCACAAGAAAGTCTGAATAGGCCGTGCGGCCCCATTAAAGGTAAACACTAGTTCCACGGAGGGCTCTGCAAGTCAGGACTGGGTGGCAGTTAAAGCAGCAGCTGGGGGGTGTCATCTTTTACAGTTTCCAAATAACTAAAAATGAATTTCATATAGAGGACAATGAATAGGTATGTAAAGGTTATAACATACATTAAATAAGAAACCATGAAGTACTGGAATGAAAGATAGTAGCTTATATGAGAAGAAAAGATGAACTAGTTATGTAGTGAGAGCAGTAGAGATGACAGGTAGATGGCTCAAGTCAGCCAGTCAATCACCAATCATTTATTAAGTGCTTACTATTTTCCAGGCACTCTGCCAAAGAACAGGCAAAATAGCCCCTGCCCTCAAAGGATTCACAACATACTATATACATGGGTGTGACAACATACAATATACATAAAAGAAGATACATTTGAGATGCCAGGCACTATACCACATGCTTTACAAATATTTCATAAACAGTTCACAACAACTCTGTGAGGTAGATATTTTTATTATCCTCATTTTACAGTTGAGGAAACTGAGGCAGATGGTGGTTACCCAGAGTGACACAGTTAATGAATGTCTGAGGCTGTCTTTGAACTCAGTTCTTCTTGATTCCTGGCCAAGTTATATTTACTCCATTACTTAGCTGCCTGAGTGAAGTAATCTCAGAGGGAAGGCACTATGGTTAAGGAAGATTTAAGAAGAAAGACTTCTTGTAGAAGATGTGTCTTTAGCTGAGACCTGAAAAAAGCCAAGGAACTCCTGTAGTGATGTGGAGGAATTGGGGGGGGGGGGAGGCGGGATGGGGCAGTGAAAGAGTATTGAATTGGGAGATTGTCTTGAGTGTGGAACAGCAAGGAAGGCACTGTCACTGGATCAGAGGCTGTGTGGTAGGGAAAGGGAGGGAAATAAGATTTAAAAAATAAAAAAAACCCTCCTTGAGTGGCTTAGCTGTCTAAGAAGGTACTCTTCTGCCTATTGTTTTTGACAGTGGTGATTTTTCCTTTTTCTCTGTTAACACTTCCACACTATTTGCTTCATGCTTATTTAGCACACTGTCTGATACATAGTAGATGCTTAATAAATATGTATTGTTTGCTTTGCTGCCAATTAATTTTATCCATTTTCATGACCATTCCTCATCTCTACATTCCTACTAGAGCTATTTTTTTTTTTTAAATTTTAAACCCTTAACTTCTGTGTATTGACTTATAGGTGGAAGATTGGTCAGGGTAGGCAATGGGGGTCAAGTGACTTGCCCAGGGTCACACAGCTGGGAAGTGTCTGAGGCCGGATTTGAACCTAGGACCTCCTGTCTCTAGGCCTGGCTCTCAATCCACTGAGCTACCCAGCTGCCCCCTTAGGGCTATTTTTTGTTATCCTTCTCTACACTCAGTCCCTCCATGTCATTGTAGTTGACTCCATCCTCTCATTGCTAGATAAAATCCCTGTTCTCAGTAAAGCACTCTGACCAGTCATTCCTCTTCCCATTTGCCAGAGCTATCACTACTCTGCTAATGGAGCAAACTTCATCTTGACTTTGAATTTAACTCCATTCCACATCAACTCATGAAGTAAGAATTCCCATATTTAATTGCTAGCATTCTTTCCTCAGTGGCCATCTGAACCTCCCTTTCACCAGAGTTCCTTCCTCCTACCATAAAAGCTATTTATTACTAATACATCATTAGATTGTGATTTCCTTGAGAGAAGAGACTGTTTTTTGCTTTTTTTTTTTTTTGTATCCCCATTACTTAGTAGTGTGCCTGGCACATAGTGGATACTTTATATTTATTGATTGACTGCTCTTTAAAAGTAGGGGAGTCTATACTTATTGCTAGGACTACAGCAATGGCACAGGTGCTTCTGCCCTCTCATTTTGAAATTCCCCTTTCAGAATTATCTTGAGAGCCAAATTACAATTTATATAGGAAAATTAATTTTGCTATTTTATGGAACTATTTTCTTTAGACTTTAAAATTGTCAAATTGTATCAATTTGATTACTTTATTTACTAAATGTTTCCAAATGACTTATCAATTTTTAAAAAATTTATCGTTTTGTTTTTCTATAATATTAATTTCCCAGCAGATCCCACCTCCACCCAGAGAGCTATACTATTTTAAAAAGAATCAAAAATAAGGAGGAAAAAAATTAGTTCATAAAAACTAGCCAACACTTGAATCAAATATAGGTAGCATTCCATGTTCATAATCTGGGTCCTGATGAGTACAAACAAAGAATCCTGTGAAATGATATTTTCCAGATTTGCACTGCATATTTCCATGAGACTGGAACAGATAACCTTGTTTTACATAATCATAATTTCTAATAGTTCAAATGTGAATATATGGCATCATTTCTTGATTGTACTAATTGGAACCTGGCTGTAGGTTATGCTTTAGCAAATTACTTGGATTTTATTTGTATATGAGAGTACTAGGTAAATTATATACCAATATATTTGCTTATGAATATAACTATGAAACAAACACATAAATGTTAGTAGGTTCAGTATTAGAAATCAGATTGTTCTGAGCCCAGTCTTGTGAAGCCCTAGCTCTCTGCTACCACCTGGTGGTCTCAGACATTGGTGTTCTGAATTGAGAGCTTTTTCCCCCCTCATCTTTTATCAGTCAATGAGCATTGATTGAATGCTTCTTCCTAGGTACCAAATGTTGCAGATAACAAGACAAAAATAAAATAATTTCATGTCCTCAAGAAGTTATATTATAATGAGAGAAATGACATGTACACATATAAGTATATAAACAATATTTGCAGAATGAATACTTTTATTAATCACTTGGGCAGTTATACTATATTGCCTTTTGTTATTTTTGTACATAGTTTCCCCCAACTAGATTGCAAATTTAGGGAGGCCAGAGACCCTGTTTTAATTTTTTTCTTTTTTAAATAAAATTCCCTCATTCTTCCCTACTTCCCTACTACTCATCGAGAAAACAAGAATAACAAATCCATTAGAAATACACATATTTTCAAGCAACTGTTTTATACTTATGTTTCCTTCCCATTAACCTACACCAGTGCTTCATGCCTAGAAGGAATTTAATAAAATATTGCTGAATTGATGAACAAAATTTATAGCTCTAACATTCTTTGACTATTATAGGTAGAAGGATAACCTGAATGGAAAATATTTTGGGGATAGGAGTGAATTGCAAAACATTCCACCATCTCATGTAATGAAAACTTAGGAAAGATGGGATTAAATTCATGGGATCCCAAATAGTTGACCTTCTATTAGCTAAATAGTTGAAATTTACTTTAAAGTCTTTCATATTGTTTGAGATGACAAAATGTAGAGTAGCCATTAAACATTATATAGAAGGGGCTGTTCAGTCAGTCAGCCTCTACACAGAGCTGCATGCCACATGCGTATGCAGAGCCCAAGGATTGAACTCTGGTTACTCTGGTCCTTGACCCCTGGGAGTGCCACCATGCTAGATGTCAACTCCAAGGAAAAAAAGAATTTGAGGAACCTTTATTACCATTTGGGGAGATCCAGGGACAGGGAAAGATGATTGACATTACCATAGCTACAAGGAAATGGAAGTGTTCAAACTATACTGACAGGATACAATCAAGCTTGGAAAAGGAATCATAGCCTGAGGCTTGGGTGTAAGGCAGTGATTCCCAAAGTGGGTGCCACTGCCCCCTGGTGGGTGCTGCAGCAATCCAGGAGGCGGTGATGGCCACAGGTTTTAACATTTTTTGTATTACATTCTATTCTGAGTTCAATAATTAGTTTCATAATTTCAAAGTTCAATGTTTACTATATTTTACAAAAAAGGTAAAAGCATTAATACATATATCTTTCCTATTAATTGCTATTAAGATAAAAAAAATTAATTTCCAGGGGGTGCTAAGTAATATTTTTTCTGGAAAGGGGGCGGTAGACCAAAAAAAGTTTGGGAACCATTGGTATAAGGGAATGAGCTACTACAATGGACACTAAAAGGGTGGTCCCTGCCCAAGTGTGAGTCTTTCTTAGGAAAGGGCCTCTGATACTGTGGAAGACCACTTAAGACCAAAAAAGGGTACTTAGCATATGCCTAGCTCCACCTAACTGGGATTTACATTTACCTTAGGGTCCATTATTCAGTCTGAAACTGCTAGCCTGAGATTCCCTTCAGAGTGGATTTTCAGGGGAATGGGTAATAAGGACTAGCTTTGGGGTCTCCAACTTATAAGCTAGTCCTAAAACTTGGGGTTCATCAGATCTTAATAGACTACAAGTTTGGGGTTTCTAGATTCCATGTTGACAAGATAAACACACACAAATTAACATTATCTCTGTTCTATTATATTTTTATTTTATTAAGCATTTCCCAGTTATATTTTAATCTGATTCAGGCTCTTCTCTTGGGAGTTAGCTAGCCCATGTGGCATTGTGAGTTTGATACCTTGCAGTACTCTTACGATCTGTTATTTTATGATAAAATGTTCTGCTTATTTTGTTCTTTTACTAAATAAAACATGTTGAACATAGTTTTTCTAATTTAGCTTTCTTTATGATAAGGTTTTGTAATGTTCTTTGAATGGTGTGGGATATTGATCTGAATCAGTTAATAATGACAATTATATAATATTTCATAACTGTAGGTTTGGAGCTTTATTTATAACCTTAACTACCTTTATTGCAATTGTATTACAATGTCAGCAGGTAGTGGTGTTATAGGGGTGCAAATGGTGAGCCCCTGGGTTCAGGAAGGAAACCTTCTCAAGAATGAGAGGACTTCAAACTTAGCTTAAAAGTAAAAAGATTCATTAGTAAGATAGGATTAATGGCCAGCAAGACAGCATGAGTGGAACAACCCTAGAGGGGAGGGGTTGCCCTCCAAGACATGGCATGGTAGCATGAGTGGAGCAACTGTGGGGGGGTTGCTCCCTGGATGCCCCAGTTGAGGGATTTTTATATTCTTTACTGTAGTGTGGACTTTACTGATTGCACTCTGGCATTCGTTGGGTGGGTGGGTGGGTGTCTGCCTGAGATCCTCAGGGCTTAGGCTTTCAAGGAGTGGCCCACTCTTTGTCTATCTCAACCTAAAGGACATCCAAGGATAATGGTCTTTGCCTTGGGAGTCACAAGGACAGGATAGGGGGAAGGGAATTTCCTTGTTCACAGCCTGCCTGAGTTAAGGGGTACCGGGTCCTTGCCATCTCTGCACAGTGCCCATCTCAGTGGTAGGTTCCTTGGTTTCATTCTTAGGATCTAAATTATGAGACATATGCTAAGAAAGCTATACTAAACTACACTTTTTTGGGGGGTTTCTGACTCATAAAAATATAATAGCTAAATATAATCTTAAATAATACTATTTTAAAGTTGTCCATACAGCACAGTTAAATTTCAAATAAATTTCACTAAATTACATACAATTGCATTGTACAATTATGTATATTATAAACACATACCTAATAAAATTTAATCTAATCTTGTTATTACTAGACTTTGATTTGGATGTGCTTTTCTTAATTGAACTGAATTAGATTGACAGACTTGTTCAGTGCAACTTGGCAAAAGTCTTGGAGTAGTGTTATCCTTGGTTCCTCTCTTTCAAATTTAGTTAAACCGAGGCTGTCCTTTTTAATAGTTCTATCACCTATTTCTTTCCCTGTGTTTCCTACATGAAAGACTAGAAAAGTAGCCAGTAATTTAAGATACAAATATGCTAAAAGTATAATATATAAAAGTCTCAGTGAACCTTTTTTCTCTAAAAAGAAGCAAGTAACTTTTCATTTTATCTTATAAAAAGACAAATGAACCAGACTTGTACTATTTCTTTTTTTTTTTTTTTAACCCTTACTTTCTAAGGCAGAAGAGCAGTAAGGGCTAGGCAATGGGGGGTTAAGTGACTTGTCCAGGGTCATACAGCTAGGAAGTGTCTGTGGTCAAATTTGAACCCAGGACTTCTTGGCTCTCAATCCACAGAGCCACCTACCTGCCCTACTAACTAGTTTTTAACATGTTTGAAAAATCATGTACTATGTAAATGGAGTGTGGCTAGAGTTAGAAGAGAGTGGGTCTAGTTAGCTCTCCCAGCATGCTCCTCTGAGGGGTGGGAGTAGGGAGGGGCTTTAGTAGTGTCAGGAACCCCTATCTGGTATGTCTTCCCAATATTAATCTACCAATTACTGCTTCTCCAATATAAATTAACCAATTAGCACCAATTCACTTTTACAAAGGACTATTTACTAAGAAGGTATAGTAGTTAAAATATTATCCTTTTGATCAGATACATTCTCTCCTCTCACAGGAACCCTACCAGTACCTGCTGGCACTTGAAATAAAAGTGAGGTTTTGGGGGATGAGATTGGATGGCCAATATCAGAAGAGTAACCAGTGTTTGGGAAGGTCACTAAGCCCAATGCTAGCAAAGCCACCCACTGAGATGACACACACACCCACTAAATTATTATATAAAAGTTGTTTTAATTTTTTTTTAAACCCTTCACCTTCCATCTTGGAGTCAATATTGTGTATTGTCTCATAGATGGAAGACTGGTAAGGGTAGGCAATGGGGGTCAAGTGACTTGCCCAGGGTCACACAGCTGGGAAGTGTCTGAGGCCACACTTGAACCCAGGACCTCCTGTCTCTAGGCCTGGCTCTCAATCCACTGAGCTATCCAGCTTCCCCCTTGTTTTAATTTTTAACAAGGGAAAGTTAAGAAGTTAATTAGCAAACTTAAGCTAAAGGTTTCTATCTAAACCCCACAAGATCTAAATGTCCTGTCACCAGGAGTCTTCATGGATTTAGCTACACTGAGCTCACCTATCTTCTCTAGGGACACAGACCCTAATATAAATATCCTAGACTAACCCAAAACAATCCCCTTTCCCTTAGATACTTGGAGAGGGGGGAGATGGCATGGGCATTGTACCCCTTAACCCAAGCAAACTGTAAACAGGGTACCTCAGAGTTGTTTTGATTTGCATTTCTCTAATTATTAGAGATTTAGAACACTTAATCATGTGCTTATTGATAGTTTTGATTTCTTTATCTGAGAGTTGCCTAGTCATGCCCCTTGCCCATTTATCGATTGGGGGATGGCTTGATTTTTTTGTACAATTGATTTAGCTCCTTGTATATTATAGTAATTAGACCTTTGTCTGAGTCTTTTGTTATAAAGGTTTTTTCCCCAATTTGTTGCTTCCCTTCTAATTTTGGTAGCATTGGTTTTTTCTGTACAAAAACTTTTTAGTTTAATGTAGTCACAATTATTTTGCATTTTGTAATTTTTTCTAGCTCTTGCTTGGTTTTAAAATCTTTCCCTTCCCAGAGATCTGACAGGTATACTATTCTGTGCTCACCTAATTTGCTTATAGTTTCCTTTATATTCAAGTCATTCACACATTCTGAGTTTATCTTGGTATAGGGTGTGAAATGTTGATCTAGACCCAATCTCTCCCATATTGTTTTCCAATTTTCCCAGCAGTTTTTGTCAAATAGTGGATTTTTGTCCCAAAAGCTGGGTTCTTTGGGTGGTAGTTCTGTTTCTACTGCTGTTCTCTAGTCAATGAATAATCAGGTATTTATTAAACACTTGCTTTGTGTCAGGTAGAGTGGTAGGTGCTGAGGATACAAATAAAATGAATACATCAATCCTCATTCCTAGAGAGCTTACATTCACTTATCTCTTCTCTTCCTACTTTTCTTTTTACCTTACCTTTCTTTCATTTTGCCGGTTCTTTGTAGGATTATAGACTTAGAGCTAAAAATGGAACTTAAAAGTCATTTTGTCTAATCGGATTTTCTGCTATATTGACATTCAAAATATTTAACCTTACTTGCCTTGATGAACCAGTGAACATTTCTTTTTGTCAGTGAATCAACTAATCATAGCACATCTTTTTGACTGTTTTCTCTGTTGGTTCTGTGGAGCTTCTTTATTGTGTAATGCTAGATACTTGATATTTTTCTGAGGTTTGCATATTGAGGTTTTATTGGATATCATGTTATAACAAAATAAACATTTCAACACAGAGCACTCAATAATTGTTCATTTAGTTACATTTTGAACATTGGGTTATATTTTTTGGCAATTAAAAAAATCCTTACCTTCTTTCTTAGAATAAATACTAAGTATTGGTTACAAGGCAGAAGAGTGGTAAGAGCTGAACAATTGGGGTTAACTGATTTTGTCCAGGGTCACACAATTAGGAAGTATCTGAGGTCAGATTTGAACCTAGGACCTCTTGTCTCAGTGGTTCTTTATCCACTGAGCCACATAGGTCTTTTTTGGGCAGGCTTTTTTTTTTTTTAAGTCTTTAAGTTCATTTATTTATTTAATTTAGAATATTTTTCCATAGTTACATGAATCATGTTCTTTCCCTTTCCTCCTACCATCCCCTTCTTATAGCCAACAAGCAATTCCACTGGGTTTTACATGTGTCATTTTTCAAGACCTAGTTCCAAATTAATATTTACACTAGGGTGATTCATTTAGAGTCTACATTCCCAGTCATATCCCCATCAAACCATGCTATCAAGCAATTATTTTTCTTCTGTGTTTCTACTCCCACAGTTCTTTCTCTGAATATGGATAGTGTTCTTTCCTAAGTCTTGGGCAGTTTAATTGTAAAACTAGAATATTTGCACAAAGAGTTCATTTCCCAAGGAAAATAAATTTGAAGTGTTAATGGCCCACACTTTGTCACTTGGATTATCTCTACATTCTGTCTCTTATTATTAATAGGTTGAATATAAACTGGGATTTCAGATAGACAATCCTGTGGCTATGGACATGCCCCAGGTCAACATTTCTATTCAAGGGGAAGTCCCACGCACTTTATCAGGTAAGTAATTTTTCATCAAGAGAAGTAGTATTATATCTGTTTTATTTAGTAAGAAAATGTTTTAATTTCTGGGGAATGAATGGAAATTTCAGACCTGGATACAGGAATTTATGGTTCTTTTTATTTTCCCCAAACTAAAAAAAAAAAATTAAAATGAACACATTATGGAATAGCATTGGGTCTCAAGTAATCCTTTATTGAATTTATTGAAGCTAAGCTTCAGTACTCAAAGTATAAATGAACTTTGAAAAGCTTTCTATGTTCTTACCATGACTATTATATAAAAATTTTCAAATAAATCCCGTTTTACGAACCTTCCTAGTCCTCAGTTTATTCACTTACAGAATGATAAAATTATTCTATCATCTTCACAAAGTATATCATGGAGTATGATAATTTCTACATAGCATTATCTGCCAATAAAATTTACATTTATCCTGTTCTTTCTTTCCCTATACCTCATTTGTTAGCATCCTCCTTCTCTAATAATATTTTGTAATTATTTTATATATATTTTGTGTTTACTTTGAATATTCAAGTATCTGTGCATGTACTGTAATCTGGAAATTTTTCTGGATTTCTCACTTTCCCTCATCTCACCTAAATAATCAGAAGCCTAATTTTGTTTCTGCCTTTACAATTTTTCTCTCATCTTACCTCCTCTCTTCACTCAACAAGAATAGCTAACCACTTTAGGCTCTTATCACCTTTTGCCCAGATAATCTCAACAAGCCTCCAAATTAATTTGTTCTCTGCCTCAAGTCTCTTCTGCTCCAGTCCATCTTCCACACTACTGCCTAAGTAATTTTACTTAAAGTGCTAATCTGAGCATATGACTCCCCTTCGCTATTGTAAATATGAAAAATGATAAAGGCTGGTATAAATATATAAATTAGTATTTTAATTAAAGCCATGTTGATAGATAAAGTTATCAGACCACGCGCTTGTAAGCATTCAAAACTGCCGCCTCCATTTTGTCTCCTCGCCAAAAAGACACCACTCCCTCCTAACCCAGGAGATTTAAGCTCTTCCCGCGTCAGCGTAGACCTCCCCATGCCCTAAAGACCCGGAAACGGAAACAGCTGGACCACGGGAAATGTAGTTTTGATACATTTCCCATGTCCATAGAAATATATACACTTCTAGATGGCTTTCCCCAATTTTCACTTTTACACTATTAACTCCAGTAACTGCTTGATGCTTCTAGTATAAACTATAAACTCTTCTGTTTATCTTGTAAAGTCTTGCACACCTTGGTCCTAGCCTGCCTCTCAGCCTCTATTGATATTACTCCTCCTCTCATGTTCTGTGAGATAGCCAAACTGGTCTTTTTTCTGCTCCTTATATTCCATCTCTGGTGTCTGAATCTCTTCAGGACTGTCCCATATAACTGAAATGCCTTCCCTCCTTACCTCCACTTCAAAGAGTCCTTCTTTTCCTATAAAATGTAGCTCAGACTCTTATCTTCTGTATGAAGTTTTTCCTGATAACCCTTCTTCTAACTATTAGTAGCCTCTCTCCCAAACTGCCTTATATTTAACTATTTTGTAGATATCAGTTCACTTTATGTTTATGTTTAGTATTTATTTTGCTTTATGTTTATATATTTATTCACTTTATATTTATGTCATACTAATTTACATATAAACCTGGGGTCTCCCAATTAGTATACGAGCTTCTTGAGGGTAGGGATGATTTCGTTCTTCGAACTTATATTCCTAATACCTAGCATAGTGCTTGGTATAGAGTATACAATTATACATTTTTTTAAACCCTTTCTTGTTTTAGTAACAACTCTATAACAGAAGGACAAAGGCTAGGCAGACAAGAGTTATGAGTTATCCAGGACCACATACAGTTAGGCAGTGTCTGACATTTGAACTCGGGTCTTCTCAACTCCAAGCTACCTTGTTGCCCCACTTAATAAATTCTTGTTAATTTTATTAATTGATGCTTCTCAAAAGAATGTGAACACCTCCTTGAAGGCACAGGCTGTTTTGTTTTTGTCTTTCTAACCTCAGTGCTCAGCTCATAGGTACTTAATATATGCTTGCAGATAAAATTAATTTCTATATATTTATATATGTTGCTTTTACACATGCAGCTCAAAATTACTTTCACTTCTATTTAGTTAGTTGTTTTTTTTAGTATTTTTTTTAAACCCTTGTACTTCGGTGTATTGTCTCATAGGTGGAAGATTGGTAAGGGTGGGCAATGGGGGTCAAGTGACTTGCCCAGGGTCACACAGCTGGGAAGTGGCTGAGGCCGGGTTCGAACCTAGGACCTCCTGTCTCTAGGCCTGACTCTCACTCCACTGAGCTACCCAGCTGCCCCTTATTTAGTTAGTTTTAAATTACTTTTAATGATGAAAATTTTGCAATACATTTTCCCAGTTGTTGAAGTGTCATCTTTAACTTTGTATTTTAAAAGTTTAATTCACAACTCATCTTTTGTTTTTAACAGTATTTCGCGTTGAACTTTCCTGCACTGGAAAAGTAGATTCTGAGATAATGGTACTAATGCAACTCAACCTGACAATAAATTCTTCAAAAAATTTCACAGTCTTAAATTTCAAACGAAGGAAAATGTGCTACAAAAGTAAGATATGCAACTTTGAAAATGAGGTTTTTTACATTGGTGTATCTATTTTTTTTTCTATGCAAAGAAGGAATAAGAAGATTTTTATGATTTTTCCACATTAGTATAGTGTGAATATTTTGCACATGACAAAACAGTTATAAAGTAAGTCCATAGATAATCCCCAAATTGTATATTAGCCAAGAATATCAGTTCTTTTTTCCTGAAATCCTCTACCAAAAGAATTAACATGTAGCAAAGAAGTGTCATTTCTGGATATATAAGAGGGCATTTTTGTAGTTAAATAAGCAACATATACTTATTCTGCAGAGAGATACTTAGCTTGAGTTGGGAATTGATTAAAATATTCAGCCAGGCAATTTCAATATTAATCTAAACTACTAATTGTGGAAAGAAATCTGTCTTTAATGTGAACATTAGCCAGGTGTAGTAACATCTACATGACAGTCAGCTCTCTGAATGTTATGCCAATATTAGATCTGTTTTAGACTTATTTTTTTTTTTAAACCCTTGTACTTCGGTGTATTGTCTCATAGGTGGAAGATTGGTAAGGGTGGGCAATGGGGGTCAAGTGACTTGCCCAGGGTCACACAGCTGGGAAGTGGCTGAGGCCGGGTTTGAACCTAGGACCTCCTGTCTCTAGGCCTGCCTCTCACTCCACTGAGCTACCCAGCTGCCCCGACTTATTTTAAAGAAATCAGATTTAACATACTAGTAAAAGTAACTGAAAGACTCCAATAGTGATACCTTTTATTAAAAAAAAAAAATTATTGTGCTGACAACACTTGAATAAAATGTCAATAATAATTCTGTATATATCTGCAGTAATATTCATCTATCCATTCATTCTATTAAAATTTTCTTACGTGATACAGTAAAGTGCTAGAGTTAGAATCAAGAAGATTCTAATCTCTCCAACAGTTAATAGTTTTGTGGCCTTGGGCAAGTCACTTAAACTTCTCAGTCTCAGATTCCTTATCTTTAAAAATAAGATTAATAATACTTATGTCATGGGGTTGTTGTGAGGATCAGATAAATAATGCATATAATTAATGACCTTTACAAACCATAAAACATTCTAAAATGGCCGTACTATTATTTTCATGCTTATTTACCATAGTAGAAATCATTCTTGTCCATTGCTATTTTTGTGAATGAGTAAATTCACCCATATTTTCTTTTACACCTTAGCTTTCATAGCTAACTGGATTATTAGAGATTTTAAAATACATTTTGTTATCCTAGCCCCTTCCTTGTTTTATCTTATTTTTCATACTGGAGCAGTTCAGCTATTTTATTCTCCTAGAGAGTAGGAATAAGGAGAGGGAGGAAAAAAGTGAATGCCACATGTAGCCTGACACTTTGCAGTAACACTGTGTTCTCTTTTTTTTGGCTTTGCCATTAAATAGGTCTATGACTTTGGGCAACCAAATATCTCTTCAGCCTCAGATTCCTCCTCTGTAAAATAAGTGTCTTGGATAAGAATATTCCAGAGAGCAATTCCAGCTGTAAAAATTTATGACACTCTAAAACTAGTGAAATTTCAGTTATCTAAACATTTTTCTTGTGTGATACAGCTTTTTTTAATGAAAAGACATAATTCTCTATTTAAAAATGTATTAAATTCAAAATAAGTATAAATAGTGTTAATTTAGTTTTAACTACCTTATAACAAAAGACTAATTTTTTTCTCTAATAATACTTTTTTTATAAGACAAAGTATATTTAAGATTTTGATCTAGGAAAAAAGCTTCACTTTTGAAATTTCTTTTTATTACATTTTTCAATCAGAGCTTGAAGAAGTCAAAATTCCAATTTCTGACAAAAATGGCAACAGAACTATTTGTAAGTACACCATCACTAAATTAAAAAAAAATCATTTTGGGGAAATAAAATATGCAAGTTTTGTATGAATAACTTAATTCTTTATACAGCTCTGTATAACTGGTAGCACAGGAGTATAAGTGTTAATAATTTGTATTTGTTTCAGTTTAGTTGCTCCTTGGTATTGAACAAGTCAAGTTAAAAAGTATGTTAATGCTATTTCATGTTCTGAATATTTTGTTATTCAGAATATTCTGGATATTCAACTTTGGGATATTCTGTATGATGAATACTGTACCCATTTAATAATATGATTACTAAGACCTTATCCTCACTCAATTAAGCATTTGTTAGTTCTCTCCTATGTTTGAGACACTGGATACTAATTTAAAAAAATGGAAAACTCTTGTTTTTGAGGAATTTATATTACATCATGGGAGACAACATATGTAAGTAAGTATATGAAATAAATAAATGCAAAGTAGTTAAACAGTAGTTATTTAGAGAAAAAGGGTGCTGTGATACTTGCATACATGTATGTATGTATATATGTAGGTGTATATGCATGTATCATTACTACACATGTAGTATATGTATGTTTGTGTATATCCATCCAGCCCCACTCTCTTCTGAGTTTTAGTTCTGTATCACCAGTTTTCTACTGAACATTTCAAACTAGGTATCCCAGGGACATCTAAACTCAACATGTCAAAACTCAATTTGTTATCTTTCTCTATAAATTCTACTGTATTCCCAACTTTCCTGTTTTTACTAAAGGTACCAGCATATCCATATCTACATCTAGATATCTTTGATTCCTCTGCATAGTGATGACAGTAAAACCTGTTGGATACAATAAGATTACCAAAAGACAGACTGGCTTAGAAGAAAAGAGGGCCTAGGACAGTACCTTAGGGGGAATACTGCCAGTTAAGGGATGACATGGATGACAAGCCAGCACTGGAAATGGAGAAGGAGAACCAGGAAAGAGTAGTGTCACAAAATTTCAGAGACGAGGGAGTATCGAAGAGTTTAAGATGTCTGTAAACCATCCAATTTGAAATGACAAACAGGTAACTTGTTATATGGGACTGAAGCTTAAGGGGAGAGACTGGGACTGGATATATAGATTTATGAGTCATCTGCTTAGAGATGATAATTAAACCAAAGCACAATTATGTTTCACAAGTAGAACTTTGTTAAAGATTTCATTCTAATTACCTAACCTAGAGTAAAATGAAAAAATAACTAGCTATCCTCACAAATCAAGAATTGAAAAAATCTTGAGTGTGACTTAAATTTGGTTTTTAGTCTGGTATTAAATCAGTCAGCATTCATTAAATTTCTACTCTGCAAGACACTGGAAATATGAAAGGCAAAACTGAGAAATATATGTATATGTGTGTGTGTACACACATATATATATAAATAAAAATATACCCATTAAAAGCTTACATTCTACTAGAGACTATGCCATGTAAGTAGATAAGTAAATATTGTACAAGAAGATTACAAGATAATGTGAGGGAGGAGGCACCAAAAGCTAAGGAGATCAGGAAAGCCTTCTCAGTAGGAGATGGCACTTGAAAGAAACTAGGGAATGTGAGAGACTGCCTTTTAGGTATTTCTTTTGAAAAGGCTCAGAGGCAGAAGTTGAATTAAGTTCTGGGAATAGCCAGAAAGTTAGTTTGACTGGAATGAAAAGAATAGTATGAAATATTTTTAGAAAGCTAAGCTGGAATGCCAGATTTTTTGTTTTGAAGGAACAACTGAAACTTAAGGTCATAAAATTATAGATCTATAATTGGAAGTGTTGTGAGGAGGATTACTTTAGGAGACTTAGCAGGAAGGGCTTGAGAATTCCAAATGGAATGGGGAAGCAGGAAGTGTGCCTCTCTCTCTGAGAGACTCCATGGAACTTACATATCATCTAGTCCACTACCTTCATTTTACTAATGAGGAAAATGAGACCCAGGGAAATTTAAGGACTTGCTGAAAGTCACTTCTAGGATAAGTGTAGTGGTGATGTCTGTGCTATTTCAGCAACTATATAGAGACTGAATTAGAGATAAAGATAAATTAGCAAAGCGAGAGAAGAAAGTAGAATTAAGGAATCAAGAACCTATTTCATTAGTCAGATGAGAGGCTTGTGAACTAGGGTGTGAAAGCCATTTAAATGGAGGGATGGAGACCAATGCAACAGACATTGTGGAGCTATATTTGAAGGGACTTGGCAACTTGGATTTGGAGGTGAGGAAGTATTAAGACTTGAGAATAACCTGCAAAAAGTAATAGTACGCTCAACAAAAAAATGAGAAATTTAAAGTAAGCAGAATAGGATTTGGGGGAAAGATCATGAATTTAAAAATAATAATAATATGTTGCATTTGAGATGCTCAGGTGAGAGACATTGAGGTAGAAGTATCCAAGAAGCAATTGGTGATGAAAGCTGAGTTTTATACAGATTTAAAAATCATCTACATAGACTAGATGATAATTAAATCAGAGGGAGATGGAGAGTTTGCAGAAAGAGAAGAGAAGGGGGCCCAAGACAGCCTTAGAGAATTTGAAGAATTGCTAGGATTCCAGTTTTCCCTACAACAAAAAGTGCTTTTGGCATCTATGGATCCTTTTCTTATAAATCTTTGACCTCTTTCATATGTCTAATGGCTGGGCTAAAGGGTATGAATAATTTTAGTGAAATTTCTTGCAAAATTTCAGATTGTTTCCTAGCATTAACAGTTTCATTAACAGCATATTAGTGAGCTTATCTTCTCACACCCCCCTTCAATATTGGCTATTTTCTCCAAAATTGGGTGAATTATTTTTATATTTATCTACCAGAATTCCTTTTCAAAACATGTTTTTCAAAGAATAAGTGCTTTTCTCCTTTTCTTTTCCCTTCTTCCCCCATTTTTGATATTGTTAGTATGAATTTATACTGACGCATACTAGTAACTAATTTATGGTAAAGTATGATTAATGTGAAAATTTTTATATTTCTTAAAAGAGAGTAATATATTTTAAAAGCACTCACACATGCATTGTACTGATTTAAAAAAAAACAACTTTAAACTTTTTTTGAATTTCAGATGATCCTGTAAATGCAGCTCCTACCACTTCTACTCGTGTGTTTTATATCAGTGTAGGGGTTTGTTGTGCAGTAATATTCCTGGTAGCAATTATATTAGCTGTTTTGCACCTGCATAGTATGAAAAGAATTGAACTGGATGACAGGTACTGTATATTATATTTTTAAATTGCTTCCTAATTATTTGTATCCAGATAAGAACAAATGAGGTGAAAACAGGTCAAACTCTAGCCACATAAAGCATGCTATAGCTATTGTCCTTGTGTTTATTAACTTATTAGAAGTATTCTGAGATGATTGTGGACAAAGTATAGGGGATTTGATTATATTCAGCTTCTCTCTTCAAAGTATTGTCTTGAGTTGATTTTTTTCTTTTTCCACTTAAGAGTGGAAAGAAGAGAAAGGGATGAGAATGAAGAGGGTAAGAAAGAGTCTAAAATTCAGTGTAATTGAGAGAGGCATCTTTCAGAGTAAAAGGAAAGTTTATAACTACATAGGATTGAATAGTCCCACGATTGGGTTTTCACTGTATCTTAAGAGAAGACTGAGAGTTTTTTTGGGATTTTGTAAGTAAGGTTAACTTGGAGAGGGATAAAGGGAACATAAAATATTTTTTAGGGATCTGTGGGAGGGCAGAAGTTATACTGTGAAATACTCTTATTCTCCAAAGATAAAAGATCTTGAGATCTGGCTAATAAAATAAATGTCTTGATTGTGTTTGGAAATCTGGGAAAGCTTTTTGGTCCATGTGGCATGACCTAATTAGAGGAGGTATATATATATATATATATATATATATATATATATATAT
>NC_058132.1:334269006-334315399 GCF_016433145.1 Gracilinanus agilis
ATATATATATATATATATATATATATATATATATATACTACTCCATGAAGTAAAAGTCATCAGAGGTCCCTACATGAAACAGTTTTCTTCCTTTTTTTTTCTCTTCTCAGTTCAAAGACCCTCTACTTTAGAGTTGAATTAAGAAATGATCCTAAAAAAATCAAGCTGAAAGGGCAATGTATCTTTTATCCCCTTCTTCCCACTCTCTTCTCTGCTGGAGGTAACTGCCTAAGTCCAAGGGCATCTTCTTAACTTTTCCCCTTTAATGATCCTTATCTATTTCCCATTCGCTCTTTTCCTTTCTTTCCCCTTCTATCACCTCCCTCTCCAAATAAAAGGGAAAATATTCTTTCAAGAAACATTCCAACTAGTTAATTGTGTCAACAGTTTATCAAGTTATTCAAAAAGTATTTGATAATTGTCTTTAGAGGCAGCTGTCCTAAAGGAAGGGACAAAAAGATCCTCTCTCAGTGAATAATCATGAAGATTTATTTCCCTTAGCTGATGTGAATCCAAGGTGATAGTGTGGCTAAAGCTCTGGACTTGGTTTCACATCTTGTCTCAAGCACATACTATGGGGTGAAGGATGATTTTACTGTTCAGCAGTGAGCTATAACTTTGGAACTGTAAGGGGGGAAATAAGAAACCAGGATTATGCATCTTTGCAAACTTAGAAAAAGGCATGGGTTTACAAAAGGGTCTGATCACACACATGTAACTGAAGGTGCAGTTCCAGAATCTGGGGAAGATATAAAACTGAGGACCAATGACTGTTGAACATCCATTGTTCCTGTTTGGCCAGGAGAGCAGAGAGTCCACTTCCTGTGGCGGTTTATCTATACCTGTAGGAGGTGACTTGTCTTTCCTGATACCCAGAGGTCCTGTAGTCCAACTAGTGAGAAGATTCCTGAGATACTGTCCATCCTTGTCTCCAGTTACCATCTCCCAGATATCTTTTGAGCTCCTGATTACTGATTCCTGAGAAGTTTCCTAATTGAGTGTGAGTGAGAGCCAGACCCTGATAAACAGTCTTTGGACTAGAGGCTTACAGCCATCTTGGCCTCTGGAGAAGGGATTGAGAACATCTAGATTCCAGCTGTCTACTCTGACAAACTTTTACCGTGACTACCTTTAATTTGAGGACCAGTCAGCTCAGATTAGGTAGTAGTCTGAGTTTTTAGAGAGATCAGAGTAGTGAAAGTGTAGCTTGAAGAACTTGAAGACAGTTTTGTGAGAAGCCCGTAGAAAGGAGGGAGGAATATCTGGATTTTAAGATTAGGGACTCCTTTTTCTCTGGTCCTCCATAATTTCTTTTCAGTTACTATAAATAAACCTAATTTACTGTTTATAAGGAAGAGTCAGATTGCATTGTGGCCTAAGAGGTGACTCTCAGGCCTACTCAGACCTGGAGAGTAAGTACCTCTGAATATATAACAACAACAACTCTACAAACTCCATTGAGTCATCTTACTCACCTATTTCAGAACACTGGGCAAAGCTGCTTTTGTTAAGTGCCTTTGCTACTTTGAATGTAAAGAAGGTACTTGGAATGTGTTTATGCCAGTGATGGGCAAACTTTTTAGCCAAAGGAAAGGAAATGCTCATCTGTCAGTCTGTTTCTAAGGCAACTCTTTCAAAGTTTCATTGTATTGTATCCTACTCATTGTATTCGTCAGATTAGGAATAATGTCATGCAGCCATATAGAACATTTCAGGGGCCGCATCTGGCCCGCAGGCCATAGTTTGCCCATCACTGGTTTAGGCTATGAGCTAGTAAAAAGATGAAGAAGGTGATTCTTGTTCTCAATCTGCTTCTTACCATTTAATTGGGGAAATACCTAATGAGCTATATAAAGTGCTATAAGAATTAGAAAAGGGGAGACTTTACTTCAGGCCAGGGTCATCCTCTGCCATGGAAGACATTGCATTTGTGTTAAATTTTGAAAGATATTAAGATTTTGACAGATAGAAAGTTCAATGAGCAAAAGTGGTTAAGTACAAGATGTATTCAGGGAACAAAATGGAATAGTACAATTTGACTTAAGTAGAAATATAAGGAAGTATAGGGAGTAGGTTGGAGACAGATTGTGGAGTGTATTCACTGGCAGGTCAAAGTGTACGTTTTATAATGAATTGACTGGGAACCATTTACGGTGTGAATGAGATGTATATGGTAGTTATATATAATGGTTTGATGAGAGGGAGAGACAAAAAACAGGTTCATTTAGAGGTGCTTTTTTGTTTATAAACTTTTAGCTCAGGAGGAAAGAGAAAGATGCTGCCATAGGAAAAAAAGAAGCAAGTGATAAGAAGGAAAAGATTTCATATCTGATACATAATCCCTCACCCTTCATCCCTTTCTCTCCTCTTTGCACCATAAAATGACTAAAGAATATAGCAGGTCAAAGAGCAGTACTTCAGAGAGTATTTCCCCCATGACAAAGGAGATCAGTCTATTCAAGTGGCACATAGGCATACAAATTTAAGAACATTATTACAGCAATCTTGAACATTAGTATAAAAATGTGAGTTCTTTTTTTTTGTAGGGTTTTCATATTACTAGTAGAAGAAGAGAAGACAAATACTATATCTATCCCTGCATATGTTTCAGAAACCTCTATTATGTCAATTTTAAAACTTGGAGGATTATGAGGCAGGGGTTATACAACCCACTGTTGGTTCTATAGGTGTATAGAATATAGGTGTATTTGTGCTTGTTGCTTGGTTGTTTTGCAATCTATGATCTCCAGTGCTTTTAGTCTATTTTTTTCTCTTTTAAACATGTAACTTTTTAACCTCCTTATTAAAAATAGTCTCATAAAAGTGGCATAGTTTTAATTTTCCTATAGATAATTATTACATTTATTAATTTCCTACCCTATCATTTAGTTAATTTGATGTGCTTTGATATATAGTATAGCTATTTCTGAAAAAATTTCATAGTTAAGATTATAAGTTAAGATATAGATACTTGATGATAGCCATAAATTAGTCAAGAAAGAACATATATAATAGCAATAGAATCCAGTTTCAGCATGAAACATGATGAAGAAATAGCTATTATTTTGATCTCTCAAGATTTTAGAATAATTTTATCATAACTACTCGTCTACATGACTTTCAGTACCTTGGTACTTGTAACACAATAGGTGCAAGAGACAGTTATTGATATAATGGTTACAGAAATGGCCTTGGAGTCAAGAAAACCTAGGTGTATGTATGCATACATAAATGCTTATGTATTTTGGTGTATGTATCTTATATGTACATACATACACACGTATATAAATTTCTCATAAAAGTTGACTTGCTAAAAATTTCTATCTCAAATTATTTTCAGCATCAGTGAAAGCAGTAGTTCACAAGGTTTATCCCAGCCATCTACACAGACAACTCAGTACCTGAGAGCTGATACTCCTAACAATGCAACACCTGTTACCAGTAAGAGTTAATTTAAGTCTAAAACTGGTTTGGTTTTTTTTTGGTCTTAGTTAATAGGCTACTAGTGATTGTAAGTGGTTGGCATCACATGCATATAGGGAACTTAGATGAATAGAAATTAAAGCTTTTTAAAAATTAGTTTTCATGTATATGCATATGTGTAATAATGTGTTTATATATATATATACACACACACAAGTATAATACAAGTTTGAATATATACAAGATATTTTAATTCTTGACTAGTTTTATTCTATTGCCCACATAAACCTTGTGGAATGTAAGAACCTTATACGAAAGCGGAAAAATCGCTCAGGTAGTAAATGAGATGAAAAGATACGACATCAGGGTCCTCGGTTTATGCGAGACCAGATGGAATGGAAGCGGCCAGACCAGTCTGATATCAGGCGAAACCATCATTTACTCTGGCCATGAAGACCCGGACCTCAAGGTCCTCAAGCTGTTTGGTATGAGTCCATTGAATGCCCGTAGTATTGTCCTTGGTAATTCTTCTCATGGTCCAATCTATGACCATCAAGAAGATAAGGGGCGAAAGCATGCAGCCTTGCTTCACTCCGGTCTTCACTGTGAAGGGAGCCGTCAGTTTCCCATTATGGATGACCTGGCAGGTAAAGTCTTCGTATAACCGCTGGATGATGTTGATGAGCTTCGGGGGAATCCCGTAATGCTGCATCAATCTCCAGATGATGTTCCTGTCTACGCTGTCAAATGCCTTCTCGAAATCCACGAAAGTCATGTAGAGGGGGGACTGCCACTCGATGGACTGTTCGATGATGATTCTTAGGGTGACAGTGTGGTCGGTGCACGATCTGTGCTGGCGAAACCCTGCTTGTTCTATTTTCAGCTTCTTGTCCAAGGCCTCCTTCAGTCTTTCTAAGATGACTCTGGTCAGGATTTTGCTGGGAGCGGATAGAAGCATGATTCCTCGCCAGTTGCTGCATTGGGAAAGGTCACCTTTCTTGGGTAGCTTCACTAGGTAGCCTAGTTTCCAGTCTGTCGGGACTTGTTCCTGTTCCCAGATCTTCTGCAGGAGGGGTTGTAGCATCTCCGCTGACATTTCTGGGTCTGCCTTGAGTGCCTCAGGGGGGATGCCGTCTGGACCTGCAGCCTTACCATTTTTCATGGTCTTGATGGCTTTGATGATCTCAACTTTGGTAGGTGGGCCCGTGTTCACCTGAAGCAGTTCGGTGGCTGGTGGTATGTCCGGAACAGTTGGTGGAGGCGGTTGGTTCAGGATTTCTTCGAAATGCTCTGCCCATTGGGCTCTCTGCCCTGCATCGCTTGTTATTGTCTTGCCAGTCTTGTCCTTTACTGGCTTGCTAGGGTTGTAATTCTTTCCCGATAGAGTTCTTGTTATTTCGTATAGCCTCTTCATGTTCCCCTGCCCAGCTGCTGTTTCTGCTTCTTCGGTCATATCGTGAATGAGGAAAGTCGGAAGACCAAAACAGACCTGGTGAAGATCTGCCAAAAATGAAACAAAAACAGTCGGAATGACATGGGCCCAGCTGGGGGAAGTTGCCCAGAACAGAGTCCACTGGCGTGAGATGGTTGCGGCCCTATGCTCCTAAGGAGTCAACAGGAATAATAATAATAATAACATAAACCTTGAACTTCCTCTGCCATGTTCCCTATACCTTTTGATCTAGTTATAGGGAATACAAATTAATTTGAGTATAAGAACAAGCAAAACATAAATACAAAGGTGAAACTGCTCCCATAAATAACTGTACATGGATTTTCTTTTTTTTTTTAAATCCTTACCTTCCATCTTGGAGTCAATACTGTGTATTGGCTCCAAGGCAGAAGAGTGGTAAGGGTAGGCAATGGGGGTCAAGTGAGCCCCAGACTTATCACACAAAATCTGGCAGCTTCTACCTTGAACTTCTTGGAATGCAATATTCCAAGAAGCAAAGATAGAGCTTATAAGTAAGTATAACTTAATCTGCAAAGCTGATTAAAATCCATTGGGGAAAAAGAATGGAACTTTAATGAGGAGAGAATTTTCAGCGTTTCTGGTGAATACACCAGAGTTGAAGTGCAAATCCGAGGGCTTACAGAATCTTAGAAAGGTAAAGATATTTTAGCAATTGGAAATAAGGAGGGATATGGTGCTCTAGTGCTAAAATTCTAAGAGAAGAAGAAACAAAGTGCCCCTTTGGAATCTTATTGTTTACAAAGGGGACTGGTAGAGATCTAAGGGTGTAGTGGTTCTGTTCTACAGGTTTGAAGAGAAGAAAGGGAAGCAGGAGTGAAACGAGCTAGTTTAGAAGAGAGAAAGAAGAGGATAATATATTTTGTGTCTTTTATTTGGGATAAAAGAGATGTAATTGTAGGAATACATTTAATCCAGCTGGGAAACAGGGATAGGGAGTTGGGGTTATGAGAAAAGACAATATTGGAGAGGAGATATTTGTAAGCAAAACAAACTTCCCGATCCTTGAGTGGAAAAAAGAAAAGAACTAGAATCTAAAGGAGTTTCCTGAATTCAGTGAAATATTATTGCGTCATTAAAAAAAGATAAAAGATAGTTTCAGAAAGTGCTAGGTAGTATGAACTGATGAAGAATGAAATGAGAAGAACCAGAAAAATGACTTATCTGTGGACAGCATTGTAAAGAAAAACAAGAACTCTTCTGTACCAACCACATATCCAGAGGATCTAAGAAGGGGCATGTTTACCCCCTTTTTGAAGAGGCAACAGACTTAAGGTTCAGAAAGACACATACATTTTTGGACACGGCCACTTTATGGATGTTTGATTTAACTATACTTAACTTGCTACAAGGTTGGGGTTTTTTGTCTCAGTTTTTAATTGGAGTAAACTAATGATTCCAAAACAAGTAGGTCATTGAAACTTTTTTTTTATGCCTAGAAGAAAGCAGAAGATCAAAAAGAATTACAAACAGGACAACTGTTAAAATGTGAAGTACAGTATTATCCTTTTTTAAAAAAAATTAAGCAATATGAAATGGAAACTTATGATGTCTTATATAGTCTCCCTTTATGTTCTATGTATATAGAAAGGGTCTTTTTTGTGGTGTTTAAGTTCATAATAAAACATTTTCAAAAGAGAGATGTGCATTTAGTGAAGACAGAACTCTTTAAGGACTATCTGTCCCTCAAAAATTGCTTTTATTCTTTGTTAAGTGGTGATTGGAGAAAGATTAATCACAATCATTATAGCACTTTTAAAATTTAAACTTTCCTTACAACAATCCTGTAATGTAGATAAATTAGCACACCATTTATTAAATTGCTAACCAGTAATTATTTCTTCTTATCTTATAGCTTTTGGGAATGGGAATTAGCCTTTCTGTCTTTCTTCATGTTTCCCAAATTCCCAAATACCAAAAGATATCATGATTTGATTCTATTAAAATTTTTTACTTTCAATCTGTTTAGCAACATTTTTGATCCTCTGAGTGAATAACTACTCAACATTTATAAATTTCATTTCATTTACTTGCTGATAAAAATAAGGAGAAACTAAATCTAAACACTCCTTCATTATATGAAGTTAAAATATTTATATGGTTACACATTTTATTAGAAAATTAATTCTAATAAAATCTTCCTTTTGGGAAGATTAAGATAATTTTTTTAGGAAATGTTTTTCTAGTTTGTAAAAATCTGTCTAGAAGAAGTCATTAGTTTCCTGATGTTTTTCAGATTACACAGTTGATAATCTACAAACCAGTGCTTTGCATGTGACAATACACATGTATATACAATTGGAATAGTAATATTTTTAATAATGTATTGCTGTCTGCATCAGATTATTGCATGGTGAAGATGGAGGAAGGATTATCTGCTGAGAATTTTCAATTGTTTTTCAGGAGAAAGTATTTACTGTTTTTTCCTTTTATTATTTCTATATCTGTTCTTTGAGTATTAACTATTTTATGTAAGTAATTATAGAAAATAATGGTGTCTAATTCTTATTATAAGGGTATTTATATTAGTTTCGTTTCGCTCTGTTGGCTCCTCAGGTTATCCTACATTACGGATAGAGAAGAATGACCTAAAAAGTGTCACTCTTATGGAGGCCAAAGCAAAGGTCAAGGATATAGCAATTTCCAGGGAACGAATAACACTAAAAGATGTTCTCCAAGAAGGTATTTATCTTCTCAAAACCAGTTTTTCAAGTTATGTAACATTTTGAATATGCTATCACTTGAAAATCAATATTTAAATATTTACAATTAGATATTTATTTTCATATTTAATTATTAAAATTAATGGTTTGGCTAAATATGAAAATTATAAATCTTTATTTACAAAATAGGTGGAAAGAGCGAAAGCAGAGGAATACAAAAGGGTAGAGAAGACATTAATCTGTCTAACTAAATATTGTTCTAGTGTTTGGCTCAGCCAGGACTTGTTTTTTGTTTTTTTAATTTTTTTTTTAAACCCTTACCTTCCATCTTGGAGTTAATACTGTGTATTGGCTCCAAGGTTGAAGAGTGGTAAGGGTAGGCAATGGGGGTCAAGTGACTTGCCCAGGGTCACACAGCTGGGAAGTGTCTGAGGCCAGATTTGAACCTAGGACCTCCCCATCTCTAGGCCTGTAGGACTTGTTAACCTTCAACCAGAAATGAACTCTCTCCAGAAGACAGGAAGGGAAAGCCAGCTATCCATTCACTCAAGTTCCCTCCAAGAGGCAGGTCAAGACAATGACTTGAGCTCAAGGTGACTCCTGAGGCCTACTTTCTTCAGCCTGAGCCAACCTTGAAGCCGACTTCCTTCTTGGAGTTGACTCTTTTCTTGGAGTTGACTCTTTTCTTGGAGTCCACTCCCTAGCCCCAGAAATTCAGGGCCTTTTATAGTGGCTTCTTGTCTCCTCCCCTCTTCACAGGGGCAAATCACAGCTTCCAAATAGTCTAGCACTACTCAGGGGGCAGTGTTTGTGGAAACCAATTCACTCCTGGAGAAGTGAATACTCATTGAAAGAGTTCACAGTTTCTGAGGGTGTGAACTCTTAAAAGAATTCACAAGTTTCTGACTTGTTGAGGTCCTCCACCTAGTTCAAGCTTGTATTGATTCAATCAAAAGGTAGATGAAGGAGAGTTAATCCTGTCTTCAGGATCCAGTGAGGTTCTTAAGTTAGTGTTTATTCAGGATATACAATAGAGTAAAGAATTCTCTTTCACACATATCAGTGGTAGGTTGAGCAACAAATAAATGGCTTTGATCTTCATATTGTCTTAGAAAACAAAACACATTTTTTCCTTCAAAAATGTTATTTGTACTTTGCTTCTTTGCATGTTAAATTTACATAATAAGTAGTTTGGGAAAGTTGAATTATTGTTATTTAAGTACCTTTTTTAAAGTAATATGTTGTTTTTCCATTGTATTGGAGAAGAGAAGATTGAAAATCTACTCACAGAAGATTTATTCATTGGGTAGAGAGAGGGAATATATCCATTATTTCCCTTGTTTTGCACTGAGATTTTCTTCTCAATTTTCAGAATTAAGTGATGAGGAAATGTGGCCAGAATTTAGGGAGTTACATTTACTAGTTACATTGACCTATAAAGTGGTCAAACTCAGGCTAGGCTAGAAGGATGGGAAACTGCAAAAGAGAAAATGAAGAATCAGTTCTTCTAACTTCCAAAAGAGGGAGACAAGCACCAGTATAGTCAGTGCACTTTTCATAATAATTCCCAAATTAAACTCTGAAATAAAAAATTCTAGGTGAAAGGGTACTTTTTCTGAAGACTAGTTTTTTGAGAATCTGTATTTAAAATTTTTGAGAATATTGAATTATAGACATATCAAAAACTGATTACTTCAGATGAAGGATAATTCAATGATCTCAACCTTTCTCCTCCCTTAATATGCACTTAATTTAGAAGATGAAATTGACAAAGCAATGTCTTTCACTCTGGCTACCATTCAGCTGTCAAAGCGATCTTCCTTTAGCAGACTTCCTCAAGTATGACCATGTCATATCCTTCCCCTTCCTCATAAAGTAAAGGGCATTAGCTCCCTATTAACTCTATAATAAAATATAAAATCTTTGACTTTTGAAGTTTTTTTCAAACCTAATCTCTTCCTACTTTTCTAGACTTCTTGTACCTTACTCTTCCCTCTATGTATTCTGCATTCCCATGATATCTCCTTACATGCAACAGTCCATCTCTGAACTGAACATTTTTATTGACTTTCCCTCATGCCTGGGATTCACTCGCTTCTCATTTCTACCTCCTTGTTTCTCTATCTTCCTTAAAGTCTTAGTTAAAGTACAACCTTCTGCAAAAAGCCTTTCCTAGTTCTCCTTCATCTTTGTACCTTCCCTCAAAGATTATCTTTATTTTATCCTGTTTTTTCCTTGTTTATATATAGTTATACATATAGTTATGTATAGTTATATATAGTTATGTATATTATATATGGAATACATAATATAGGTATATATATCTCTCCTATTACACTGTGAGATGAGAGACATTTGTCCCCATTACATAGTAAGTGCTAAATAAATGCTTGTTAACTAACTGATCATTTCATAGTTTGTCTACTGTCAGCATAACTTCTTTATTAAGATATTCAATACACATCATTAAATTCTGACTGAAAAGTCTGTTTCACCTCCCATAACCTCATTTTGTTAATCACAATTATAATTTTTCTATGGGTTTGAAACTTAACACTATAAGAAGGTATTTAAATTGACAGTTTTTCTTTTACTTATCAGACTATATCATTCTCAAAATTCTTCTTTTTAGGAACCTTTGGGCGTATTTTCCATGGAGTTTTAATAGATGATAAAGATCCCAACAAAGAAAAACAAGCATTTGTGAAAACTGTTAAAGGTAGGATTTTTCACAGTGTCTTCTTTATTTTAGGTGAAGTATAATTATCAGTAGACTGTCTTAGGTGGTTTATTCATATAGATTACTTGTATAAAGTTATTTAGCATTCTTTACCACAGGTCACAAGGAGATTGAGTTCTCAGCTCTTTAAATCATACTTTTTAGACAAAGAAAGTGAAAACAAATGGATTAACATGCAAAAAATATTTTAAATCCATTGGGGATCTTGCCAGTGACAAACTAAAATTTGCATGAATTAAATGCATCATTATATGAATTCAGTTTTGTGATAGTGACTGTCTCAGAAACTGAAATTCTATCCTTATTTATTAGATTTCAAAGCGACTATTCCATTCCAAATAAATATCCTTTTTCTTTAGCTGAGGTCTTTTTGCACCATCTTTTTTTGTTTTTGTTTTTTTTTAGACCCTTAACTTCGGTGTATTGTCTCTTAGGTGGAAGAGTGGTAAGGGTGGGCAATGGGGGTCAAATGACTTGCCCAGGATCACACAGCTGGGAAGTGGCTGAGGCCGGGTTTGAACCTAGGACCTCCCGTCTCTAGGCCTGGCTCTCACTCCACTGAGCTACCTAGCTGCCCCCTTTGCACCATCTTTTGATGTGTCCTAGGATTTTCTTTTCTTTTTTTCCTTACTAGTTTTATTTTTCTAGTTTACTACTAGATAGAAAAAAATTGTTCATCACAATTTTAGCACAAGTTTATTTAAACAGGACTTCTTACCCAAAACTATGAAACTTAATTTTTCATTTTCATTTCTTATTTTTATACTTTGTTTGTGGAATACTTAAATTAACTTATAATTATTGTTCCTCTTGGCCAGTTTTGGAATGAAATAGAAATATATGTTGGTTTTTACTGTGTTTTATATGTGGTGTTTAACCTCTTCATGTATCACAAGGATATTTTTACTTTGAAAAAGAATATACTTAGCCCTTTTTACTGTGTAAATAAGGTCAGTTGTATAGATGAATTGCATTTAATTGTTTGTAAAATAAAATGTTATTAATGCTTATATTCTTAATACAATTAAAAGAATTAATTGAAACATGTTAGGGATATCATAAGGATACTGGATATTCTTGTTTTGGAAAAAAATGTTTAGCAGTTTATTTACTTTGTATATGACTGGTTTTATCAATTAATAAATTTAATTTTAAAATAAATTTACCAGTGTGTATGTTCCTAAATTCAGTAAAAACAAGTAGCATGTTAGCAATTTGTCTCTAGAAAAAATATGATATTAAATGTCTTTTGGATTTTTAGTTCATGATGGGCTTATATCCCATTTTTTACTTAATAACTGGCCTTAAGCAAGTCACTAAAGCAGGACTTCAGCTGTCTTATCTGTGAAATGGAGGCTTTCATCTTGTTGCAGCCTTTTTCATGGCTTGAACTTTATTCCCTAGAGGCTCAAGTCCAGACTTTTTCCTGGTATTCCAGGTCCTCTGTAACCTAGCTTTATCTGATCTACTTCAGCAAATTTTCCAGTTTTAGTTACCAAATCATGAATTGTACATTTAATGTCAGGTATTTCTCCTTGAGGTGATTCTTTCAGATTAACAAAATGAAACATTCCAGTTTGCTACCTTTACTCTTTTGCTGCTGATACTTTCTTCTTTGGAATGCTATTTTCCTTTTCCCCCAACTACCCATGTTTACTTTTCAAAGTCCATCCTTTCTCTTGAAATCTTTTTTGGTAATTCCATACCACATTGATCTTTTTCTTTTGTGAATTGTTTCATGAATATTTAATTAGCAGTTTATTGTGTAGTGATGTGCTAATATTTATGCTGTTTATTTTTTTTTACCTAGATTACAATTTTTTCCTGGATAGTGGTAGTTGCTTATTCTACTTTGAGACTACAATTACATATTAAAAAAATTTTAACTTTTGTTTTAAAAACATTTTTGAGCCAAATTCCCTCTCTCCCTACCCTCATTCCTGAGACTGGCAAGCACTCTAGTAAAGGTTTTTCATGTTATACCTTCTCTCTTACACATGTAGCAGAGAAACAACATGACATAGAAGGTATTTAAGTCAGGAAGCCTTGGGATCAAGTCTCACCTCTGATCCACACTGTTGGGGTATTGTTGAGCAAGGTCCTTAATCTCTCACTGCTTTGATCAATCCACTAAGGCTGCAATTCACAGAGAAGTTACTGACCTTTATTGGTAAGGAGAGTCTCCCCCAAATTAATTAATTAAGGGTATTTTTCCATGGTTATATGATTCATGTTCTTTCCCTCTCCTCTTCCCTCCCCCCTCCCAGAGTTGATGAGCAGTTCCACTGGGTATCATTGTTAAAAACCTTTTTCTGTATTATTCTTATTTGCAGTAGAGTGATCTTTTAAAGCTAAAACCTTCAATTATATCCCCATCAAACCACATGATCAATCATATATATTTTTTTCTGCATTTCTACTTCTACAGTTAGTTCTTTCTCTGGATATAGATAGCATTCTTTCTCCTAAGTGTCCCTCAGTGTTGTCCTGGGTCATTGCATTGCTACTAGTAGAGAAGTTGATTACATTTGATTGTGCCACAGTGACTTGCTTAGATCACAGATTCAGGGTCATATTTTTCTCTCTAATCTTCAGCCACTCCCTATATATTGTTTCTTCCCTATTGCCTTCAAACATTCCCACATTGCCCATATCCTTTAAAAGAAAACTTCACTTGATTCTTCCTTCCCATCAGGCTGTTGTCCTGTGTCTTCTCTCAGTTAAACTCCAAGAAGAAACCATTTGCACTGGCTGTTTGTACTTCCTCCCCATTCATTCTTCATTCCTTTGCTATCTGGATTTTAAATTTATCATTCAAAACTGATTGCTCTTTCTTAGTTCCCATCCTATCCGACCTCTTTGTTGCATCTGACACAGTTGACCATCCTGTTTTCTCCAGGTTTTTCATGACACTCTTGTCCCCTGGTTCTGCTCCTACTTTGTTGGACTACTCCTCAGGTTTCTTTAACATGCTCCTTAGCCAGGCCTGCTTCTGTTGTCTCCATTGTCTCTCTTGGTGTCCTCACCTGTTCCTATGGCCCTACTTATCTCCTTTTTCCAGGCATCTATCATATCTATATTTCCAGCTCCATTCTCTCTCCTTAGTTCCAGTTCCACATCACACACTTATTTTATTGGGCATTTCAAACTTGATGTCCTGGAGAGAGCTCATTCAGTGCCAGACATTCAGTAAGCACCTATTAAGTACTTACCATATGCCAGGCACTGGCACTGGGGATACAAAGAAAGGCAGAAACATGGACTCAACCTGTAATGAGTTAACATTCTAGGAAGAGGGGTAGAAAACAGCCATGCAAATGCTATACCTAAAAGATAGATATAGTATAAATGGAAAATACTCTTAAAAGGAAGGTACTAGCAATAGAAAGGCTGGGAAGGATTGATAGGAAAAGCCTCCTGCAGAAGATGGGATTTAAGATGAGTCTTGAAGGAAGCCAGGGAAGCTAAGCGGGGGAAGATTCCAGGCATGGGGTTCAGACAATTTGGATATGGAGTGTTGCATGTGAACAACACAAAGTAGATGGCATAGCCATCTAATAATAATGGAAGTTGAGGGGAGGAAAGACTGGAAAGGTATGTAGGAATCAGCTTATAAAGGTCTTTCAGTGCTAAATGGGATGTTTTATATTAGATTTATATTAGAAATAATAGGGAGCCTCTAGAGTTTAGCAAGTAATGAGTGATGGTGGTGATAATGTAACTTGAGCTTTGAGGAAGCGGAATAGAGGCTAGTGGGAAGGGACTCGAGGCAGGGAGCCTAATTAGAAGGCAGTTACAGTAGTACAAATGGGAGATGATAAGGGCCAGATCCAGGGTGTTCACTGGGTCTGGGAGAGAATATAACTCAAGTAGCACCTCTACAAAGTCTTTCCTCATCTACCCCTATCCCTACTCTGTTATATCTAATTGTTTAATTTATTTGAATTTATTTTCTTTACACTTCTATATTTCTCTATATTTATTTTCTCCCCTATTAGAATAGAAATTCCTTGAAGGTAAGGATTGCTTCATTCTCTGTATTTGTATTTTGAATACCTAACACAGGACCTGACATACAGCAGGAACTTAAGGAATGATTGTGATAGATATGTCCGGAAATGAATCTAGCTGTCTACTACATGCTGCTGCTTCTCCCTGCATATTTAATAAGTATTTTTGATTCATCCTATCTTGCATTCAAATAGTTATAACAAAAGGATTATATACTAGCTTTCTTCATTTTAAGTTGCTCATTTATGTAACTTGAATACTGGGGTTCTAGGTTTCTATCACTTTGCTGTCTTGTTTCCCACATTCCTTTCTAATATTTATTAATGTTCCTTAACTAACCCCTTTTTTGTACCTTATATCTACCTTCTGTTCTCTTCCTTTTGATCTTTAGGCACATAGCAAAATAACAGATAACATCTCCTGGCAATTTAAGCTTTCCGTTGTTTGGTTCTGTCTTTGTTTCTTGAACTTGCCACAACAAAGTTATTCACTAAAACATATGAGTCAACTAACAATAATGATGACAATAAGAGCTAACATTTACGTGGTACCTCCTATGTGCCAAGCACTGTGTTAAGCACTTTACAACTATTCTTACATTTGATTCTTACAACAACCCCATAAAGTAGATACTGTTATAAATAACTGATATATGAGGGGTAGCTAGGTGACACAGTGGATAGAGAGCCAGACCTGGAGATGGGAGGTGTTGGGTTCAAATTTGACCTTATTCCTAGTCATGTGACCCTGGTCATATCATTTAACTTCAGTTGCCTTAGAACTGATACTTAGCATTGAAGAAAAGGGTTATAAAAAAAAGATAAATAAAACATAGTTTATACACGAGAAAGTCTTTGCTTAATGCACAACTTTCATCTTTTTTTCCTTCTTCCATTTGATTTTAGAGGAAAGGAAAAATATATATAATTTATGGTTCCAAGCCCATAGACCTTCCTTTCCTTGGTGGAGGCTATCGATCCCCTTCTTATATAAGCTAGTGAATGAAGAATATCCTTTCAGAGCTACATTCTGTGAACTTATGAACTTGTGCTAAAGAAAGAAAGGGCTGATGACCTTCTTTCCTCCCACAAAGAAATGGGAAGTGATTGTAGTATCTCTCTCCCACTAGTTCCTCATCTCTGGTTACTAGGATACTTGTTAGACTTCGGACATCCTTTTTTGAAGAAAGAAGAGGCAGATTTAGTGGTCTTCAGAGATACTCTGAAATATCTTATGTTCTATAATTCTCACCTCCCAACCCCAGCCTCTAGTCAACTTTTTATTTTTTGAACTATTTATAGCAGATGTATAAAAGTAATGCTAATTGTAATTAATACTTAACATTTATGCCTAATTATTATGCTAGGTTGATTAGCTAGTAAGTAGAAAGGTGGTATTCTCATCTAGATTCTTCACCCCTAAATCTATTGCTCATTTATTTAGAATTCTGTTTATGTTGTAATGGGCAAAAATAAAATACTTGTGTAGCAGAAAGTGTTCTGTAATTGGAGTTAGGAGACCTGAATTCTAGTCTCAGCCTTGCTACTAAGCAGTGTATGTCATATTATATAAGTAACTTGGGTTAGGTTAGCCTTAATATTATTTTTTCTGAATAAAAGGTTCCTTTCAGGTCTGTCATTTTATAAGTCCTTGAGAAAATTACTTCTATTTCAGGCAGTTTTCCAAAAAAGTTTCACATTTCTTCTGAAACTTGTAAGATATTCTCTAAAAAATGTCTGCTGCTGCTTGGCTTATTCTGAATGGATTTTGATTCTAGTTTATTTCCCTACAGAAATAACTAGGGGGAGGGGAGAAAAAGGAAATAATATTGATAAGAAAACACAATACGGATACTAGGGCTGTTTCTTAAGATAAGATTTGTATTTCCGTAAGTATTTCAAGAGTAGCCTTTCATTCCTTTTTGTGCCTTACTCCTATAAATTACAATGTTCCTCAACTGGAAGGAAACAAGAGAAAGCACAGTGAGTCCTTAGTGAAAATACTGTTGTCATTTTTATCATAGATAAAGAGGAAGGGCATTGACCAAACTACAATGTACTCTTTATAAAGTTATTAATGATATGATGTCACCCATTTAAATGGTCCTGAGATTTTACTTTTTCAAAACAGTCCTTTTTGATTCAGTCTATGAGCTGACAAGGTAGTTCTTAACCTTGGAATTACATGTGCTGACTATACATAGTCTTTAGCCTTGACGATGCAGGAAAGAAAAAAGGGGGAAAAAACATTTCAGAAAAACTGTCTGTCTTTGGTTTCTTGGATTAGCCAGAAATTGGAGTTTGGCTTTTTTATATTCATAATTTTAATTGTGTCAAGGCATTTAGAATAAAAATTTGTTGCAATTAGTGCTACACTTCTCAACTATTATGCTGCACACAGTATTTATGCTATGAAGTTTGGGATGTTATTTCAGATAAAGGAAAATTTCATAAATAATTTTTATTTAACATAAATTTTAGTTCCAGCATACATAAAATGAGAAGCATAGTATTCACAAAAGAAATAAAATTTGCATTTTATACATCAGTAATAACCTCAAAATCCTTAAACTAGCAAAGAACTCAGTGAAAAGAGCTGCTCTTGTTAAGGAGAACTACATACATGGGAGTCTCCTGTTTCTCTTCCAGTGTTACCAATTTAGGATTCAATGTGCCATTCATCTTCAAAACAAAGAATATTCTTACACAAGCAAAGGACTCTGGGTTAGGACTCTGATTACTCCATTTTGCAGATGTATATACTGTGTTGGGAATAGAAGATTTGTATTCTAGTTCCACCTCAATTAGTTAGCTTCCTTAAATCTTACTTTTTTGAGTCTAAGTTTCTTTGTAGTTATGTCATTTTTAAAGTCTATGAGATAATTACTTTAATTCCCACCCTCATTCTAACACTATACCTTAAACAATAAATTAAGAACTAAAGTTTTTTTTTAGTTTTACTTATTACAGTATTAAAGAGGAACATTTTGACCAATGAAAAGGTAAAAATGTTTCTCATAGGTCTGGAAAAAAATAAATTCACTTAATCTACCTTTTTGCCTTCATTAAAGTTCTGTTTCTTTTTTTTTTCTTTTTTTTTTTTAAACCCTTGTACTTCGGTGTGTTGTCTCATAGGTGGAAGATTGGTAAGGGTGGGCAATGGGGGTCAAGTGACTTGCCCAGGATCACACAGCTGGGAAGTGGCTGAGGCCGGGTTTGAACCTAAGACCTCCTGTCTCTAGGCCTGACTCTCACTCTACTGAGTTACCCAGCTGCCCCCTAGTTCTGTTTCTTTTAAAATCCAAGTATAATTTTTTTATTATTTGATCTTTTTCCCCAATTACATATAATAACAAATTTTAACATATGTTTTCCAAAACTATGAGATCCAAATTGTCTCCCCACCGTCTTTAATATAATAAGCAATTTGATCTGGGTTATAGATGTTTGATCATGCAAAACATGAAAATCCCATATTGATCATGTTTTAAGAGATCATATAAAACTAAAACCCCAAAATAAAAACATGCAAATAAAGTGAAAATATATGCTTCATTCCATACTCAAACTCCAGTACTTCTTCCTCTGGAGATAGATAGCATTTTTTCATCATAAGTTCTTCTTTGATCATTGTATTCCTGAGAATAGCTAAGTCTTTTATAGTGAATCATCAAACAATATTGATGTTACTATGTACAGTATTCTCTTGAAGTTGCTCAATTCACTCTGCATCAGTTCATGTAGTTTTTTCCAGGTTTTTCTGAAATCATCCTGCTCATCATTTCTTAAAGTACAATAATATTTTATCACAATTATATACCATATTTTATTTAGCCATTCTCCAATTGTTTGGAAATTTCCAATTCTTTGCCATCACCGAAAAAAAAAGTTGCTAAAAAGATTTTTGTGCAAGTAGTCTTCTCACATTAAAAAAAAAAAACTCTTTAGGATACAGACCTAGTAGTAATATTATTGGATCAAAGCTTATATAGTTTAAGTTCCTATTTGTCCTCCAGAATGATTGCATCAGTTCAGAATTAGTGTCCCAATTTTGCCACATTCCTTCCAACATTTATCACTTTCCTTTACTGTCACATTAGACAATCTGTAAGGGTGAGGTGGCACTTCAGAGTTGTCTACATTTGCATTTTTCTAATCAATAGTGTGATTTAGAACATTTTTTCATATTACTATAGATAGCTTGGATCTCTTCATCTAGAAACTGCCCAGGCATATCCTTTGACCATTTGTCATTTGAGGAATTACTTGTATCCTCATAAATTCCACTCAGTTCTTGATATATTTGAGACATGAGGCATTTATTAGAGAAACTTTTTATAAATTTAATTTTGGTTGCATTGGTTTTGTTTATACAAAACCTTTTTAATTTAATGTAATCAAAATTATCCATTTTACATCTTGTAATATGTCTTGTTTGTTCATAAAATTTCCCCTTATTCATAGATCTGACAGGTAAACTATTCCATGCTTCCCTAATTTGCTTATGGTATCACCCTTGATGTTTATGACATATCTTTGTGAATTTGCTTATGTTATCACCCTTGATGTTTATGACATATCTTTGTGATGTTTGTGACATATCTTAGATATTGATCTAAACCTACCATGTTGTTTTCCACTTTTACCAGCAGTTGTTAAATGGTGATTCTCCCCTACCTCCCCACTCCAGGGTGGAATCTTTGAGTTTATTAAATACTAGATTGCTATGGTCATTTATGATTAGATATCAAGCACCTAATTGATTCCACTGATCCACTATTCTATTTCTTAGTACCAGATTGTTTTGTCGATTACTGCTTTACAGTATTTTGAGATCTTGTATGGCTAAGCTACCTTCCTTAACATATTTTTTTCCTTAATTCCCTTGAAGTTCTATGCCTTTGTTCTCCCAGATGAATTTTGTTATTTTTTCTAGCTCTGTAGAATAATTTTTTATCATTTTACAGAAACCTAACCATCAGCTTTGAAATTCTTTTTGCTATAATGTGTTATTATTTTTTTTTTGTCTTTTACTTGTTGTTTCTACCATGTGGAAAAGAAAATCATCATATTATAGCTAAACTCTCTCATTCAATGTCTTAACTCATTTCACCACATTTACTAAAAACTTAGAGCCCTAAATGAAGATATAGCTACCAGAGAAATCGAGGCATCAGTTACAAGGAGGCAAGCAGTGTGGTATAAAATCCACAGAATGGGTTTTAGTCACATCTGCCCCTCTTTGGGCTTTAATCCCCTATCTATAAAATGGAAGTTGGAATGTATGATTTGTGAGTCTCTTCCAGATCTAAAATTCTATTATTCTGTTACACTGTTATTAGTCAGAGAACAAAATGGCCAATAAAGTTATACATAGCCTATTATAATCCTATATTAGCAACATATTAGAAAACCAGAGAACAGAATAGTCAGTAAAGCCATAGCCCGTTATGTAATCCATTATATCTTTAAAATAAAGTTTATTGAAAATAAAATTTTGAATCAAGTTTATTTCTACATAGTGAAATTATAATAATAGCTTTGAATTATATATCTCTTACTATTGTTCAAAATTATTTTCTTTTTTCTTTTTCTAGACCAAGCTTCTGAAATTCAAGTGACAATGATGCTCACTGAAAGCTGTAAGCTTCGAGGTCTTCACCACAGGTGAGAAGAATATTTTTTTAGTAAATTTATAGAAAAGGTGAAATTTTTAAACACCATGTAATCAAAAATATTGAGACAAAAACCTTTGCAGTTTAAAAAATGTGGTCAGAGAAGTATTGTGACCAAATACAAAGAAACATTTAACTCAGAAATCAAGGCCTGGGTTTGAGTCTGGTGGGACTGTACTGGATAAACGGCTTAACTTCTCTTACTTATCTTTTAAACAGCAATAATAAAACTATCGTATAGAATTGTTGTGAACCATAACTTGTTATTATTATTTTAAAAATATCTTCTTATAGCTTAATATAAAAGACCTGGAAGTAGATCTTTTATATCAGTGAATGTTGCATCTTAATGTCAGGGATATATGAAGTTAAAAATAGTAACCAGTGTAGTAAAATTGGAAACATTACTAAAAGAATAAGGGTTTTTTTTTTGACTCCCACCCTGATATCAGTACCTTGAGTGACTGGATAAATCACTCTACTCATCACTTGCTTCCTCTATAAAAAAGAAAGTGTTCAACGGCTAGATTCAACACTTTCAACCCTCAAGCTATAATTCTATGATATATTGAGATAAATTAAACACCTTTTTGTCGAATTGGTGGAAAACTTGTTTGCAAATAAAAAAAGTATAATGGATATGTAACTATTTTTCAAAAAGTTAAAGAATGAATGTTTGTGAATTTCTGCCAAAGAGTATAAAAAATGATGGTCCATCAATGCTAATTATAATAGTCTTAGCTTCCGAAAACAAACAAAATCCCACCTAACAACAACAATTAGAAAATGAGTATGTTATTAATTAACTTTTGTAGAGGGAGTATTGAGCAGTGAAAAGATCATATTCTAATGTAGGCTTAGTTACTGTCTTACTGATTTGCTATGAAAGCTTACATGATGATGAAAGAAGCATTGGGATTTTCTAATAACTTACTGTGACTTTTTGCAATGGATAGAGTGTTGACCTTAGAGTCAGGAAAACTGGAGTTTGAATTGTCCCTTAGATGCTTAATAGGCAAGTCACTGCAGTTATCCTCAGTTTCTTCATCTGCAAAATGGGGATAATAATAGCACCTACTTTAGAGAGTTGCTTGTGAGGTGAAAATGAGATAAAACGTACAGCATTTTACAAACCCTTAAGGTAACATACAAATGCTATCTGTTGTTATTTGTTCTTATTATTTTATCTCTGGTCCCTCAATTACCTCATCTTTGAAATGAATGGATTATAGTAGATGAACTTTAAGAATCTTTCAAGATTGAAATTAAATAATTCCTTACTCTCTTTCTATGACTATATTTCCTAATCATTAAAAATAGGGATGATTATACTATTCCTACCTAAGTCACCACATTGTTGTGAGATTCAATTATGAGAACGAATATGAAATATTTTGGAAAGTACAAAGTACTATACAATTCTAATATATTACCAAATGTAAGTTACTAAGTAACTGAGTACTGATAGTCTTTAGAACTCCTTTTTCCTTGAAATTAAGAAAATATCTCTTCTCCTTTCTTTATAGACATCTTCCCCTCCTCCTTGTCCATTCCTCCCTGATGAACATCTATTAACTGGTTCAATTCTATGTCTAATTATACTATTAAATCACTTAGTTTTGTTAGTATAAATGCACTATTGAGGGGTATCTACTGTCTATCATGTATGTATTTGTTTATCTAGAGAGAAAGTATATACAGAACTTTTCATTAATTAGATTTCTGTTTTACTCTTAATTAGGAATGATTGGTGTAATTATTTTATAGATTTAAAAAATCACACTGATAAGTGTGATTATGTGACTCCAAGGAAAAGGTTTCTCAGAAGATTCTTTCAAAGTTTTGGTGACAGCTTTGAGAGAAACCCAAGCTAACTTCAGTCCTTTTCCAGTTTCACATTTAGTTTTTCTTAGTAATGTTACTTCTTTTCTTATCTTGACAGTTTCATTCTTCCTTAAATGAAGACAGAAATACTAAATACCAAAAAGCATTCCTTGCTTTTTTTTGAAAGTGTTGGACATAATGTATTTGCATCTTTTGCTTACTTATGTAAAAGGTAAAAATGATTGAAAAGATAACAATGCATAAGATTTTTGAGAGCTATTTTTAACTTTTTTTTTTAATCCTTGCCTTTGATCATAGAATCAATATTGGTTTGAAAGCAGAAGAGTGGTAAGGGTTAGGCAATTGGGGTTAAATGATTTGCTCAGAGACACATATCTAGGGAAGTTTCTGAAACCAGATTTGAACCTAGGTCCTTCTGATTCCAGGCCTCAGTCTTTCCACTGAGCCACCTCTCTGCCCTCTGTTGCTAAGCCCTCTTAATCTACAGCCCAGGTTAATATCTGCTTTAATACTTTTTATGTGGAAAGCCCCATTTCCAAGGGGAAATACTTAATTTCCTACTAGTTGCTTCTGTACTTAGGTAAAGTTTACTTCTGACCAATAACATACTTTGTGATATACATTTAGTGTATGTATAACATTTTACCTTGAAGGCAAATTTGTTATTATAAGAAAACATCCTATCAGCAACATATCATTTGATGGGGTTTACGCCAAAATACTTTTATACAGTTACCTGAATTTCTTACCACTACTATCAACTTCTTTCATGTTCTCTTATTTCTATTCTTCAGTCAAAATTAAAGTCATTCTTAACACTTAAACATAGGAGTTTGGACTTGATTCACTAGTCTGTAGACATCATAAAGTCTTTAAAGGCACTGTTTTTGGAAATTCCATCATGGCGATGTTTATTTATTTACATATTGTCCCCATCAAAATGTAAACTACTTGAGGGGTTGGACTGTTTTTACTTTCTGTTCTTTGTGTTTAGTCCTGTGCCTACCACATTAATACATGTTTGGTGATTGAGTAATATGAAAAAGCATTTGTAGGGGAGGGGAAGAGATTATAGGTTAGGAGATTGGATTCTTGGAATGATCTAGGTGGGGTTGCTAGTAAGCTCAGTTTTTTAATTTTTTGAACTTTTACCTTCCATCTTAGAATCAATGCATTGTGTATTGGTTCCAAGTCAGAAGTGTGGTAAGGTCTAGGCAGCATTTTTTTAAAAAAAGGAAATAAGTTTGGAAGAGGAATGAATTTTGAGAGAAAAAAATGTTTTGTCATTTTGAATTTGAGAAGACCTAAGGACATACAGGTCAGAATGTCTAACTGGTAATTGGTGATGTGAATCTGGAGCTAAAAAAGAGGGGGTAGGGCTAGGTATCTTGATCTGAGATTCATATGCATAGAGACAAATAATCAAGTCCTTGAGAACTGATGAGTTCCACAATGAGGAAAAAGTATATAGAGAAGAGAACCATAGATATACTCACAGTCAGTCGGCATGGAATGGCTAAAATTTAAGGCCATGAAACTTTAGAAGAATCAATCAGACTGATTAAGAAGACAACCATTTGAGAGTATCCAGGGTGAGAGAATGGTCAACAGTTTTATCAAAAAAAAAAAAAAAAGGTCAAGGAGGATAAGGCTTGTGAAAAGTCCATTTAATTTAGTAATTTAAAGATCACCAGTAACTAGAGAAAGGAAAAGCAAAGTTTCATAGAGAATATAGCATTTAAACTGGTCTTTGAAAGGTACAGTAAGGTTACATTAAGAAGGAAAGTAAGGAGAAAGGCATTCTAGGTATAGAGAGAGGAGCATAAAAAACACTGGGAAAAATGCTAATTGGGTTTGGGGAGCAGGAGGTAAAGCCTGTTTTGGTTATGGAGTAGAAGGGAAATTTTTTATGAGACTGAAAGGATATAGGTTTTCTAGACCTATTCGATGTTCACATTTGAAGAAAGTCAGTCTTGTTCAACAAGTCCTGTTTTGGAATTGGAACTATGTTCTTTTTTTTTTTTTTTTAAACTGTTCTTTGCATGAAAATAGAAAAACAGTATTAAAAAACATCCATTGTCAGATAGGCGTCCCTATTTAATTTCCAGATAATAGGTGTTTTGGGTTTAGAAAACTGTTTCTAAAATCATCCCCTTTGATGCGTATTTAAGTTTTAATTCTCTGACATAGCATTAAAAGGCAGCTTATTATAGAGAATATATGAACAGTTTTGGAATCAGAAAAACCTGGTTCGAGTTGTGACCAACTCTGAGATACACTGGTTATGGTGGTGCCTAGAAATGGTCAAAAATTTCCTTTCAATTCTTTCAATTCTGTTAAGATTATATATTAAGGACAAGTTACTTGTACCATGGAAGGATTTCCCACACCAGAAACTTTCTTTCACATTTTATAGATAAGGAAACAGGTTTGGAGAAAAATATCTTGTATGAGATGATTGGTAGTAAGTACTCAACCCAAAATCTTCTTGTTATCAGGTCCATTACTTCCTATTACATTAGATTGATGCTCAAGAAATTTGCATTATAATGCATTTGCAATATAATGAGGGAGAAATTCTACCCTGTTTAACTTTGGTGTTTTGTTTTAAGGAATAGCTTTTTATATCTTAAGAGCCTATTTTAAAAATGTAAAATGGCATATTTTTATTTTATAGTTTATGTTCACAATAATTCTTTTCAGATTGTTTTTGCCTTTATTTTATCCCATTTGTTAATGTCATTTCAACAATTTGATGAGATTTTGGATTTTACTTGTTTGCCTTCTTATTTTGTGTCCATTTTGTAGAAATCTGCTTCCTATCACTCATGTTTGTATAGAAGAAGGAGAAAAACCCATGGTATTGTTACCGTACATGAATTGGGGAAACCTTAAATTGTTCTTAAGACAGTGCAAATTAGTAGAGGCCAACAATCCTCAGGTAAGAGAAACTTTCCCAAATAGCAGTAATGTCTTTTATATCAGTAAGTTATGCTGACATCCTTAGAAGAAGTAAAAAAATACTTACAAGTTTAGAAATTAGTGGAAAATCAAAAGTCTTGAAAAAAGAAGTCAAACAGTACCTGACAGGCCTAATTAAAAAGAAAAATGGTTATGATTCCTCTGACTTGACCAGCATATATTACCATCACCCCTCCCAGTTACTGCTTCTGTTGAATTCTACCTTTTATTTCCAAAGTGTATTCATTGCAGTTTTTAAAAATCCTTTAATACACTGATAGGAATTCTTATGATATTTCTGTTAGAGTATTACCACTATCCCTTTGTTACACATAAGGATACAGAGTTCAGAGCTCCTGGCTCAAGATTATAAATATAGACATAGATAGAGTTGTATTAGAAAATAAGTTGTAGGGGGCAGCTGGGTGGCTCAGTGGTTTGAGAGCCAGGCCTAGAGACAGGAGGTCCTGGGTTCAAGTCTGCCCTCAGACACTTCCCAGCTATGTGACCCTGGGCAAGTGTTATGATTAAAAATGATGATGGCCGAGATCAAAAGGAAGAATAGTATTTTAATAAAAGCCATGCTGATAGAGATAAACTGACCACGCGCCTATAAGAAACCTATTCCAACCTCACCTCAGCCATTTCTCTTCCTCTCTTGGCGAACCAGAAGGTCGAAATTCGAACTCTCAATCTTCCAGATAGCCTAACGATAGCCTGGCTCAGCTCTTTTGAGCACTTTTTTTAAAAAGGAAAGTGACTTTTCTTGCCATGCTTTTGCTAAAAGCAACAGCACGTTTTTGCCTCTGGCGGGACTCAGCCAACTAGTCCAGCCCAAACCACCTTGGGAGGTCAGGCCAGCCGATTCTGGCTTTTGGCTTTAAACTAAAAATGTCGGAGCCCAGCCAGTGTGTCTCTGCCACTGATCTCCATTCCTGCTGTGCCGCAAGCCTGCAAGCGTCCCAGTGCCTCTTCTTCAATCCTGCTTCGCTGGTGCTAGTGCTGACCTTTCACTACAACCCTGAGCCTCAACAGCGATGACCCCCGGCTGCTGCTCTCACTGCTGCCCAGTCCTGACTTGCCGAGATCTTCGGAGACTTCTTGGCTGCTGCTAAAGATTTGGTATTGTCCCCACTACCCTCCCCCCCCCCCCTTGGTAATGGCCTGCATTCTAGCCCTCCACATGTTTCTCTAAAGACCTAATTTAGGCACCCCCCACAAGCTCTCCACGTAGGTATTTTCTACAAAACTGACCTAAGCTTTTTCTCTAGCCCTGAGCCCATGACCCAACACCATGTGGACCTAGCGTTTACCCTTAATCGGGCCTCATGGCCTATTCACCCCCATACCTGCTCAGAACTTTGAACTGAGAGCAAAGACTGATTATAAAAAAACTCCTTAAACTCAACAGAACTCAATCAAAAGAACCTTAAATTGAACAAGGGGTGAACTTTTAAACCTCGGAACTGAATGAGTTTTATTTCTGTTTTAGAGAGACTGTATCTTACTGTATTTTGCTAATTAGTTTTGTAAATTAATCTTGCTTATTTCATTGATTTTCCTGTTGCACTGAATCATTTTAAGTTAATATAGTTTGTGGCTGCTAGATTAATTCTGTTTGTGATTTTATTGTAACTCCCAAATAATGAAAAAAAAATATTGGAACTGGTAAGAGGTTTTGACCAGCTTGTTATCTGATACTCAATATATTTCCTAATTTATTTCAGGTTTCATTTTTACTGTAATCAACAACAATGCTATGTTCTCGTACCATTTGAAAGTTACACATTTTAAAAGTTATAAATTGCCTTAATTTTGTTCGACTTTGGAGAGTTTGGTGATTGCCTTGTGATTTAAATTGTAATTTTATGAGAGGTCTTTTAAAAATTTACTTTAGATGCTTAGTACCCTTCTGTATAAATGATAAGGTTTTTATGTATTTATTTTAAAGAATTGTGGTCTTAAAGGATAAGCTTTATATATTTTATTGTGAAGAATTGTCAAATATATATATTATATATTAGTCTATGTTTTAGCCTCTTTTATCAGAAGGGTCTAGAATTCTTGAGGATAATTTAGAACAGAAGGTTTTTTTTTTAATATCAGGTTTTTATATGGAAGCAGTAACAAAATTTGTTGAGAAACCCTTAGCCAAGGTTTAAAAGTTGTAACAAGTATATGATTTTTTGAACATCATTGTTTATTGTTTTAAAATGTGTTATTAGAAATATGGTACTCTATTTGAATGTGCATTGTGAATCTGCTATTTTGTAAAACCCACTTTCTCTCACAAAATGAAAACCTCATTTTTGGATAACAAAACCCTTCTAGTTCTAAGCTATATATATATATATATATATATATATGTATATATATATATATATTTTTTTTTTTTTTTATTTTTAAAACATTTTTTTATAGAGCAATTGATTTTTCCTTTTTCTCATCTCGTACTGGAAGTACATATATAATCATTATTTATCCTTTTTTTTTGATTCTACAGCGAAATAAGCTCAATGCAAATACCTGAGCCTGAGCCTGAGACTATGGGATTGTGATTTAATGCCTCTCTGATTCCAGGAGAAGTGCCGAGCCACATGGTCAGAGACTTGACTAAAGAATCTGCATGAATTGCAGGAGTTCTATGCCAGTACTTGAAGGGCTTGAAAATTGGGGTTTGAGTCCTGGAGTCCCAGTCTTTTCTAAACCTTTAGAGGACGTGGGCCCCCTCAACTTAAATTCCTAGTGAAGCGCCTAAGATTGGCTATCATTTAATGGCTCATTCCCTGAGAAGGTGCAGGGAAAAATAGGATCAAAGAAAGGCATTTCCCTTATTCCTCTATATATAGAGAGAAAATGGCAATTTTTCTGTAGTCCTGGCCCTGAATGGGTTATAACAAACTGCTTAAATCACTTTCATTGGGCCTTGAATCAAAGGCCTGTTTATTTCCCCTACATTTTTTTGCACATTTTACATTTCATTCACAAGTTAATTTTTTCTCTTTTTTTTTTTGAATTTTATTCTTATTTTTTTTTATTATTTCTTTTGCCAATTGATTTCATGCACCCCCATGACTCACTTAGCCATGCATCCTTGGCTGACTTTTTCAGGGGATAATGTGTTAGTTAAAATATTTTCCTCAGGGGGGTGTGTGTTAAGTTTTTATAATCATAATGTCTGAACTATAATCTATATTGAAAGTAAATTTTTACTCCTTTAGAAGTAAACTCAGGGAGGTAATGTTAATTTTCAGAAGGAAATGTATGTTTTATAATCTATAATGTAAAGTTTAAATTCTTTGAGAGTAATTTCAGGATAAGGATTTTGCCATCTCCCCAGAATCCAGATGACGAACCTGTTTGGTGGAGGCACCAAAAGATGCCTGAAGAGCCTTCACTGGATCATGAAGATCCAATTTGAACTTTGGGGCGCAGTTGATCTGAACTATGGGGTTGGATGCATTTATTTTGAATGGACAGTTTATGCCAGAAAGGGGGACTGCCCCCTTAATGGTTTTTTGTCAATGTACCGAACATTGGTTTTGTTCTTTCTCCCTTATATCTCTAAATTATTGTAAACTCTAATTTGATTATATTTTCCTGATCCATTGGGGAGATTTATCTCCCAAAGGATCACACGGGGGTAATGTGTTAGTTAAAATCACCTGGGATTCTATTTGGAAGGATTGAACCTCAATATAGTGTTTGACAAACTTCTGTGGACCTGTGGGGGTCCTTAAAACTACATTTCCCGTGGTCCAACGGGTTTCATGGGTTTCCTGTTTTGGAAGACGTATTAAAGGTGAGGGACTGTTTTAGGTAGGGGGAGTGACTTGGAACTTCCTCTTTAGTTACCTGAGCTTGAGGAGAGAGGAAGGGAAATGGCTGAGGTGAGGTTGGAATAGGTTTCTTACAGGCGCATGGTCAGTTTCTCTCTATCAGCATGGCTTTTATTAAAATACTATTCTTCCTTTTGATCTCGGCCATCATCATTTTTAATCATAATACAAGTCACTTAACCCCCACTGCCTAGCCTTTACCACTCTTCTGCCTTAGAACGAATACATAGTATTGATTCTTAAGACAGAAGTTAAAAAGGAAGAAAGAAAAGAGGTTGCAGTATAAAATAGACTATAAGAAAATTATAGGTAAATATATGCACATATAAAACAATACGTAGAGAGATAGATGTACATCTATAGTGGAGATAGGTGTATTTTTATGCATATTTATATGCATATATATTTATATACCTATGTACCCCTAGATGTATATCCAATTGCCTGTTTACTGTTTTTAGTATTACATGTGTGTGTGTGTGTGTGCGCTGTTTTTAGCCCTACTTGTCCTAAGATGAACTGTTAATTGCTTAGTCTGCTTAAATCAAGAGCCACTATTTTTGATAATAGCCCGCAGTGGAATCAGCAGAACTTCCAAATTTTGTTGTTAATTTTGTAACACCTTTAAAAAAATATGAAGTGATAAAGTCACAAGTTGTATTGCAGGTATTTTTCTTTTTATTATTGACATCACCATTATGAACCTTCACAGGCAATTTCCCAACAAGATCTAGTACATATGGCTATTCAGATTGCCTGCGGTATGAGCTATTTGGCAAGAAGGGAGGTCATTCACAAAGATTTGGCTGCTAGAAACTGTGTGTAAGTACACGGTTATCATCAATTACTATTTCCTGGATTTGTGATATACTCTACAAAGGTATAGTTTTAAACAATAACCATAATTTATCTTTTTATTGTCTCTTTTTTTTTTTCAGCATTGATGATACACTTCAGGTAAAAATCACTGATAATGCCCTATCCAGAGACTTATTTCCCATGGATTATCACTGTCTAGGAGACAATGAAAATAGACCAGTTCGATGGATGGCTCTTGAAAGTCTAGTTAATAATGAGTTCTCCAGTGCTAGTGATGTGGTAAGTTCTGGTACTTCCAGATATAAATAGGGGAAAAAAATGGCTTTTTCTTCAGTGCATTCATTTTTGTAGAGTGCTTGGTGATCATTAAGAAAACAAATACAGTTAAGCCATTTAATAAATGGAAGTGGTGGAACAGAACCAAAAATCATTTATATTTTGTTTTGAAATATTTTGCATATTTTTCTCCCAGCAGATTTTAACTTCTTGGTTTTTTCCTTTGAATGAAAAATGAAATTAATTTTTACTTCCTAAACATATATGTGAAAACTACTCCACTAGGTAGCTAATAGGGAGCTTGGAAGTCTAATGGGAAATTGAATCTATTGGAAAAATTTAGAGTAATTTTTTTATAGCTCATTTATTATTAGAGCTGGAAAAACTCTTTAATAGTTCATCCCCATTACTTTGATGATAAGGAAAGAGAGGCCTGGTCCTCCCAATGGAATTAAATAACATAATCGTTCACATTCCAGGAAACTGTCATGCTTTTCTTACATTAAGATAAAAAGTAATGGAGTCTGATCTGTTTGTAAAAAAAGCATCACTGAATGTAAATGTATTACTAGTTGAGGCATTATGGTTTAGTTGGAAGAAACTGGAGTTGAGAGGCTTGGATTCAGTTTTTACCCCCAACACTTTCTAGCTTTGTGACTGACTGTGTACAAGTCACAACTTCTCTCTTGATTTTATCATCTCCACAATGGAAATAAAATTTATCTATCCCTGCTGCTCAGGATTGTAATGGATATCCAGTATAATAGATATAAGTACTTTATAAGCCTTAAAGTGCTGTATAAAGGTCAGGTTAATTGCCAATTGTACAAAGAGCTGAACCGAGATCTCTAAAACATTCAGTAATCTAGATCAAGTGAATAAATGGAATCCATCTAACTTTTTCATTCCCTCTTCACCATATCTATCCATAACCGAAAATATGCTTTAATATTATAGATTACTGAATATTTGTGTCTTTAGGTGGAACTAGAAGAAGTAGAGAGGTGATAAGTAAATAGCAGTGTTGGTTATTACCAAGTTGTGATATACAAACTTACTTGATATGTTAATGACAGTTCAATTTACAAAACATCATCTATCTAGTTGGGTAGCTATTATTAATATATAACGTAGAGCACAAATTGTGACATAATATAGTTCATGGCCAAAATATGCAAATGTTGTCTCTTGAGAGGTCAGGAATGAAGTGTAGGCTATAGTGGTAAGATTTGAAGAAGATCTATATGGATGGTTGGACTTGGACTGTGAGAAAGGGGCAGGAAAGCTTGTTATATTCAAAGTGAGTTAAGAATCTGCCTGACTGAAACGATGGATAGTATGGGTTCTAGAGTAGTAGCAAGTGAAAGTGGGCAGAAAGAATAGATTCAGATTATGCAGGGCTTTGAATTCCAGGCCAGAGTTTGAGCTATATTTGAAATGCATTGAAATTATTGTATATAGTTATATAAGATGGGAAAAAGGGAAATGGCTTTGTGTAGAAGATTTCTGCTCTGGGAGGCAGGAGACCTGGGTTATGGACCTTATTTTCCTGCTAACTGACGTCAGTTTCACCAAACTTTTATTGCTCTTGGCCTCATTTTCCTCAGCTAGTAAGGATTGGGTATAACCCAGATAACCTCTGTAAGGTCCCTTTCCCTCTGTATCTATATGAATGGACTAGCCAGAGGAAAGAGATCAAAGGCGAGCAACACAGCTAGAGGTTATTACAGTAATTTAGATGCCATGATCTGAATAGTATGTTGGTAGTATATGTGGCAAAGAAAATTTAAATTTCTTATGAATAATTAGCGTAAATAACATAATAAAGTTGAACATAATGAATAACCATTTACAGTTGTGAATTTTCAGCCAGAGTGATCATTATTGGAAAAAAATGAACATATGTTCAAGATATGTTATTTATTGCAGAATTATGATTGAAGGCCTATTCACTATAATCTTTGCATTTAGGAGTACTACTAGACTTGTTAGAGGCCCCACAACAGAATGTTCAGATATGTGTGTTACAGAAGAAACATCATTTCAAGTTTCTGTTTCATTAATTTTAGGACCAAGATTTGGAATTTTAGATTGTGTGATGGTTAAAATAAAAATACCATTTTAAATTTGCTTTTGTTGTATCTTTTGTTAACTAAATATTTATATTTTATCTTTTTAGAAGGATGTTTAGCCATTTTATTATGATCAATAATTATCTGTAATTTTCAGAGGCATCTCTATTTCAAGTGTTCTTGGATTCTTGTACAAGTTGCCTAAGTGTTTCCCAAATTGCGCAAGCCTAGATAACCTTTCATAGTGTAACTTTGTTTCCTTTTGGATTTTATATGCATTTTAAAAGATTGCCTTTTTTGGTTGCTTGTCTTAGGAGACCAACATGTTCTTAAATATTTCTCAGTATAGGTGATATGATCTGAGATTGCTTTGTAACAAAACTTGAATTTTGATGTAAGGGCCGAGGAATAAGAACATTATTGATTTTTAAAAAAACTTTCTATTTAGAGGTTATCTTTTAAGTGCAAAAAGCTTCCTATTCAAGAGCTAGGCTATTATTTGGCGAATTATTTTAGTGTTCTGTATCTGGCAGAAAAATTTGCTATACCTTCTACAAAGTTTAGCAGTATAGATGATAACATATTTATAGAAATGGAATCTTCTCATATAACATCCCCCACTCCTACCCCCAGAATGTATTCATGCCATTTCTGGATAAAATAATCTGAAAGAAATACTGTAAATTTTTTTTTTCATCCTTGGGGAAGAATGGCTGTTACTACTATAGCAAACAAAAAACTGTATTGTCTTAGATATGTTGGACATTATTAACAATACCTCAAAAACTTCTCTATCAATTAAAATCAGATTACAATTGCTCTGGCACTTTATAACTAAATATATTGTCCTCTTCTAGTCTGAAAATTTACATTGAAGTTTTGGTTAGCTGGACTAAATTTTTACTATAAAGTGTGTTTCATTTTTACATGGCAGTTTGCCATCTCAGACACTGAAAAGTGGAATGTAGCCTATACCTTTCAAAACTATGCTATTATCCTGTCGTTCTTAAAGCTTATTGCCAAAGAACTAATCAAAACCCTTTATTGAATTTAAATGATACTGAATATATTTTATAAGATTCCTTTTTTAATTTCGAACATCATAGTCAACATATAGGACTGGATGTCATTCAAACTATTCAATTTCTTATGAGCTGAAGCTTTGTGTAACTGTATGATATGTTATCTTTTTTCCATATTTGGTTTCTAAATATTCTAGCTTTTTAAACTTATCTGCATTTAGTTTTTCATTTCTAAATGTCTATTATTGAATATTGTCTTCAAATATGTAGTGTGCTTGAATAATAATCGGAAAGGTGAATAATCAGAATTGTTCCCTTTTTTCATAGGGTTAAGTTTGTTAATCTAGCTACTCATTTTCCTATTATTTTCTTGACTTCAGTTATGTCTTCTGAGAGAGTAACTCTTTTTCTCAGTTTTGCTTCTTAATTCCTTGTACTAGTTAACATTAATCATCATTTCCTAGTGTACTTTATTCCCCCTACCTTCCTTTATGAAAAAGAAAAGCATTTGAGCCTAAGTATTTGGTCTGACCTCTCTAGGGAGAGGGGGAAATGGTTTTCATTATCTAGCACTAGAGATTCATTTTTGATATTGGAAGTTGAAAATGAATGCAATGATTTTGCTCTGTATTGTTTTCTGTATTCTTTGATGGGTTTAGTTTATTGTTAAGCCTCCCATACACATTGTTCCTGCTTAAATGGCACTTTGTGGTTCTTTATAAATACAAAGTGTTTCATAATTGCTTTTGTAGGAATATTAAGATTTTTGTCATAAGAATCAAATACCACTTCTGTAAATTGTTTTTTCATATCTTTTCCTAGAAGCATTAATTATTTCAAGAGTGTTTCAAGGGTGACCTTGCAGATAATACCCCAGAGTTCTTGAGAATACCTATAAGTTTTTCTGCCTTAGGTTGGAAATATGTGAAACTTACATTTGACTATTCTCTTTTTATTACTTTCTTTCAAAATAACATCACTCTAGAGGCATCCTTAGTAATTTCCAGATATTATTTTTATTTCATTATTAAATGTGAGTCACTGCATGAATTAAAAAGTATTACTTTTTTCTCTTTATATGAATACACCTTAATTATAAATATTTGAGTTAAAGACAGTTTTTAATAGCTATTGTAATCCTATTTACCTACGTGGACCTTACCTAATAGATTTGGGGTATTTGAGAGCATCACATTGTATTCCCTTAATTTCCTCTTTGTACATCTCTCCACTTTTTCTTAGTCTTAACATTTTAATATTCATGAAATCAGGTGAAAGTATTGGTCACAAATTGGAATGATTTAGCTTTGGGTGAGAAGGGCAGGGATTAGGAAAAGAATAAGAATGAGTAGTCATTGTTGGCCCTAGTGACAACTGGAAGTGGCAGTTATTCTCTGCTTTTGTAAGTATATCAAGGGTTTTTATTTTCCTTTTTTAAAGCATCAACTAATCTGCTTGCTTATTTATCAGGTAGCTCTCTGAGCTTAGCATAGTACCTGTGGTAATTAGGCACTTAATTCTATTAAATGCTTATTGATTGAGTCATTGCTTGGAACCAGCCTAGGAGAACCAAGGCAATTGCCTAAGTTTAATATCCCCAAGAATAACTTTGACATTAAAATCACATGCTTATAATAATGTATTTCAGAAATGTTATATCAGCAGTGACCACAGTTACTTGAATAAACATAAGATGGGAGAAAGATTTTTTTATTTTTTGGCATTCGCTTATATTACATTTGAATTTTCTTCCAGCAAAAAATAGTAATAATCTAAACCTGCAATATTAAGATTAAAAAAAATTAGAAGGCATTTATAAAAGGAAACTTAAAATATCAGTTAGGATATAGGAATATTCATAGACTGATAATCAAAAAGATTTAACATGAAAATTTAGAAAATATTATATTTAATCAATTAGTTTTTAGTGTTATGCCTGATCTTTCTTGAGAATGAATAAATTTGCTTTCTTTTGAGAGAAGTTAACATACTTCCTAGTAGTCAGTTTACTATTTCTATTCTCATTCATTCTGCCCTTCAGGTTGGATATTGCAATCCATGGACAGATTTGTTCAAAGGACCTAATAGTGTGAACTTTTCTTCATTAATCCAGTTCCTTCAGGGTCTTCTTATTCTACTATGTTTCTGTCAAGATACTACCTTCTTCAATCACCAGGGTTAGAATGGAGCAATTTCAAAGCATCTTACAATGGGAAAAGAAGTGGCCATTGTGTCAAACTTGGGTGATGGCCTAGTAACCATCCAATACTGGCTCCTCTGTCTCTCCTAATCCGCAGACCCAGAGGACAAATTCATAACAGAAGTGGCCTCTTTCTCAGTCATGTCTGACTCTGTGTCACCTGGAATAATACTGGATGGATTTCCTGACATCAGCAAAGGCTCCTAAGACACAGGCTACTGAGGTAAGCACTGGTCCTCAGGATGGTACCTCCAGCTTAACTGCCCTAAATTGTGGCACTGATTTCTCTTTTAAAAAGAGTCCCTGGAGGTATAAACATTATTTGAGTGTACCAACTTAATTCTCTCTACCATCCTTCATCATTTAGTACTCATGGTAGTTTTGTGATCTTTCTGTAAGGCCCTCTCCAAAAGTAACTTAGATCCACATCATCTATTAGCTATACACAAATTTCTTAAAGATTATTTAATTATTCTTTCCTCATTCTTGGAATATGAGGCTTAGCAAAATTTCTCAGGATTTATAACGGAAATAGGTCCTTTAAAGACTTTGTTTTTTTGCTTTATTCTTTATTCCTTTCTTCATCATTTTTCTTTCAGAAGATGAGGGCTTTTGTTTGACCTGATGTTTTTTTCTTTATTCTTCTCACTTTTAACTACTCAGGTTATTTCCTTCTTTTAACTATATTGTAATTCTCAATTAGTATTAAAGACATGTCTTCATATTCTTGTTCTTGGGTTCATTTAGAATTTTTTCAGTCATTGACCCTTGCATTTATAGGTGAACAAAAAATACTAGAGAGCTGAAAATATATACCTATGCTTTCTGACTTCTCAAATAAAAAATACTTGGAAAAATTTCCATCAGACAGTTTATACAATTACAGAATTAGGCAGGAAGAAAAATTTTATATTCTACTATTACTTTCTAACTTTAGGGACTATCTTCTTTTCATTCACTTTTAGGGTATATAGAAAGATAGTCTCTTCTATGCTGGAATTCTTTTCAAATTTGTTTTCGGGGACAAAGATAACAAGAACTGACTATAGTTTGTGGTTTCAAGGCTGTACCAGATTCACAGGGGAGAAAATAATATTATTCTTTTGAATTTTAAAGAAGATTACAAATGATAAACCTGAACTGGAAGTCACCAGTTCCTCCAATTAATTGGTTTGATGCCTAAAAATCAACTGATCTGAGTTGCGTATTAGTCATAATTTGAAAACTGATGTCTGTTTTTGAAGGGAGAAGTATTAGGGCAAGTAAAATGTTAATGTTTACCATACATGTTACATTTCCTATTCCTTTTTGGACCATATTGGTTTTATTAGAATTGTTATGATGTCATAGTATACTTAAAACGATAGGATTATTGATTTGGATCTAGAAGGAACCTTAGGGGTCTCTTTACAAATGAGGAGACCTTTGGGTCTTGAATGCCAGTCTTTCAGATTGCAAGTCTAGCAGTGCATTCACTGCATTTATCGCAAAGAATATTTAAGATTTTCTTTCACTTAGGTAATATGTAATATAGTTCCTTACGTGATTATTATACCTTTGCTCTTTAAAGAAAAATAATAGCTCTTCTCCTAGATTCGCATAATTAAAAGACATTTTGCACATTTATTATTGAAAAGGCTTACAGTATATAAATATGCAGTTTGAAGATGTGTGTTCTTTAGAATAATGGGTGCACATACAAATGTTAGATATTTAGGAACTGATTTGCTTTTATGAAGCCTATAGTTTATGGATGTCGAAAGTGCTAACCCAAAGCTTTCTAGATAATAAACAATGTTGCTGTTGTTTTATTGGGTTTTACTTTCAAGACTAAATGTGTTCTGTTATAATATTTAACTCTTTCTCTAATGTTAATTGACTTGTTGGTTGGGAAGGGAAATCTTAAACCTCACATTTATCTGTTTTTTGTTGGCATTTGATTGAATAAAACATTTAAAATTGGTCCCATATGTGTTTTTGTTTGAGGAAGTTGATAACTATACTGCTAAAAGGAAAACCTAACTATTCTTGGTACTTGGTTTCATATCTCCTTATCCTCTAAATATGCATATTACCCAAGACTCAGTGCTTGCTAACTTGTTTTCCTTGAAGGTTTCACTTCTGAATCTAGACCATCAATACTAACTTGAACTACAGTGCTACATCTCTAATGGCTTGCTAGATCTCACCACTGTCATCTCAAATTCAACATGTCCACATTAAAAGGACACATATTCCTCTCATACCTGGTTGCCTTCTTTACTTGTCTATTTTTGTCAGTTACCCAAGCTTGAAAACTAATTTTTTAGGATTCTAGCTTCTAAGATTCGATCCAATCAGTCATGGAGTCATGTCAGTTCTTTCTAAGGAATATTTCTTGAATCCATTCTATTCTTGTTGTCATTCACCTGATGCTCTGATCCAGGCTCTCATCTCAAAGCTCGGTGGTTATAACAGTCATAAAATTAGTTTTTTAACTTTCAGGTCCTCCATTTTTACTCCATTCTACATATAATTGCCAGATAAATCTTTATAAAATGCCACTTTGTACATCATAACTAATATTTATGTAGTACTGTAATCTTTGTAGTACATTCTACATAAATGATCCTTATTTTATAACATACGATACACTTTTTGAAAATCTTTAGTGGTTTCTTATTGCCTACAAAATCTAAATTCTGTAGTGTCAAAATAAAAGGCACTTTGCAATCTGTATACTTGTACTCCATTTACCTTTCCAGGCTTATCACTTTATATTTGCCACTATACAAGTGTTCTCAATTAAACTGTTCTCATTTTCCTCCATGACTGACTTTGCTTATGCTGTTACCTCTGCCTCCATGATATTGTTTCCCTCCTCAATGCTTGTCCATCCTTTCAAGATGGCAATAATGATAATGACAATAGCTAATGCTTAGACAGTTCTTTAAGGTTTGGAAAGTTACCTGTTATTTCATTTGATCCTCACAACAAACCTGTGAAGTAGATATCATTATGTCCATTTTTCAGATGAAGTAATTGAGGCTGGGAAAGGTTAAGTAGCTTCTCCAGAGTCAAATAGTAATTGACTTGAGGCAAGATTTGACCTCAGAGGGTTTCTCAGCTTTTTCCAATTCACAAAAGGACTGTAGAACTTCTTATCTGTACTATTAATGTAAGTTACTTCATATTCTTGTTTATCTGTTAATGTATAGGTCCTCCTCAGTAGCTATAATACATCATTCTTTGTCAGCTGGTACCCCATGGCATAGAGTATGGACTCAAATCAATTTGTCTTGATAATAGTGGTATTCCTTGGCACAGCTCTCAGTAGTGATACAATGACTCAAATAAAATTACTTTTTAACTCCTCCATGCCCTTAAAAACCCTTCTCTCTTTATTCCCTCATAAATAATTCAGTTAGTCCTTAGGTTTTACTAGTTCTTTGTAAGAAATGACTTTTAAATTCTTCCTTCTTGCTGTTACCTTCTTACTCAAATCTCCACACGTGACTCTTTATTCACTGAGCTACCTAGTTCTTATTAATTCCTCTATTTGAATGAAGAAGTTGTCATTAAGGCAAATAAAAAATTATTAGCTGATCTAATAATTTAGCAAGTGTCCAGAGAATTGGCACTATTTATCATTCTTCTCTGCCAGAATTGTTATCTAATTCTCAAATTTCCCATCTATTTATTTCCTCTTTCCATGTAGGTGATCTGTACTATGTGCCAATGACAGTATTGCATCAGTTTCTACTTTGTTGAGTTTCACCCAAAAGCTCAACACTTGCTTTCCCAGTTTTGTTCCTGGATTTCCTCACATAAATATATCCTCTTAATATACATTGGTGCTCTTCCTCTTCTATTCTGTCATACTACTTCTGTTTCGTTTGTATAAGCCAGACCCTTAGAGAATATTCTAGTCATGGCTCCCATTCCTCCAAGTCTCTGATATTCCTATAGTGATAAATTTGCTTCTTTGCATTAAGATCTCTAGTTCATTTTGCTTGTTGCCCACAATTTATTTGTATACAAACGTATGAAGTTATGAATTCTATATCCCATAACAGTTGGGCATCCCTCTCACATTGTAGCTTCTCTGAATGGTTAAGATCTATTAGGAGTTTTCTACCTTACTTTTCATTTGCAGTTTTTTATTTAGGTTATGCTGTCTTCTTATTCCTCAAGCTATTATTGCCCTTTCAAGTCATTGTATATTGTGTATCCTACATTCATGACTGAATGTATCATATATTAGAATATAAGCTCCTTGAGAACAAGGACTCTATTTTTTTGTGTCCATAACACCTAGGACAGTGTCTAGTTCATAAGTGCTTGCCACATTGATAATATGAAGAGTGAAGAAATGCTTAAGAATAGATAACATTTACTTGACAATGGCAAGAAAACCAAAACATCACATGGTATATACAGATTGCCTTGCTATTATGTCCATGGTTCGGGGAAGCAAAACTCATTTACTTTTAAGATATTGGCAGTCTTAGTTTCCAATTTCATTCGTTCTATAGACATTGTTCTCCCAAAGAGACATCGATCTCTTATTTACTAAATTTGATGTTCTTTCTCGGTCCTCATCTACTTAACCATTCAGAAGAATTTAACACTCTTGACCGTTTCCCCTTCTGGGCTACAAACTCTTTCTCTGATTCCTGTGATATTCTTCTCTCCTGGTCCTACTTCTCACTATTTAATCATTCCTTGCTTCTCCTTTTGCTCTCTAAATGTGGATGGATATTCCCTTAGGCTCTACCCTAGCCTATCTGCTCTTTTTGTAATCCCCTCTTTCTGTTTTCTCTCTTTATGCTTTATACACACAGACACACATGACATATACACACTCCCACACAGTCATGACACATACACAGACACACATACCCACAGACATGACACCCATACAGAGAGGAACGACAGACACACCCCTTTCTCTTTCTCTCTCTCTCTCTCTCTCTCTCTCCCCTCCCTCCCCCTCCCGCTGGATAGAGAAAAATTCTAGAGCCTCTCTTTGGGGAGCATTTAGTTGACCTATGGCTACCCAAACCTCTTTATGGTCTACTTTAGGTATTACTCCTTCCACAAAGCATTCTGATTTCCTTCTTTTTATTACCCCCAACTGAAAATAATTTTTTCCTCTTTTGTTTCTTATAGCAGCTTATCTTTGCCATTATAAAATTATTTGTCTCATTTACATTTGCACAAGTCTCTTATTGCTAATATTAGTTGCAAGTTTCCTGAAGGCAAGAATTATATTATTTTTTGTTTTCTATTCTCTTTCAATCCAAGTGCCCACTTTTATCACTTTATATCATGTCTTGTACATATTCATTTCAGAATGAATATCAAGGAAAATTAATATCTACCGTTATCAAATTGGAAAACTTCATGGACACAGAGTGTGATTCCTCACTTCAAAATTGAGACTATACTACCAGTTTGGAGTTGCATTTTGGGAGATGAGTGAGAGGGGAATTGAAGTGACCAGGAGAAAGTGGATTTGAGCACTAGTCTGAGAAGCTAAGTTGGAGTACAAAATTAAACACGAAAATAAAATTGAAAAATGATAGCTTATATATAATTTTCATTTAGTTGGATAATTTGGAGTCACTTAGTCTGAAACTATGAGGTAGCTAGGTTGCAAAGTAGATAATGTCAGGCCTCAGTTTCTTCATCTGTAAAAAGAGCTGGAGAAGGAAATGGTAAAGTACTCCAATGTTTGCTAAGAAAACCTCAACTGGGGCTTCATAATGAGTTGGCCACGATTGAAACAACTATTGAACAATAAAAGTCTGAAGTTATATATATGATAATTAGTTTTGGGAAGTCTTAATTCTATAGGCAGATAAAGATTGGTATAATAGTTTGTAATAAATATAGAGAAATTCCCATAGCTAATAAGGAAAAAATGCTTGTGGACTAAAGATAAGATAGATGCTGTATGGTATGTGAAATTTGGGGATATCAGTTTTATCTTTGGAATTAAAAAATCAAACAGCAGGCTTAATAATCCATTTTTCTTTCTTCTTACTATGTGGTTAGATATTTATGATATCTGAGTGAATCCAAACCACTGACATATTGATGTTATTGCTTGACCTCTGTGTGTTTAATATTATTTGTTGTTTTTCAGTTGTCTGACTCTTCATGATTCTGTTTGAGGTTTTTTTGTTTGTTTGTTTTTTTGCCATAGATACTGGGATGTGCTTCTATTTCATTGTCCAGCTCATTTTACACATGAGGAAACTGAAGCAAACTGAATTAAGTGTTTTCCCCAGGGTCATATAGCTAATAAGTGTCTGAGGTCGGATTTGAACTCAGAAAGATGAGTTTTCCTAACCCAACACTTTACCCACTGAACCCTTTAGCTGCCCAATATAATATTATTAAGATCACTAAATTAGAAGTCTTGGCTTCCCTCACTTTAAAAGGTGTAAAACATGGGCAAGCTACTTCTTAAAACCTGTTTCCTTACTAATTAAGTTGAAATAATAACTTTCCTAACTATATTACAAGTCTCATGGATCAAATGAGATAATGTTTGTGAATATAGTATAAATGTAAGATGATATAAACATAATTTGGGTAGATATATGACCAATCAGTGGCTTATGAGCAAGTGGAAATATTTTTGGCTTTTTTTCAAATTGGTTAACTTTTATTTGGCCCTCTCTAATCTTAAACTGGCTAGACTACATTAGCCACCAGGCAGTTTCTTTTATTCTTTCTTCATTTTAATAATAGTGATACAATATGAAAATTTAAATTGTACCTTGAATTGATGTTAGGTTGCATTATAACCAAAATATCATATTTGAACAAAAAGTTTGACATTTTAAAAGCTTAATTTCTCTTGGTGTTTTTTATTTTTACTTTATTTTTTGTTTTACGTTTTTCTACTTCCTGAAGTTTTTAAGCAGTCCTGATTACCATTTTGATTGTTAAAAATCAGGACATGTAGCAGTATTCTAAAAAAATTATTCACTGTAATCAAATTGAATTTATATCAGAGGTACAAGAATAGTACAAAATTATGAAAACAGTTAAAAGTATTGTGACCCTGCCCTCCTGGACATTCAAATTTAGTTTAGAGATATTCAACTCAAGAATTGGAACTAGATTTTGCCCCAGCATATACTAGTTTGGTGATGTCTTTATTTTTTTTTTTTTAAACCCTTTAAACCAAGGGTGGGCAACGTATGGCTCTTTTGAGGACCAGATATGGCTCTTTCTGTAGGAGCCATAAATTCAATTTTTTTTCAGGCGCTGTTACAGGCGCGCGCACTGTGACCACTGTAGGGCTCTCACGAAATTACATTTAAAAAAATGTGGCATTTATGGCTCTCACAGCCAAAAAGGTTGCAGACCCGACTCCTGCTTTAAATCCTTGGTAAGGCAATGGGGGTTAAATGACTTGCCCCTGTTCACACAGCTAGGAAATGCCTGAGGCCAAATTTGAACCTAGGACCTCCCATTCCTCTAAGGCACTCACCTGCCCCCTGGTGATGTCTTTTTGAATTTACCTTTGGGGGAGCTTTGGAAAGAGAAATCTGAAATATCAGCCATCTTGAGCAACTGAGAACAATAGTAGGCAAAGTTGAGTGGTGTGTTCCTTTTAGATTCCTCATGTTCCCTACTGGTCTCCCTGTAAGATTGGTGGATTGTTTATGGAACAGGAGAGTTGTGGAGGATCAGAGAGACTGTTGAAAGTGAGAGCTGGTGAGAATGTATGCCCTGAGACTAGGTAAATTCTTAAGTGCCTATAAGCAGAGATCTGTAAAAATTATAATGAATATAAAATAATAACTTCAAAAATATTGTTGTTTTATGAGATTTATTAATAATCACTAGAAATAAAGGAAGAAATAAGTAACAAAATAAAACCACGTTCCATGACTAATCTACCTGTTCAAACAGTCTGAGTTTCTAGCTACAAGCCACCATAGGAAGGAAAAGTACTAGTTACGCCAGACCCCTCAATTTTATCCCCCTGTCTATGTCAGCTCGTAATGACAGGAAACCACTTGCTCTTGGGAAATGTAGTTCAAAGACCCAAAATTTCCAGTAACACAGATTTATACTAATTCACTATGATGTTATCACTCATCTTTGGAAAGAAGGATGAACAACAATATTATATATAATGGAGAAACACTAGAAGCAGTGAAATAAGAAAAAGAAAGATGAAAAGATAGGTAAAAACTATCCCTGTTTGCTAACATGATGGATGGTTTACTTAAAAATTCCAAAGAATAAAAAAAGAAAACTGAAACAATTTCCATAAAGAGCAGGATGCAAAATAAACTCGGAAAAACCAATAGCATTTCTACATAACAATATAAAATCCAGAAAGAAATCATATAGGAAGTCTCATTCAAAATGACTACTGAAAGCATAAAATATCTGTAAGAAAGTCTCCCAAGATACACAAGATCTTAGAGACTTAATTTAAAACATTCTAGACAGTAATAGAATGGCTCACATGTTTGAAATATTCATTATTCTCATATTCAGGACACTCTAGTATAATTGATACTACCTAAATTAATTTACAGATTAAATGCAATGGCACTTGTGTTCCTGAGAAGATGCTAGACAAACTAATTACAAAGAATTGGAGGAATGCAAGTTCTACTTGTGTTATATGTAGAAAAATACAAGATCTAAAGGGAAATAAAGAAAAGTGGAAATGAATGGAGAAATAGAACTTCCAGACTTCACATTATATTTTAAAGTAATAGTTATCCAAGACTATTTGATAGTAGGTTAAAAACAATAAGAAAGTTCATTATAAAAAACTAAATATGAAAGAATCAGAAACATTTGAGCTTAATAACCTAGCTTTCATTAAAATGTTACAAGTAAGTAACTTGGCTCAGCATTCCCTATTTGACAAGGAGTGAAGGGAAAAACTAGAAAACAACTCCTTTAAGCTAATAGCTTACATCATGTGAATCAGTATCTTAAATGTTTACATGGTCTGCAATGTCAAAGTCATACCATAGAAATTTTAGAAGAGAATCAGTTCCGTTGCCATTTAAGGTATGATTAGGATGGTAACTTATCCAAACAAGGAGTTGAGCCAATAACAAAATAGAAATTAAATAATGCAGATTTCTTGAAGCTGAAAAGCTTTTGCATGAACAAAATCACTGCAGTTAGGATAAGAAGGGAAGCTCTCCACTGGGGAAGAAATATTTACATTAGATAACTTTGATATAGACCCAATATCCAAGCTATATATGAAACTAACAGACACATAAGGGCCAAGAGTCATTCCCCAATAAACAAATTGTCAGAAGATATAAATAAATAGTCCTTAAAAGAATCTCAAATTACTAATAACCATATGAAAATGGCTCAAATCACTAATATCAAAAGCATATGAACTCTAAAAGTCTCATTTTGCACTCATCAAACTGATGTGATCAAGATTACAAAATAGGGAAGGAAATAAGTATTTAATGAGTACCTGCTACCCAGAGTCTGTCAAAAAAAGAAAAGCCCTGTAGTCAACAAGATACTTAGCACAGCACTTTCAATAGTAGCAAAGAACTGGGGGGAGAAATGGTGCATGTTCATCAGATGGGGAATGGCTGAATAAATTGTTGCCCTCATATAGCTTATTGTCTAATAGAGTGATGGGATACATTCATGAATAGATAATAAAAGTATGTGCTCATTGCAGATTTAGAATATATGAGACTTGAGAAGGGAAAAATCATTACCATTTAGACAAGGAATCTGAAAAGGCTTGAAGAGGAAGCAATTGAGATGAGTTTAAAAGGATTAGTGAGATTTGGGTAGACATGATGGAGAAAGAATGGGAAAAGGAATTTTAATGTTATTTAATATACTCCTAACTGCTATTTATTTTCTCTGTTAATTTGGGCAAGAATCTAACCTCTCTGACTACTACATTTTCTCATCTGTAAAATAAGGGGCTTGGATTAAATGATCTTTTAGAGAGCCATTGAAGAATTTTGAGCAGGAATGATGTGACCAGATGTGTACACAATAATAGCTGACTTTTTTAGCACTTTGTGTGTATAGAGAACTTTATCTATATTGCTTCATGCAGCATTTTATTACCCATTTTATATAGAATATTAATCTGACTGTCATGTGAAGAAGTAATTAGAGGGCAGAGGCAGGAAGATTGGTTTTTACTGTTATTAAATAGTCTTCATTTTATAGATGCAAAAAAATGTTTTATTAAAACCATAGGGAACCCCAAAAAAGAACATGTGACTATCCTTCAAAAAAGCACGATTACATATTCTTGGTTGCTTTTTTCATCAGTTTGGACTCTTTTCCTTTTATCTCTTTTCAGTATAATTTCCATAATTGGCAAGTCTTGAATGTGGGGAATCTTAAATCCCTATTTACATTAAGTTTTTATTCTATTTTCTGAAATGTATGAGATTATCACATAGTGAAGCAAATAACTTGAATTTTCCAAGAGGACTACCTCTATCAGTATAGTCTTTAAACTTATTTTTAATAAACATCAATGAGTGAAAGTAATTGTTGAGGGCAATACTAACTCAGACATATCATTTTACTGTCCTCCAACACTTGACTACCTCATCATAATATGGAATAATTCAAGGGATCTAAAAGGCTGTCCTAGCAGAATAAACTTTGGCAGGTCTTATTAAGGTAAAAATACTATAGGTTCAGATAAGTGTTTTTTGCCGCATAGGTCATAGCACCTCTTAAAACTGTTTATTAAGTTGTGTAGTAGCTATAGTCTCTTTTGATAGAAGGAAGATCCAGACTGACAAATATACAGACCTTTTCAATACTAAAGTGAAGTAAGTTTAAATACTAACAGTTGTTTATATTATTAACTTTGCTTTTTGAATCAAGTTCTTTGAAAATCATTATGTAATAGCCTTTTTTTTTTGAAGCTTGCAGTGATCACTTTTTATTTTTTTTTTATTTTTTTTCCAAACATTTATTAATATTCATTTTTAACATGGTTACATGATTCATGCTCCTCCTTTCCCCTTCGCTCCCCGCACTCCCCCCACCCATGGCCGATGCACATTTCCACTAGTTTTGTCATGTGTCCTTGATCAAGAGCAATTTCCAAATTGTTGGTAGTTGCATTGGTGTGGTAGTTTTGAGTCCACACCCTCAATCATGTCCACCCCGCCCCATGCGTTCAAGCAGTTGTTTTTCTTATATGTTTCCTCTCCTGCAGTCCTTCCTCTGAATGTGGGTAGTTTTCTTTACCATAAATCCCTCAGAATTGTCCTGGGTCATTGTATTGTTGCTGGTACAGAGGTCCATTACATGCAATTTTACCACAGTATATCAGTCTCTGTGTACAATGTTCTTCTGGCTCTGCTCCTTTCGCTCTGCATCAGTTCCC
>NC_058132.1:334325397-334361218 GCF_016433145.1 Gracilinanus agilis
AGAATTAAACATAACATTTCTCTACAAAGGAATACAGATAATTAGATCTCACTGAGGCCCTTAAAAAGGCAAATTTAAAAATTATAAGTTTTCTTTCTTTCCCCTCTGTATCTTATTTACCTTTTCAGGTTTCTCTCGATTTTTGTGGTTGGATATCAAACTTTCCATTTAGCCCCGGTCTTTTCTGTGCAAATACCTGGAATTCTTCAATTTTGTTGAATGCCCATACTTTCCCTTGGAAATATATAGTCAATTTTGATGGGTAGTTGATCCGTGGTTGCAGGCCCAGCTCTCTTGCCTTTCTGAATATCGTATACCAAGCCTTGCGATCTTTTAGCGTGGAGGCTGGCAGATCCTGTGTGATCCTGATTGGTGCTCCTTGATATTTGAATTGTTTCTTTCTGGCTTCTTGTAAGATTCTTTCCTTTGCTTGGAAACTCTTGAATTTGGCGATTATATTTCTGGGTGTTTTCTTTTCTTGATTGAATGTCGCAGGTGTTCTATGAATCCTTTTAATGTCTATATTGCCCTCTTATTGTAGGACTTCAGGGCAATTTTGCTGAATTATTTCTGTTAGTATGGAGTCCAGGTTTCTATTAATTTCTGGTTTTTCTGGAAGACCAATTATTCTCAAATTGTCTCTTCTAGTCCGGTTTTCTTGGTCTGTCACTCTCTCATTGAGATATTTCATGTTTCCTTCTATTTTTTCAGTCTTTTGACTTTGTTTTATTTGTTCTTGTTGTCTTGAGAGATCATTAGCTTCTAGCTGCTCAATTCTAGCCTTTAGGGACTGGTTTTCAGCTATAATCTTTCGGTTTTCGGCCATAATCTTCTGGTTTTCGGTTATAAGCTTCTGGTATTCCTTTTCAATCTGGTCATTTCTGGTGTTCATTTTGCTTATCAGTTCATTTGGTTTCTGAGCCTCACTTTCCAGTTGCAAGATTCTACCTTTTAAACTGTTATTTTCTTGCCAGATCTCTTCCATTTTCCTCAAAATCTCAGTTTTGAACTCTTCCATAGCTTGTGAGGAGTTTTCCTTATTTGAGGAGGGTCCGGATGCTTGTTTGTTCTCCTCTGTTTGCTCGGTTGTCTGGATTTTCTCTGTGTAAAAGTTGTCAAGTTTTAAAGACTTCTTTTTCTTGTTGTTAATCTTTCTCTTCTGAACTTCCTGAGACTGGGTAGCCATCGTTAGCCCAGCAGCTTCTCAGGTTTATCCTTGCGCTCAGGGTCTGTCCGCGGTCAAGCCCCCTGGTGGATCCCCTTGCTTGATCCTCTGCCAGAGGTATTTTTACAAGTCTCAGGGCGCTGCTTCCACAGTCGTACACCTGTCCACGCTGGTTCCCCACTCAGGATTTCAGAGCTTTAGCTTGTGGCTGTGTCTGCCTCCACCCACGCCTCCTCGGAGCCTGAGCTCTGAGCCTTCCTGAGCTCTGCTCCCGCGCTCTGCGCCCTAAGCCCGCGCTCAGATTTCGGGTGCGTTCTTTGGCTTTTTGGGGTCCCAAATCTTGCTGCTCTCAGGAACAGGCCCCAGAGCTGCCAATGACTCGATGGGTGCCCCAAACTTGCTCTATTTCTTTTTAGCTGGGTTCCGTGCTATAGGTGCTGTGTGTGGAGGGGGTGGGGGTGGGGTGGTTGCTCAGCCCGCGATTTAGTGAGGGCTCTTTCACCCCTTTATAGCATGGAAATGCCTCGATTCCACGTACCTTCCACGCTGTGCCCTGTTGTGGGGTTCCTCCGTTCGTCTGGACTTGTTTTTAATGTCCCCTTGAGGAGTTTTGTGTGTTTCGGTCAGGAGAGGTTAAGAGCTGCTTCTTACTCTGCCGCCATCTTAACCCAGAACCAAATAAAGTAAATTTAAAAATAAAGTATACATACTTGTGTGTGATAACAGTTCAATAGTTTAGCCTTCTTACTAACATCCATTATCATTATCCCAACATCCTGAGCAGCAGTATTATCTACTTATTTAGATTTCTTTCCCCTTCCCCCCCATAGTTTTTTCAAAAGGTCAACAAAAGTATGTTTCACGTATTCAAGGTATTTCTTCTAAGTAGTCTAAATTAATGAACCCTTAGAGTAGCTTGATTTCTTAATAATGCAGACTGACAATATGTGTGACAAGCATCTTAATGCAAGGAAAATCTTAAGCATAAAGCAAATCAGCTTTTTCTTAGGACTAGAATTCTAAGTAAGATATTTTCGAAATTCTAGTCACCTTAGGGCAGTGATGGCAAACCTTTTAGAGATGGATTGTCCAAACTGCAACCCTCATGCTACATGTGAGCCCCCCGCCCCTTTACCCCAGATAGGGGAAGGAGGAAGCACTCCCTTTGGGCTGCTGGTTAGAGGGGTGGGTCATGTGAGAAATGTGCCATAGGCTCACCAACACAGCCTTTGGATATATAGTACTTATATTCAAGTGAAATAATTCCTATCTCTGTAGCATTTTTTTAGTCAATAAAAACATTTCCTTACAACAATTCTTGAGATAGGTAATGTAAGTAATTCCAATTTACTGGTGAAAAAACTGAGGTTGAGTTTTTTTTTACTTGGCCCCAAAATATAGCTAATGAGTTTGGGAGCCAAGTCTCAAAGCTAGATCTTAGAGGCATACCTCCATTGCTCTTTCCATTAACCAAAAATGCCTCACAATGCATTTATTATACACAATGTTTTTATTCTAACCCAGGAAAATAAATTGTTTTTGACTAACAAGGAATTGAGAGCATAAAAGAAAAAAAACAATTTCAACTACATAAAATTTTTAAAAACTCAACACAAACAAGATGAATGCAGTTAAGATAATAAAAAAAATCTATCAATTGGGGGGAAAAAAACCTTTGCATTAGATATTTCTTCTTAATGTGACTGATATCCATGATATACATCAGGAATTACCACCTTGTTATATGACTAAAAGAATATGAACAGTTTTTCAGAAGAATTGTAAATCATCATCAGTGTAAAACATTTCTCAAAATTACCAGATACAAAGGAAATGGAAACAACTCAGAAGTTTCATCTTATATTCAGCAAACTGATAAAAGACAAATAGTTAATTTTGAAGAGACTATATATACCAAAGGCAACATGCACTGACACACCAGCCCTCCTGGAAGGGCTGTTAATTGGTACAAATATCTGAAAAAAAGCTTTGGAGTTACACAAGAAAAGCCACTAAACTTAATACATTTTGACTAAGAGATCCTATTAACTACATGAAGGTGAAAGACATTAAAAAAACTTCATATATGCCAGAATATTCATAGCCAGTTTTGTAGTAACAAAAAACTGGAAACAGTAGATTTCCATGAATTGAAGAATAACTAAACAGATTTTGGCATATGAATGTAATGGAATATTATTGTACCATAGAAAATTACAATTATAAGCTATTCAGAGAATCATGTGGAGATTTGCATGAACTTATGCAGTTACCGGTAGAATATGTAATTGTTAAAATAATGTTGATGAAAAGAACACAAAAGCCAACTGAGTAATTCTAATCATCAGTTGTGGCCCTAGAAAAGAGATGAAAAAACACCTTCCTCCATTCAGTATAAAAAAGGAGGAGCAGAGGGAAGACAGGGAACAACTGTAGCTGTAGAATATTGCAAGTACTGTCAGATATCATTACTTTGTTTTGCTTAAGCATTTTTCTTTGTTACAAAGTCTTAAAGAATGTAAGTAGGGTATGTTCAGAAGTGGCTCCTGTAAAAACAACATGCATCAATAAAATTCAGAAGAAAAAGAAGTAAGTTTGAAAAACTGTAAATAATGTATATTTTATCTAAGAGTTAAAATGGTTTTATAACAAATTATTATTTTAAAATTTTGACAAATATCACTATTTTAAAAAATGTTCTTTTTTTGTTTCTTTTCTCTTCAGTGGGCATTTGGAGTAACACTATGGGAACTAATGACTTTGGGCCAGACCCCTTATGTGGATATTGACCCCTTTGAGATGGCTGCTTATTTAAAAGATGGCTACCGAATAGCTCAGCCAATCAATTGCCCTGATGAACTGTAAGTTTTAGTATATATTAGAAGAAATATAAGTTCAATTTTATTTCATTGATTACTATATGTTAAAAAGTTTAAATATAGGGGCAGCTGGGTAGCTCAGTGGATTGAGAGCTAGGCCTAGAGACAGGAGGTCCTAGGTTCAAATCCGGCCTCAGACACTTCCTAGCTGTGTGACCTTGGGCAAGTCACTTGACCCTCATTGCCTACCCTTACCACTCTTCCACCTATAAGTCAATACACAGAAGTTAAGGGTTTAAAAAAAAAAAAAGTTTAAATATTCAGATCAAGATTTTCCTGTTGAGTGAAAACTGTACATTATATAAATTATTCTTGCAGAATGAATTAAAGGTTTTAGGAGACTTATGGCATCTTTCAAGTTATTGATATAAAGACTAGAACAAATCAGTTTATTTGTCAATATACCTAATTTTAGCCCCAGAGAATAATTTACACAATTAAAGCATGTGATGGCTACATATTAGTTTGCTTTTTTAAAAAACCTTTACCTTCTGTCTACTGTGTTGTGGTTCCAAGACAGAAGAGCAGTGGGGGGGGGGGGGGGGGGGGGGTAGGCAATGGGAGTTAAATGATCTGCCCAGGATCCCACAGGTAGGAAGTATCTAAGGTCAGATTTGAACCCAGGGGCCTTCTGTCCTTAGGCCTGGCTTTCAACTCACTGAACCATCTAGTTGCCCCCCTGTATATTAGTTGAAGAGCATTCCCAAAGGTTTCAATAAAAAATAACTATATAGAATGCTAGACCTGGAGTCATGAAGACCTGGGTTCAAATTTGACCATAGACACTTCCTATCTTATAACCCCTGGGCAAGTCACTTAACCTTATTTGCCTGGCCCTTGTGCTTCTATCTTAGAGTTGTTACTAGAACAGAAAGTAAAGGTTTAAAAAAAATGCTAAAAACAAATAATTTATAGGGGAGCTAGGTTGCTCAGTGGATAAAGAACCAGGCCTGGAGTCAGGAAGACCTGGGTTCTAATCTGGACTCAGACACTTCCTAGCTGTGTGACCCTGAGCAAGTAACCCTGGAGAAGAAACAATAAAATATTTTCCCTCTCACAATAGAAAATCAAGAAATAACTTTGAAAAAATGTTCTATGTGTTGTCTGAGGCAGTCATTCTGTTTAACATTTTTGCTTATTTTTTCTGTTACAAGGGAGGAGGGTTCAACCTAGAAGGTAGAGTTGAATAAAGACAGAAGGCATCATTAAAATGTATCTTTTCAAAATAATCATGGTTTTTTAAAAAATCAGTTGAGTATCTATAGTCATCTGTTTCTTCATTTTTTCTGTTTGAATTCCCTGCCCTACTAGTTCTTTTAAATGAGCAAAACTGGCTCATTTAAAATATTCCTCTTCTCATTGTCCATACCCACCTCTTGATAGAACTAACAGTGAAATGATTTTTAAAAAAGCAAAAATAAATTTAAAAAGAGAAATAAATTAACTTGGAAATAATCAGTAGTGAAATTGTTGGCTAACCTCTAGCATTAAAAAAAATTAATCACCTGTTGCCTTTCTAGTGAGACTAAGATTCATTCCTATTTGACTTTGTCTTTTTCTTTTGCCAATAACAATAATTTTTCTCTTTTGACCCCATTACAGGTTTGCTGTAATGGCCTGTTGCTGGGCTCTAGACCCTGAGGAAAGACCCAAATTCCAGCAGCTTGTGCAATGTCTCACTGAATTTCATGCAGCTCTTGGAGCCTATGTTTGAATCTCCTGGCACAAATTCCACAGATGGGAGCACCAATATTGATTCACTTTGAACTCAGTTACCTATATAAGCAACGCCAATGGAAGAAGATACTTCTTCTAAAACACTGTGCCTTAGAATGCTTTAGTAGCCTGAAGGTTTTTTAAAACAGACATCTTGATAATGTTGACTATTTTCTAGATAATCACTTTTTGCTAAGTTGAACTGAAAGAATTTTTCCCCCAATTTTTTTTATAAAAATAATACTACAATGGACTTGAGGTGTAGGATGGATGGATAAGCATTCTTTAAAAAAGAAAAAAAAACTTAAAATCCATGCTTTTTAAAAAGTTTAAACTCAGATGTTTGGAATAAGTATTTTCATATTAATTGCTTTTATTTTGACTTCATCAAAAATAATAATGAATGATTGAACATGATTTTTAAACTATATTTCCATCAATAATTTTGGCAACTCTTCTTCAAGATGAAATATTTCTGTTCAGAAAAAAAGAAGTAATATAAAAGTAACGCTTTCTTGTTTACCTTACTTGTACTTGGAAAAGTAAAATCGAAGATAGGTAAACAGAAAAACTTGTACTGAAATTTCTTTTAAACATTTTGACATCTTCAGATAGGCACAAGAGAAGCCCTTGCTTGGAAAATTTTCATCCTAAATTTCTGTGTGGCAAATATTTCTATTGAAAGGTATTTTTCTTTTTTTCTTTTTCCTTTTTTCCCCAGAGGTAGGAGCTAAGACAATTGCTTAAAATGGGCTTAATTCAGCTTTATAGATGGATGTGTGCCTGGGACCAGTAATTATTTCTGTCAGGCTAGTAATAAACAAGATTGATTTTATTTATTTTGCTATCTGGATGCTACAGATAGTGAGGTCCTTGAAAACATGTTCACATCTCCACATCTGGTATACTCCTATGGCACCTAGTATAATGCTATGCACAGAGTTGGTGCTCAAAGAATTGTAGGCAGCATTTAGACTCAAAAATGTTGTGTTCATCTTCAAGGCTGGGTTAAGTATATAAATTTGTTTCCCAAAACACTTTAAAAATTAAAGGATTTGTTTTATATTCTAGTATTATTGAAACTCTAATCATGGTGAATGTGGTCTGTTTTCCCCATCTTCTATTATTATATTTGACTCTATATTTAGAGGTTCATAGAAAAGAAAAACATATAAAAATATTTCCATGTGGTTACTGCTTCCAGCAATGCAATTTTCAGCCCTTCCATAAATTGATGAATTCAAAAGTTGCTTTGACCAAAGTTAAGAATTTATTTGTTTTATTCTAGATGAATGTTAAATCTAGAACCCAAAGCTGCAGTAAATCCTGAATAAAATCCTTAACAGCACTCCTAAGGCCACCTTCTAATCAAAAATTATTCATATCCTTTACGAGCTTACTTATTGTTATGAGCTGATACACATCTAGACATTTCCTAACTAAATAATTAAGGGATGTGTACACATATGTGGTCATTTGATTGGCCTAAGTGCTTAATGAATGTGACTGGCTGTACAGCTATTAATTTCATTGTCACTTTTGACTTTAAAAAAAACTACATCATACAGAAGCTTGTGTTTTTATTACCCCCACCTCACTTCAGTTATCGATTTTTAAACCTTTCCTTACATGCAATTGAAAACAGCTGTCTTGTTATGGTAAATGTGTATGCTAAATAGGGAAGGGTAGAAATAGCAAAATGATTTGTATGCCATGGCTTGGCCATTCTTAAAGGATTGTGCCCTGTAAAAAAAAATGTCCATGATCATAGACTAAATTCCTGACCTCCTCCAGTCATATGGAAAATGTTGGCTTGATATGACAAAGGGAATCAGGTGTAAGAATGTGACTAGATTGTCACCAGACCTAGTACCATGCCTTGATCAGTTGCTCAGTAGCATATCGGGTCATCTTTGAATACAAAGCACATCATTATTCAGACACATTTATAACTAAAGCATGCAGGCCCCTGAATAGTTAATTTTGTTCATATCTGTCCCAAATAATTGATAAATTGATGGTCCTATTTTAATTAATATTTTCACATTTGGCCTTACCATATTATCTTCATAAGCATGGTCTGATCTAAGTCTAGTATCCCCTTAAGGGTCTGGTTAATCATTAATAAGAAATGTGTTAAACAGCCCTGTGAAGGCAAAACAATCCTGAAGTTTTCTTCAAGCTACTGGATCAGATTGGGTTCTTATTCTTTCTTTGGGATTTTAAGGAATATTGTTTTAAATCCACACAAGTTAAATCCTATCATAACACCTTATATAAGACATCTGTTTTGCCATACATGGCTAGAAATCATATTTTAATTTTATAGGAGACTCAGAAAAAAATAACTGACATATAGCTTATTCAACAAATTAAATTTAATAGATATTAAATATCTCTATAAAGCATCATGTCTATCCTGGGAGATATGAAATATGTTTGCAGATAACTACAATGTAAGGCAGACTGAAAAGGTTCAAAAAGTATTAAAGGAAGTTTGAGAGTGAAATCCCAGGGGCATCAGGAAAGGTTTCATATAGAAGTTGTCAGCTGAGTTTGACTCTTGAAGCTAGGAAGGGATTTCATCTATTAAAGGCTGATTGGGAAGGGTGAGGGTAACGCAGTTCCATCACAAGTCCAGTAATGAAAAGGAATGTTCTGAACCAATTGGGGACATGACCTCTGCATATATACCTTTACTCTACCTTTTTGTCTTCAATTCTTATGTGTCTGTATTTTGTTTTAATAATTAGCATTCATAGGGTAACTAATTGGAGCCTCACCACAACTCTGGGGTGGATGCTATTATTATCCCCATTTTACAGATGGAAAAGTTGGGCCACAGAAGTTACATGGACCACCCAGGGTGACACAGATGTTAGGATCTGCGGCAATATTCAAACTCGGATCTTCTGGACTCCAAATCTCTGTGCTCTATCTTCTGTACCATCTTGCAGCCTTGGGAGTTTTCTCTCTTTGTTTTTCTGGCAGAGCTGGTTAACATGTTTAGGTACTTTTTTCTTCCTCCCTTGGTATAAGTTCTTTTGTAAACTGTGACTGAGATGATTATAGATGAGCATTAGAGTATAGCTCACATCAAGCAGCTAACATTTGCTAAATACGCACTGTGTACCGTGTGTCAGGTATCAAGGAGACAAAGGGGGAAATCACAAAATGGGTATCAAGTAAAAACCAGGAAATTGCCCATGGGAAAAGAAATGGCATGGTCAGACCTGTCTAATGTAAGAATGTTACTTCCAGCAGCTGAGTGGAGGATAGATCAAAGAAGAGAGGTTTAGGACAGCAAGACCAACTAGGAAGCAGTAGTTCAGGCAAGAGGTAATGAGGGTTCCTGAATTGGGACTTGACCATAGAGCGGAGAGGAAAAGGGAATGGGTAGGAGGGAGAATGTATAAGACTTGGCAACTGTTAGGCTGGGAGAGGTGAGGAACATAGAATATAAAAAAAGAATATGAGGTAAGTTTTTCTGGAAGTGTGCAGGTGGGAGGTGTGCTAGTGGGAGGATCAGCAAAACTTTAATGCAGAAGCTATCACTTCAGAGGAGTTTTGCAGGAAACAAAGTCTTCTGATAGGAGAAGCTGAGAGGTGTACCTTCCCAGTGTGAGAGACTAACCATTGCCAAAGAATGGACACCAGAGATGGAACATTGTGTGAAAAACAGCAAGGCACAGAACGGCATGGTTGAACTGTAGCAGGCAGGAAGGGAAATAATGTATAAGTTTGGAAAAGGTTGGTTAAGACCAAGAATCATCTCTCAGAACACTTACTTACATTACTTCTGCCTCTTTGAAAAATAAAATTGCCCTTCAGAACAGTCACTTCAGGAAGTGTCTTCATATTTGAAGTTCCCTATCGTTTCTTTAGGATACCTCTGAATCAGGTTTGTGAGTTGCTTCTGAAGTTCATCCTACTGGTTTAGTCTGTGGCATATTCCCACAATTTCATTGCTTCTATTTTTTCCTCCATTGATTATCCAATGTTCTCTGCTGCTGTGCTTCCCCTATGACCCTCTGGCAGCCATCCTGCAACATGAAGGCCATGCCCTCGCCTTCATCGCCACCACATTACCCATGTTCAGTTCTAAATGTTATCGAAGTGCCTTGGTAAAGTTGGTACAATATCTCCTTTGGCTCCCAAAATTGGTCTCCTGGGCTTGTCTCCAAAAAACAGATAGGGATCGCATCATCATAAGCCAGGGGTTGCTAAGAAGGGTGAAGAATTACAGTGAAACACCATTGGGAACAGATAGGTCCAGACTGAGGTGGTGCTTTATGCATTAGCCTTGATTACCAAAGCCCTAAAAGAACTTTCCTGAGACAAACATAAAAATACTGAACAATGGAAATACCAGCCTCTATGAGATTATCAACATTGCTCAACAGAACAGGCACTCATTCCTAGCAAGAAACTTCCTTGGCATCATTTTATAGGATAGCCTGGTCTGTGGGATGGAATGGCAGATGTCTTCATGATGTCACTGATGACATCAGTAGTGGTACAGTGGAATGTTCAGTTAGTTAAAAACCACAAAGGAGATTGTTCTGATAAATGAATGATAACAGATGGGAACTTCATTTCTCAGAACAAAAGGAGTTTAGAGAGACTAAGGAGGTCACTACATGTGACTTCAGTTTTCTCATCAGACACGTACTGCATCCCTTTATTTTGAGCCGTGAGCCAAAAATCCAAATACTGTTCTCAATTCTGCATTTTTTGCCATTTCTCAATTTTTTTTTCCTGAAACCATTGCTTACAACTGACAGCAATAAATGAGAATGCTAAATAGGGTCTTCAGTTTCTTATGATCTCAAAATCCTTAGCGGGTCTTTCTAGATTTGAGTAGAATACCCAACAGTGGGTAATGATCATCTTCCACCACTTCCTTTGTACACCTCCCTATTCATGGCAACATGATCTATGGCTAATATCAGTACCCGCCCCCCCAGCAAGGAATCACCAGCCACAAGTCATCTCTCCCTCTCTTATTAGAGGACCCCTTTTTCTTTAGCACATGTGTATGCTCATTCTTTGGAAAGTAAAAAGCTTCTTCCTTACGGGATTCAACTCTTCCACTCTATGAGATGGTCTTAATTTTTAAGGCGCAATGGTCCTTACTGCCCTCTTTCTGCTATGTAACATTCTCTGTCTCTCCTGATAAATGATACAGTTTGGGATTCCTCTCTGTGCCCTTTACGTTACATCTTATTTTATTTGAAGCATTTCTCCCATTTTTTCAACTCTTAGTAAGCAGACCAGCTTGCATCTTAATGTGCATCTGGCTGTTAATCAACAAACACAAAAGAGAACTCACCCATCACCTACTCTGTTTCTAGGTAAGTTGGACTCCTAGCCGATCCTCATACTCAGCACGTCATTTCCTACCTCCATGATTTTGGGGTCATCCTCCATGCCTGGAATACATTTTAGTAGGTTTAGCATAGTAACAAGATTGAAAACCCCTATACTTTGATCTTGAAATTGCTTTCAAGAACCAACTTGTGGAGAGTAAAATTTGCTCAAGGTTAATTAGAACAAGAGTTCTTAACCTTTTTTTTTTTTTTTTATGTCATGGGCCCCATTGGCAGTCTGACCAAATCTATATATGTCTTATCAAAACCATATTTTAAGTACATAAGATAAAATGTCCAGAATTACAGTGGAAACCGATTATATTGAAATATATTTGTCAGGGTTTTTTTAAAGTTCACAGACTGAAGGTTAATGACCCTTGGATTAGAGGAAAGGTATTGTACAGGAATATATAGCTGTCATCTCATGAGAGTGGCATTTCCATCGCTCCAGATCATTAAAAGTGTCATTTTATCCCCAGGAGCTAGTGACTCTTAACAGATACTTCCCTTTTAGCAGAGCTTAACATGGGTGAAGGCCACTCATTGTGGTGTTCAAAAAAATGAAGATTCACCCTATTAAAAAAGATTATTACCATACTGTTCTCCATCTCTACAAAAGACAGTTCAAGAGATCAGTGGAAGAAATTTTCAGTTTTATGCTACTTACTCTTGTCCTCCCCTGCTGTTGAAATGATAAATTTTGGAGAAGTTGAGGGCCAGAAATACAGCATTCAAAATGATGCAAAGTGGGGAGTAAAATGGAAACTGAGTAAGGATTAAATCAAGTACCCATTACAATGTGCTCCCTCCTTGACCCCTCAGGATTATCAGTTGAAAAATAGTTGTCCAAATTTCAAGCAATTTAGAGAGAGGCATTTGCAGTGAGTTGTAATAAAAGCAAGTAGCATAAACCAGCTCCCAAAGGTTGGTGTGACACTATCCCTTTAAACAACCACCTTTTTCTTCCATAAATCAAGGCAAGCCAGAGTGATGCCCAGGATTAAATATATATATATATATATATATATATATATATATATCATCAGTTTACATTTCAAGGCCAGGGACTGCTTTCGTTTTTTAAAAAATTTGTATATTCCCCAATAACTGCCATGGTGCTAGACATCTAATAGGTGCTTCATAAATGCTTATTGAATTAAATTATAACCGTGGTTCTCTTGCATAGACTATTATAACTGCTTCCCAACTCATCTTTGGGCTTTAGTCTCTCAATCCAACCCTCATACCAAATATGAAGACTGTGAGAATAGTCTTCATTGTACAGAACTTAGCAAATTCTGTTCATGCTACTTTCCTTTTCAAGAGCCTTCAGTGGCTCTCTTTTATAATACGGCATCTTTAGATCAGCATTTAAAGTTCTTCACAACTGGGCTTCAATCTGCCTTTCTAAGAGTACTCATACTATGCCCCGTTACATATTCTGTTCCAGCCAAACTAAACAACTGGTTGTTCCCTAATATTACCATATTTTCTCCTGCCTTTCTGTATTTGCAAAGGCCAGTCCTTAAGAATACCCTCCATTTTAGAATCTTTCTCTTCCTTTGCCCCTTGACTGAGGCTAAGATTAGGTGCCATCTCTTCCTTGGAACCTTCTTAATCCTTCTACTAAGTAGAAAGTGATCTCTTCTACCACGAGCATTTTTTTTTAAAACCCTTTCCTTCCATCTTGGAGTTAGTTGACTCCCAAGGCAGAAGAGTGGTAAGGGCTAGGCAGTGGGGGTCAAGTGACTTGCCCAGGGTCACACAGCTGGGAAGTGAGACCAGATTTGAACCTAGGACCTCCCATCTCTAGGCCTGGCTCTCAATCCACTGAACCACCCAGCTGCCCCCTACCTCAAGTATTTTTGGAAAAATTTGTCAATTTCTCCATCTTGTTCTAATCATATTCTTGGTTGTTTTTTTGTTTTTGTTTTTTTGTCATTTGTGTCCTATTCCTTATTAGATTATAAATTCTTTGAAGTCAGAGACTATTGTTTTTCATTTTTGTATCTCTAGGGCCTATCACAGTGCCTTGTGGCCTGAGCAGTTCAGGTTTAGAGTTACTTTTGACTCAGATTGAGTGGGGCTTGGTCACCAAGCTAGAAAATCTCAGGGGTGGGATTTGAACCTAGAGCTTCCTGACTGTCCAGCATCCTTTCCTATATGGAATTTTATCTGAAATATAACAGGCACTTTAAAAGTATTTGTTGAACATGTGAATGAATTGATTAGTTGTTTGCAGTCAACTACTGTCAAGTAATTGATTTATTCAAAGATCAATGAAATTTTAATTTTTTCTAAAAGGGAAATAGAGAGTCCTACAGTTGGTAAAAATAGGTGATGACACATTACTAATGAAAAATTAAGCAGTAGAAATTATGTAAGGGATGACATCAGAGAGATGTATGACCAAAAAAATAAGAGGGAGGAATAACCAAGTAGACAGTGGTGTCCACAGAATGTCAAGAAGTATAAATAAAAGTCCACCAACAGCACACTGGGCAGTCCCCCCATGAAGCATTTTTGGGAGGACACGGAGAAGAGGCACACAAGATAAAAAGGTTTAGATGGGTTGCAATCAGCCCTTCCTGGAAAACTGGGTACAAGCAGATGGCCTCTAGAGGTGGAAGGAAGGGAGTCACCAATTCCAAGGAGCTCACAGCTCCAGGAGTCAGTTTAGAAGCCCTGTTGGTGATACATCAGTTTCCTTTTTAAATCTCAAGTGAGGACAAGGCCTATCCCTAGAAGAATCGGCCCTTGCACAAAGGCCCAACTTCACTCCATATTTGAGTCTGAGCAGATTCAGACTGTGCTTTCCCATCCCATCTGAAGGCTGGAATGTTCCACTTAGCCAGCGTAGACATCTCTATGCTGGGGGTCATTTCTAGGTCCCAAATGGGAAGTCCACTCTTCATTCCTGATCAGTTCTGTGGGCACAGCAGTAGTCGGCACTTTCTGCTGTTCAGGAAAGGATTTCTATCTTTAGAGTTGCCAGGAAGGAGAGGAGTGACCCAGCAGACAAGCGGGCTGTGGTGGCATCTCGGGGGAGCTGTCTTTTCTGGGTACACACTTGTTTCAGACTCAGACCTTCTCTGCAAAAAGACCTCCCATCCCTGGTGATTGTGTCTGTGCACACCATCTGCCTCAGTTGCAGGACCTCTGGCTGGCCCATAGATCTTGGCACCTACCAATTCTGACACCACCACCAACTTTCATGAGTTCCAGCAGAAGCTGGTGGCAAACTCCTGCTGGTTCTAGGTGACATTCTGTGTATGCTGCATGTGCTCTGGCCTGTCAACAGGATAGATGCAGTTAATTTGTGCAAGCCTAAATGCAAGACTTTAGCCTGGTTGCTATACCTCCTTTTTGTTGGTTTTTACTTAAGATTCTAGTTCATTGAAATAATTTCCAAACTTGATCTTGGCATATTTTGGCTTCAGTGCCACCAACTTTTATGTTACTTGTGAATTGAACAACACAATTTCTTTACTTTTTTTTATTATTATTTTAAACCCTTAACTTCTGTGTATTGGCTCCTAGGTGGAAGAGTGGTAAGGGTAGGCAATGGGGGTCAAGTGACTTGCCCAGAGTCACACAGCTAGAAAGTGTCTGAGGCCAGATTTGAACCTAGGACCTCCCGTCTCTAGGCCTGACTCTCAATCCACTGAGCTACCCAGCTGCCTCCAATTTCTTTGCTTTTTAAAAATAATTTTTATAATTTTCTAGATTTTTATCTGTGTCATAGACCGCTAGAGCTGGAAGAAATCTTAGAGAGCATCTAGTCTAAGATGATGATTTTACAGATGGAGAAACTGAAGCCTTTGAGGTGAATAACTTTCCTAAAATGGGCAGCATAAATACCAAATAAAACGTAGTCTCTAAACCTGTAGGTTTGTTTTTTTTCCACATTATGGCCCAATCAAGTCATTAATAAATTTCAAAAGACGAAGGTCAAGAGAATCCGTTGATATGGCCCCAGAGCTCTCTTTTCAGGGTGACATTGTTAATATGTACTATTTGGGTGAGTAGTCTGAATTTCTATTTAGTTTGGAAGTAGTTTTATCTATGGAAGATATAGTTGATTTAATAAGCATTTATTGAGTACCTACTCTGTCCTTGTTATTATGCTGAGTGCTGAGGACTCAAAGGAAAAAAATTAAAACAATTCCTGCCTTCAAGGAACTTCCATTATCCTGAGGGAAATAAGATGTACATAGATAAGTAAATATTACACAAATGTACATATACAAACATTATTCAGTGTGTCTCAAAAGTCTATTAAAGACAGGTCAATAATAAAACCAGTAGGAACCATATGACAATTTCAATAGTTGCAGAAAAAGCTTTTGACAAAATACAACACATTCCTGTTAAAGACACCAGAGAACATTGGAATAAATGGAACAAAAATGATAAATGCATAAATTATAAGACAGAAGATAAGGGTTAAAAAAAAGTGTATCTTGTTCTGTTCTCTCTGACTCCCTTTCTAGTCAGTATAGTGTTAGTTTATAAGGTGACAATAGCAGGAGGATGGAAGGGCCTGGTGTTCTATGGTCCATGGGGTCTCAAAGAGGTGGACACAACTGAATGACAGAACAAGACTGCAAAGAAGAATCTCGAAGTCATGTTCAAATAATTCCCCAAGATCAAGGGGACATAATTTACAAATTGTATCATAGAGTAACCTAAATTCACATCCTGGTAATATGTGCCAAATCAGGAGGAATCATCTAGGTGCTGCTCGTCAAGATATCTCATTCTATGATATGTGAACTTCAGACACAATTCATACCTCTGCAGTTCCAGACCAGCAGAACATCAAAAAGATGCTATCTTTGGGATGATGACTGAGTGCTTTGGATATATTAATGAACTAACTCCAAGTGGCACAGAGAAGGGTTGGTCTATTCCTTCCCAATACCTTATAAAAATAAGACCTCAAACTTCTGCCCCGAGTCCTCTTCTGTGTCCATCAAGGCAATGCTCCCAATTCTAATCCATAGTTATATGAGTAATATTCTCTCCCTCCCTTCCTCCCCATTTTCTTCTCCAGGCTGCCTATTTTTCTTTACCATCCCATCCCATCCCTTGTTCCCATGCCATCTTCTGTATCTCCTGCTGCTTGTCTCTACCTTTATGGACTTTTCCTCCATACCCTTTGTGTTTAATTAAAGTACAATTGCCTCTGTTTCCTGTTATCAGCTGTGGTGTTTCCCAACTTGTACCTCAAAAAACAGATGTACCTACCTCTATTCTATAATTCCATACATTAATTATCAATTGAATCCTAAATGCTCCAACCGGCCAAAAGCATTTGTATTTTATCCTAGAAGCAATAAAAAGCCTCAGAAGCTTCTACTTTTTCTTAAAAAAAAAAATCCTTACCTTCTCTCTTAGAATTAATATTAGGTATCAGTTCCAACACAGAAAAGTTGGAAAGGGTTGGGGGTTAAGTGACTTGCCCAGGGTCACATAGCTAGGAAGTGTCTAAGGCCAAATTTGAATTCAGGATCTCTCATCTCCAGACCTGGCTCTATCCACTGAGCCACCTAGCTTTACTCCCAAAAGCTTCTTGAATAATGGTGGTGACATAGTTGGACCTGCTCCCGGTGGTATAGTCTGGAAATCATACTCTCCTTCCAAATATTTTTTAAAATTTGAAAACAATTCGCCTATTTTAAATAATAATTTGCATTGAGATATTATTGGCGAATTCCTCTGAGCCTTTCTGTAATTCATATACACACTGTGAAGATGGTTATAAACCCTTGAGATCTCAAAAAGAGAGGCTAGACTTTGAGCAGATAGGTTTGCTTTAGTAAAGAAAGAACTCTTTGCATTCCAATCTTCAGGGATGCTCAGTCAATTTCCTCCTTTACCAGAGCTTCATGGTTTGTCTTCCTGGGTAGTTATCTTGCTAATGCAATCCAATCTGGTCCATCTTTCCAGGTCCTGGAGCAGATTAGGTACATATGTGATTTGTCAGTCATGCATTAGGCAATATTTGCAATGGCATCAAATCAACTGGAATGGGAAATCCAAGCTATAATTATTTCATACTACTCTCTTTTCATTGTCATTTGGTAATCCATTCCAGTACCTGAAGCAGGTTGGCTACTCTGCAGTGAGCAAGATAAAGGCCTTTTTTCCATCTCTAATGAGATGGTGACGAGAGATTCAGAGAAAAATGAGATGGAGGACAGGGGCAAGCGAGGAATCGTGAACAATGAAAACCTAAGAAATGACCAAATATACAGGAATGGGGAATAATCATCACAATGTGAAATTGGGATCTGTCAGCAATGTGCTTGTTAAAAATAGAGACACAAGCTTGGCTTTGGCAAAGGCTATGGAGGGAAAGGGGACCAAAATATGCCATCTCAGTGTTTTCCCACCGGCAGGGTGCCAAGCGGTTGTTCCAGGGTTCTGCCTCTAACCTCCCTTTCCAGTGGTGACTGTGGAGGATGGGGCATCAACACCATCAGAAAGCAATCACTAAACGACCAAACAGGGCAGGTAATGCTGCTATTAATTTGCTTAAAGGATTTGCATAGACACAAACTCTGCTAGTTTGGGGAATAAGTCACTGGAGGAGGGCAATACAGATGTGGACAAACATGTCCGGAAAATAGAAATGGAAGGAAAATAACCTTGATTGGATATAGATGACACATGGCCTAGGGATGGAGGTACCTTTTCCCACCAAGGGGCTGTCTCTGGGTCCAGATCTGTGGGAAGCCTAATTGCTAAAATAGATTTTATTTATTATTACTTTTTCTTAAACCCTTACCTTCCATCTTAGAATCAATACTATGTATGGGCTATAAGGCAGTGGAAAGGTAAGGGCTAGGCAATGAGATTGTGACTTGCCCAGAATCACATAGCTAGGAAATGTCTGAGGCGAGATTTGAACCCAGGGTCTCCTGTCTATCTACTGTGAGAATAAAATTGAGTGAATACTCCTGATATTTTAATATAAAGGATTTAATATTAAGAGAAAGGGATTCCTTCAGTTAAGTGAGCAGAGCACAGAGCCAAAGATCCACACCTGCCACATTTTACCAAAGTGAAGCCCAAAAAGAGCCCTGCAGTGTGGGTCTCAGCCAAATTTATCTCCCAAGCCTCTGTAGGTCAAATGAGGACGTAACTTAAAAGGATGCTGGGAATGTAGCTCAGGTGTGGCAAATTTTCCGCCTGCACACTACTGAGTACAGACCTGCCCCCTAAAAGAGGCTTTTCTTAGCTAATCATGTCCCTGCCCTAATAATTCCAGGGAAATTTTGTTCTTTTTTTTTTTTTTTTTTTTTTTAAAGTAAGTATGGCTCCTATCTCCCCAGAAAGGATTTGCAAGACGTATTTTAGAAAGTTATTCAAGGGCTATAGTAGCTCAGGTATAGAACAACTATTTATTTCCCCCACCAAAAGAAAGGTTTAAAAAACATTTGGCTGATAAACACTTGATAAACTCTTAAAATATTAAAAAAAAAACCAATATCTTTCCCAATATACTTACCTGGAAGGTTGATACTTGAAACATGAAGCACTTTGTGAGACAGCTAAATAGGTATTTCACTTTCACTTTAGAGCAATACCATCTAAAAAGCTCAATCAAGTTCTGTATCTTCTGGCCCTCTGAGCATGCAGGGACCACCCCTCTCCCTGTTATGGTCATCGTCTCTTTTATAAGTTGTCATATAAATTTTCTCCTGCTTGGCAACTACCACCTCCTCACTCCCCGCCAGCCTCCAAGCTCCCAACCCCTCAAGCTCAGGAAGTACCCATTATAACTGTAAAAATCGCTCCCAGGATTATTGCTTAGTTACCTACACTTAGAGAAACTCAAAGCAAAAGAAGCAGTTAGGGACTTGAGATCTCATTGCCATTGAGATGCACTTGCCATTCATGTTGGGGGAAGAAAATAGGGAATCCTCCCTGACCCTCACTGAACATCAAAAGAAGTGACTACCTGAGCTCAAGGATATACCCACAAAATGAGCAAGAGAGATAGCTAGACAGACAAAGGAAGGGACAGAAATGGAGGGAGAGCAAGAAAGAGAGACAAAAAGAGATATAGAGGGACAGAGAAAGAAAAAAGAGAAAGAGAAACAGAAGTAGAGAAAGAAATAGAGACAGGGATTTTGGAAGTCAATTCCTTTCATCAGCTTGAGTGGCTAGTTCTCCATGGCTCAATGGACAATCCTCTTTGATACAGGCTCTTCTACCCTTCACTTGGGAATCAAAATATAAGCAGTTAGATCAGTGATTCCCAGAGTGGGTGCCACCACCCCCTGGTGGGTGCTGCAGTGATCCAGGGGGACAGTGATGGCCACAGGTGCATTTATCTTTCCTATTAATTGCTATTAAAATTTAAAAAAATGAATGTCCAGGGGGCTAAGTAATATTTTTTCTGGAAAGGGGGCAGAAGTCCAAAAGAGTTTAGAAGTTAGATCCTTGGCTTGCTTAGTGTGACAGTTATACCTGCCAGCACAAATTTTAAATAGGGGCCAAAGGTCAAGGGCACTAGTCATTCTGCCTTAGATGTGGTAGATGTCAATAAATCACTGAATCTGAGTATTAGAAGAGAATTCTAAAGAAGACATCTCTTCTAATCTAGATCTGAACAATCTCCTCTACAATATCATAGGTGGATGAGGTTATCCAGCTCTTCACTGGTCCTACAGCAAGGTGAAACTTGGTCCCTCATGAGTCAGCCCATCCGTTTTGGGGAAAACTCTAATTATTAGGAAACTCTCTACATTGAGACAGAATCTGCCTCTCTGGAAACTTCTGCCCATTGTTCCTAGTTCTGCTCTTTGGAGTTAGACAAAATAAATCTTCCCCCCCTCCCAATTTTGTTGTTTTCTTTTGTTTACATATATTGTTATCTCCATATTTCCAAGAGACAAATTGCTCTCTCAGAGAGCCATTTCCTATTACCTAAAGGACATCTAGATGACACAGTGGTTGGAGTGCTAGGTCTAGAATCAGGAAGACCTGAATTCAAATCTGGCCTGACACTAGCTGTGTGACTCTGGGCAAGTCACTTGATTCTGTTTGCCTCAGTTTCCTCCCCAGTAAAATGAGCTGGAGAAGAAAATGGCAAACCAAACCAAGAGGGGTCACCAGGCAGGAGATAAGGGCATGAATAAGGAACAGAAAACCTGTTGGATTAAGAAAGGCTAGTCTTAATCTTGATTTTTAGTGAAAAAAAAATTAAATTAAATTTAAAAAGCTAAAAAGAAAAGAAAAAAAGAAAAAACAAAATAACATAAATAAAAAATATATAAATAAATGAAAAAAGGAAAAAATATAAAAACAAAAAAAACAAAAAAAAGAAAGGCTAGTCTAGAAACTCTCAAGGGTTTTCCTCCACCATAACAGTAACCCCATGCCCTTTACACAAGTATTTCATAATTTTTTGTTGAATTGGATTGCTTAAAAATCAATTTAGAGACCTTGTTAAATTTTTGTTTTAATATTTTGAGGTCATACTGGTCTTCTTTTGTTTGTTTCCACCTCCTCCACTGGGTCATGTGTGGAAATGTGTAGGAGTTTGTGGACAAGCAAGTAGGGTTTGGAAGAGTATGGGGTAGTTAGGCTGGGGTGGCCTGGGACTCCTCCATGTTACCCTCTAAGTCATGGGGGTGGTTTTTAGCTTCCAAGCCAAAGCCCCTTCCCATAGGATATCTTTTCTAGGTGAGCCTATCCAGAGCCCATGTATCAGGTTCTCATTTCCTTTGATGTCTGGGGGTGATCTATTATTGGTTCTATATTGCTCAATCCAATCCATTCCAATCCAGCACTTATTCACTTATTCATTTATGGCTTACTATGAGCAACGTGCTGTGATAGATCCTGGGGATACCAAGCAAAATAAAAAGGATTCCTTACTCTCAAGGATCTTCTATTGTATGACAAGATATACATTAAAAAAAGGTAAATACAGAACAATATAATTTGAGGAGAGTGTCCTACCAACTGTGGGGCTTGCAAAAGTCTTCCAGTGACATCTGCATTTAGCCTTGAAGGAAGCTCAAGATTGTAAGAGGTGGGGGGGCAGGAGGAAATGTGTTCCAGGTGTGCAGGTCAGCAAAGAGCCAGAGGATGGATACCCAAGACAGGGAATAGCAGTTTGCCTTATTTGACTGAAATGCAGAGTAGGAGAGTAATGTGAAATATGTTTGGAAAAATAGGCTGGAAACAGGCCAAATGGATGGTTTTAACAAGCAAACTGAATTGAAAGAGGAGCTAGTCAATGAAATATTTAAAGGCCAAATAGTATGTTAAAAATGATTATTAATAAATGTTTAAATTAAAAAAAAAAAGCCAAATAGTATTTCTATTTTACCTGAAGGCAAAAGGAAACCATGTAAATTCTTGATTTGGGAAGTAAAGTGCTTCAGCCTGTATTTGAGGGAGATAATTTTAGCCTTTGGATGGACAATCGATTTGCAAAGGGTGATACCAAAAGCCAAGTGACCGTTTAGGAGGCTCTCACAACACTCCAGATGGTTCTATGAGTGGGAAGAAGGAGACAATTGCCAGCAAGATAGAAGGCGAATTGGCAATTGCTTGGATAGGAAGAACAATGGAAAGAGAAATGTTGAGAAGGCCTTTATAGCCAGGAACCTATGTGTCCAGAAGGGTTAAGGTGGCCTCGACAGACACAGGGAAGTTTGGAGAAGGGGTGGATTTGGAGTTAAAATAATGAGTTTCATTTTCAAATGTGGAGTTGAAGATGCCTACACAATGCCTCTACCATTATATATGTCATCAATCAACTCTTTTCCATCTTTACCCAAGAGTTGGAGCAAGGATTTGGTTTCTATTGAAACAGGAATAATTTTGGTTAGTTATTCAAGAGTTATTCATTTCTGGAATAGCATACCAAGGGAGGCTGAATAATCTCTTTCTCCTGGAGGTCTTTCGAGTTAGGCTGTAATTCTACATTTCTGGAATAAATTAGGTGTGGTTCTTCCCAGAGGCAGACTGGGTGGCTCTCAAGCTTATTTCCAATTCAAGTTTGATATGAGTTGGGCAGGTTTAGCTGTGGTTTAAAACACCTAGCAATCTACATTCCTATTTCTAGTTCCCCAGAAAAAAAATGACTCAATTTGAACAGTTAGGTGTTTTTTTGGTTTATTTGTTTTGTTTTGTTTTTCATCTATCTATCTATCTATCTATCTATCTATCTATCTATCTATCTATCTATCTATCTATCTATCTGTTACCTCTCCATATATTCATTCATTTATCTGTCTAGTTATCTATCCACTCTTTTATCTATTTTTTTTAACTATCTGGCTATTTATTTTTCAGTTATTTATAAAAGCAGATAAGCACAAGCCTCAAGGAGACAAAGACAAATAGTCTCACAGGAATCAAAATATTCATAGTGGCACTTTTTGTAGTATTGAGGAATTGGTAGATAGGTACCCACAAACTTGTCAGTCATTCATTCATTTTCAACCATGTCCAACTCTTCATGAACCCCATTTGGGGTTTTCTTGGCAAAGATACTGGAGTGGTTTGCCATTTCCTTGAACAGCTCATTTTACAGAGGAGGAAACTGAGGTAAACAGATTAAGTGACTTGCCCCAGGGTCACATAGCGAGGAAGTATATGAGGACAGATTTGAACTTAGGAAGATGAGTCTCCCTGACTCTAGGTCCAGCTTTCTATCTACTTTGCCACCTATGTGCCCAACATCAACTAGATAAGGGTTACATAACTTGGGGAACATGAATGTAATGAGATATTTCTGTACTTTAAGAAATGACAAATGTGAAGAATTCAGAAAACCAAAGTAATACTTAAATGAATTGATACAAAGTAAGGAGAACTAGAAAAATAATATATGTTTAACAATGTAAACATAAAAAAAAAAAAGAAGAAAAAGAAACAGGACACAATGTAATTATCACAACCAGAGTCTCAAAGGATAGTTGAGAAAAAGTATCAGACTTTTGATGCACCCATTGATGTTGCTAAACAGCTTTTTTCCTTCTATTTCTGTTTGAATTCTTTTTTTTTTTTTTAAATAAGGGATGGCTTGCTGGCTAGGAGAGGAGGGAAAGATAATTTAAATACAAATTTCTTCTATTTTTATTAACAGGCTAATCAGATGCTCTAATTCATCCTGTACAGTCTGCCATCCACATCCTTGGCTTGTGTTATGTTTCCCCCTCTCTCTTTCTCTCTCTTTCCCTCCTCATCTCTCTCTTTCTCTCTGTCTCCATCTCCATCTCTCTCTCATATATAATATATGTATATTAACCTATATTATTAGATTATCTATATAATATATTGATCTATATCAACAGATCATGTATGACTGTTTATAAACACATTCCTTATATAAACATGACACACACATGTACACACAAGCACACCACATCCATGCATATGCACATATATGCATATGTCTCTGTATATATAGAAAAACATACCCACATATAAGCATGTATACACACATGAATATGCACATATATACGCATTATATATAGTGTATATGAATGTATGTATAAAAATAGATAATAAATGGGTGAAAAGACCCAAAACGGAGACCTGGGAAATGCTTCTTGCTGAAAGTGAGGCTTTAGCTCGATGAAACGAGCCCCAGGGGGGAAGCAAGGAAGAGGGAGAGTATTCCTGGCATTGGGGGAAGACAGTGAAAAGACACAGAATCGGGAGATGAAGTGTCTTACCAGAGCTGCCCCAAGAAGGCCAGTGCCACTGGATTTCAGAGCATGTGCTGGGGAGTAAGGAATGAGAACACTGCTGAGGTGGGAAGACCAGTTTATAGAAGGGCTTTGAAAGCCAAATAGAGAATTTTTTATGTTGATTCTGAAAGTAATAGGGAGCCAGTGGGGTTTACTGACTGTGGGAAGGACATGGTGAAAGCTGGGCTTAAGGAAAATCAATTAGTCTTCCATTGGGGGTACATATAATGTCCTGGAGAACATGTGCTATGATGAAGATATTACTGAAGACAAAGAAGAAGACTTTGGTCCTGAGGCTCTTTAAAAGTGAAGATTCCGGAAAAAAAAAAGTGAAGATTCCGGGGGCAGCTAGATGACAGCATTGGTTAGAGTGCCAGGTCTGGGGTCAGGAGGACCTAGGTTCAAATCTGGCCTCAGATACTCAAACACCTCCTGGCTCTGTGACCCTGGGCAAGTTACTTAACTGCATTTGCTCAGCCCTTGCCACTCTTCTGCCTTGGGACTGATATTTAGCATTGATTTTAAGACAGAAGATAAGGGTTAAAAAAAAAAAAAGTGAAGATTCTTCCCTTGTAGGTGGTGGGGGGACTGTGAATACTCACCATAGGAGCAGCCTTTGAAGACAGCGAGGCATTGTTTCAGCCTCATCCAGAAAGAGTTCTGAGGAGGACTGAGTAAGAAAGATCAAGTAAGGATGGTGCGTTGAGGCAGAAAGATACAGAAAGGACTTCAGAATGGATTCCTTGATTGATGATGGTGGGAAACACTACCTGACAGCCTCTCCATGACATTAGCTGTCTACACGTATCCACGACACAAGTACCACAAGAATTTGTTGTTGGGAAGCATTCTGTGGGCTGAAATAAGCCCCAGTCATGGATAAGGATTCTGAGCAGTTCTGAGTTCTTTAGAAGTGAAAAATGGAATCCTCTGGATCTAGCAGATGGTTCTCAGCCAAGGTCAGTGCTCCTCAAAGGGGCAGAACCTGGGAAATGACAACAAATAGTATATTGGTCATTGTCAGATGGGCACAACAGGGAAGTGGGGACAAAAAAAAATGACCATATTGGCACAATACATAGAGTGCTAGACTTGGAGTTGGGAAGATCTGAGTTCAAATGCTGCCTTGGACACCAGCTATGTGACCTTGACTGAGCAAATCACTTTACCTTTTTCAGCCTTAGTTTCCTCATTTGTAAAATCAGTAAATTGTAAAAAAAATACATATCTTCATTTTTGTTAATTCATTTATTTTTAATTTTTTAATAAAATAATAATTTTTAAAACCCTCTTCCCCCAACCCCCCTATCTCCCCTTAGCTGATGCACAATTCCACTGGGTTTTACATGTATCATTGATTAAGACTTAATTCCATATTATTGGTTGTTGGACTAGAGTTATCATTTAGTGTCTACATTCCCAATAATATCTCCATCAGCCCATATGTTCAAGTAGTTGTTTTACTTCTGTGTTTCTCCTCCCACAGTTCTTCCTCTGAATGTGGCTAGTTTTCTTTCTCATAAGTCCCTCAGCCTTGATCTGGATCCTTACATTGCTGCTAGTAGAGAAGTCCATTATGTTCGATTGTACCACAGTGTATCAGTCTCTGTGTATAAGGTTCTCCTGGTTCTGCTCCTTTCACTCTGCATCAATTCCTGGAGGTCATTCCAGTTCACATGGAATTCCTCCAATTCTTTATTCCTTTGAGCACAATAGTATTCCATCACCAACAGATACCACAATTTGTTCAGCCATTCCCCAATCGAAGGACATTCTCTCATTTTCCAATTTTTTGCCACCACAAAGAGCGCAGCTATAAATATTTTTATACAAGTCTTTTCCCTTATTATCTCTTTGGGGTATAAACCAAGCAGTGCTATGGCTGGATCAAAAGGCAGATAGTCTTTTAAAGTCCTCTGAGCATAGTTCCAAATTGCCATCCAGAATGGTTGGATCAGTTCACAACTCCACCAACAATCCACCCAATTTTGCCACATCTCCTCCAGCATTCATTACTCTCTCTTGTTGTCATTTTAGCCAATATGCTAGGTGTGAGGTGGTACCTCAGAGTTGTTTTGATTTGCATTTCTCTAATTATTAGAGTTTTAGAACACTTTCTCATGTGCTTATTGATAGTTTTGATTTCTTTATCTGAAAATTGCCTATTCATGTCCCTTGCCCATTTATTGATTGGGGGATGGTTTGATTTTTTGTACAATTGATTTAACTTCTTGTATATTTGACCTAAATATTTTTAAAGTGATTAAAGTGATAAATCGCTATATAAATATTTATTATCATCATATTTCAGTATGTGTCCTAGGTCCATATGTCCTTTATGTCCCAAGGTATGGTTTTTATCCTTTTTGTGTGTGTAATGAAATCCTTTGGCAGTCTGTCAAAACCTATGGACCTCTTTCAGATTGATTTTTTTCTCCTAAAACCCTTACCTTAGAATCAATACTGTATATTGCTTCCAAGGCAGAAGAGTGGTAAGGGCTAGGCAACGGGGTTAAGTGACTTGCCCAGGGTCACACAGCTAGGGAGTATCTGATGCCAGATTTGAACCCAGGACCTCCCATCTCTAGGCCTGACTTTCAATCCACTGAGCCACTCAGCTGCCCCCCAGATTGATGTTTTTAAATGCAAAAAATAAGGTACATGGGATTACAAAGGAATTAATGATATTAAAATATAATTTATATACAGATATTTGTCAGTGTATATATGTCTATATGTACATTCATATACATAAACACATTTGTTTCATAGACCTTGATCTTGGATTCTTGGTAAGAGTCCCAAAGTTGGGGAACACCTACTGGGGTAGTCTTCCCTGGCCCTGGCCTCCTTGCCTCCATCTCCAAATGCTCATTCCCTCAATTTCTGTAGCCCTCCATCCTGGTGCTTCACTATCCAGAGGCTCCATGAACTGTCTGGATTCCTCTCTTTCAGATTTAGGAACAATGCAAAGAGCAAGCTCTTTCTTTCCTCTACCCCTAAGAATCTCCATTGGCTTCCCCTATCTATTGGCACCGAGAAGAAGTATGGTGTGGGAGAGAGAGGCTTAGATATGGATTTAGAAGACCTGAATTTTAGTCCTAATCTCATCACCCATTAAACCAGAGGTTTTAAATTTGGGAGTCTCTGAATTTTTGAAAATAGAATTCAAAAGAATTGATTTCCTTTGCAATCTTATATATTTTATTTTATGCATCTAAAAATATTCTGAGAAGTGGCCCCTAGGCTTCACCAGACTGCTAGAAGGGTCTGTGGCATTAAATGTACAATCTTGAGCAAATTATTTAACTTCTCCAAAACTCAGTTTTTTCTTCTATAAAATGGGGATGATAGTACCAGTCACCAGAGTGTTGTGAGGAGATGATGAGATCATGGAGGAGAAACTGCTTTCTGAAGCATAATGCACTGTAAAAATTCAAATCATTTCAATACTACTTAGTATTATTACCTGGCCCATCAGTTACCCTTTCGGAAGAAGTATGCCAAAAAAGATAGGCTTAAACCTTGGGTATTCTTTACTTATTAAACTTCTACTGGCAGTGCCTATTACCTTTCCTGTCAGAGATCATATTTCCTTGAAAACAAACACTTTTGACTTTCCTTTCCCAGAAGGGTAAAAAGTGCAGGTTGTCTATTTTATTAAAAGCTGTATCTTAAGAGACTATCCTGTGTAAGATGAAAGACATTTTGCTCTCAGGATTCTAAAAGATTGATAGTCCAGGTAGAAGAGCAACTGGACCAGAATGGTTTTAAAATACAGTTATCCCTTCCATATATGGGGGTTGGGGGTGAAGGTGCTCCTGAGATCTAGAAAATCCATAGAAACTTTTTGGTCCTCCTTTGTAGTAGAAAAGAAGTCTGAATTTTTTCTTTATCTTTTATAGGGTATTTACAGTACTTTATTGTAAATTTGGGGTTAAGTATGCATTTCTGAGTTTCCAAATTTTTTCTGTGTTGTCTGCTGGCCTTCTTTTACATGTCATGGCTTCTGCAAAACTGTCCCAAAATTCTCATTTAATTTCTTATGTCAACCCATGATATATCAAAACCACAGTGGGGAAAGTTGCGATGTGAAAGGGATACTGTATATCTTTGTTATTTGATGATGCCCTGTGGCCAGATCCACAAATCATCCTTTGTCCACCCAGCCAGAGCTTAACTTCATATCTGCTTAGACCTATAATGGGAACTCGAGGTAGTCATGTGAGGAATCTCCACAATCTATTTTTTAAATCAATTAATTAATTAATTAAGAAAATTCTTCCATGGTTACATGATTCATGATTCTACTCATCCTCCTTCCCTTCCCCCTCCTGGAGCTGACAAGCAGTTCCACCGGGTTATACATGTATCATTGTTCAAAACCTATTTTCATGTTATTCATATTTGCAGTAGAGTGATCAAAACCCCAATCCTAACCAAGCAATCAATCATATGTTTTTCTTCTATGTTTCTGCTCCCATGGTTCTTTCTCTGAATGTGGGTAGCATTCCTTTCCATAAGTCCCTCAGAATTGTCCTGGATCCTTGCATTGCTGCTAGTAGAAAAGTCTATTACGTTCGATTGTGCCATAATGTATCAGTCTCTGTGTACAATGTTTTCCTGGTTCTGCTTATTTTGCTCTGGATCAATTTCTGGAGGTCTTTCCAGTTCACATGGAATTCCTCCAGTTCATCATTCCTTACAGCACAGTAGTGTTCCATCATCATCAGATGCCACAATTTGTTCAGCCATTCCCCAATCAATGGACACCCCCTAATTTTCCAAATTTTTGCCATCCCAAAGAGCGTGGCTATAAATATTTTTGTGCAAGTATCTTTCCTTATAAACTTTCTTTTCTGAATTTTGTTAATCTTTGTTTCCCCAAAGTGGGTCCTGGGGAAATGAATTCATAATCCCTTTCTTCAGTTAAAGAATCCCCTTCATCTTCTGGCATAATTTGATTCCTTAACCTATTTCATAAATGTACTTTTTTCTAAGAAGTTGCTTTAGTTTTCTCCTCTGAAGGACATTTTCACTTTGGTGAAAAGCCACTTCCTTTGGGGAAGAAGAGCATTTCTTCTGATCCCTGCCCTTCCCCCAAATGAAGGGAAATAGATCATGGAAGGAAACATAATCACTTTCAGTAAAAGCATCAATCTGCTGAGTATTCTGAGGTTTCCCAGGCTCAGATTGTACAGGAAATTGTTCCTGCTTATGTTCCACTGAAAAAATATTTCTAATCTTTTAGCAAGGCTAAGGAGAGGAAACATTTGCAACATCTGATTAATTGCTAAAAAAAGAAAATAAAATAAGCTCAACAAGTGACCACACCAAACCTGTAGTTTCCCTATCTCATTTTTCATGTTTGGCAGACAATTAGTCTGTGTCCCAGGAGGAGAAATTGATTTGGGTTGGCAAAGCAGAAGTCTGACCTCTGTTTCTTTTTTTAATGGTTACCATATCTTAGTCCTTTGCTTGAGAATCATAAAGTAGGAGACCATTCTCAAATATTTGTAAAATCAGTTTCTGATAATATTTTGCAATAAGAATGACTTTCCTATGACTCTAGGACTGGCTCATTTATTTACTCATCCAATAAACATTCCTTAAGCCAAACTGGGTACAATATATGCATGTGGTAGGAGATATAAGTAGGAATAAATCACAAGTCCTACTCTCATGAAGCTTACAATCTAGTAGTAGGCAATGAGGCATGACCAATGAATAATTCTTTTGCAACCTTAAATATTCAGAGTGATATATGAAGTTGATTTAAAAAAAAAAAGACCCTACTTTCTGTCTTAGTATCAATTCTAAGGGCTAGGCAATCAAGGTTAAGTGACTTGCCCAACGTCACATAGCTAAGAGGAGTATGAGGCCAGATTTGAATCTAAGTCCTCCTGACTCCAAACCTGTTGCTCTAGCTACTATGCTGGATTTGTTGACTTGTACTCCTTTTGGGTATGTTAGGATGAATGATTCTTGATTTAACTCTGAGCTCTCTTATTCATTCAATGGACATGTATTAAGTACCTCCAGAGGACACTGCTAGATGAAAAGCATTTTCTATCTGCAAGATCTCTTTCTTTTTGTGGCTGTCTGTCTCTGTCTCTAGACTCAAATTTCCCCTGAAACCTTCATTAGAGCTTCTAGAGCTCTTCTTAGCTTATAATTTGGTTGTAAATTCAGTTCCCTTGCCTTCCAGAATATCATATTCCAAGCTTTCTTATCCTTCAATGTGGAAACTGCCAGATCCATATAATCCTGACTAGGCCTCCATGATATCTGAATTGTTTCTTTCTGGCTGTTTGCAGTATTTTCTTCTTGTCCTGGGAGCTCTTGAACTTGCCTATAACATTCCTGGGAGTTGTCATTTGGGGATTTATTGCAGGAGGTGATCTGTGGATTCTTTCAGTTTCTATTTTACTCTCTTGTTCAAGAATAATAGGGCAGTTTTCTTGGATAATATCTTGTAATAGGATGTCCAGGGTTTTTTTTTGTTGTTGTTGTTGGTGGTGGTGGTTTTTTTTTTTTATCACAACTCTAGGGTAGTACAATAATTCTTAAATTGTTTAGATCAGTGATGGGCAAACTTTTTAAAGAGGGGGCCAAAGGAAAGGAAATGCTCATCTGTCAGTGGGTTTCTAAGGGCAAACTTTTTAAAGAGGGGGCCAAATGAAAGGAAATGCTCATCTGTCAGTCAGTTTCTAAGGCAACCCTTTTGTAATAGGATGTCCAGGGTTTTGTTTTTTTTTTTTTTTTGTTGTTGTTGTTGGGTTTTTTTGTCACAACTCTAGGGTAGTACAATAATTCTTAAATTGTCTAGATCAGTGATGGGCACACTTTTTAAAGAGGGGGCCAAAGGAAAGGAAATGCTCATCTGTCAGTCGGTTTCTAAGGCAACCCTTTTGAAGTTTCATTGTATTGTTTCCTACTCATTGTATTCGTCAGATTAGGAATAATGTCAAGTGGCTGGATAGAACATTTCAGGGGGCCACATCTGGCCTGCAGGCTGTAGTTTGCCCATCACTGGTCTAGATCTATTTTCCAGGTCAGTTGGTTTTTTTTACTGAGATATTTCATATTTTTGTCTACTGAATTCTTTTGATTTTGTTTTATTGTTTCTTGATGACTTGTGAAGTCATTAGCTTCTATTAGCCCAATTCTAATTTTTAAAGACTGAATTTTTAAAAATTTAGAATATTTTTTCATGGTTACATGATTCGTGACCCCCTCTCCCCACTTTTTCCTCCCCCTCCCCACCCAAAGCTGATAAGGAGTTCCACTGGGTTATACACGTATCATTGTTCAAAACCTATTTCCATGTTATTCATACCTGCAGTAGAGTGATCCTTTAACATAAAAACCCTAATCATATCCTCATCGAACTTTGTGATCAATCACATATTTTTCTAATGCATTTCCATTTCTACAGTTCTTTCTCTGGATGTATATGTTTTTTCTCATAAGTTCCTCTGGATTGTTCTGGGTCATTGCATTGAAGCTAGTAGAAAAATCTAGTACATTCAATTGTACCATAGTATATCAGTCTCTCTGTACAATATTCTCCTGGTTCTGCTCTTTTCACTGTGAATCAGTTCCTGGAGGTCATTCCAATTCACACAGAATTCCTCCAGTTTTTTATTCCTTTCAGCACAGTACTATTCCATCACCATCAGATACCACAATTTGTTTAGCCATTCCCCAATTGATGGACACCTCCTCATTTTCCAAATTTTTTGCTACCACAAAGAGCAAGGCTATAAATGTTTTTGTACAAGTCTTTTTCCTTATTATCTCTTTGGGATACAAACCCAGCAGTGGTATGGCTAGGTCAAAGGGTAGGCATTCATTTAAAGCCCTTTGGGCATAATTCCAAATTGCCCTCCAGAGTAGTTGGACCAATTCACAACTCCATCAGCAATGCATTAGTGTATCAATTTTGCCACATCCCCTCCAATATTAATATCACTTTCCTTTGCTGTCATATTGGCCTGCTAGGTGTAAGGTGGTACCGTAGAGCTGTTTTAATTTGCATTTATCTAATCAGGAGGGATTTAGAATACTTTTTGTGTGTGCTTATTGATAGTTTTGATTTCATTGTGTGAAAACTGTCCTTTGACCATTTGAAAGACTGAATTTCTTCCATGGCCTTTTGATATTCCTTTTCAATTTGGTTCATTCTACTTTTCATGGAACTCTTTTCTTCATTGGATTTTGTGCCTCTTTTTCCCATTTGACCAATTTTGCTTTTTTAAGCTGTTATTTTCTTTTTGCATTACTTTCATTTTTTTGCCCATTTCTCTTTCCATTTCTCTTCGACCTGTCTTATTTGACTTTTTCATTCCTTTTCGAGTTCTTCCAGTGCTTGAGACAAATTTCCATTTTTTCTGAAGTTTTACATGTGGTTGCTTGGATCTCACTCCCCTATTGACTCTGTGCTTCACTCTTTGTCACCATAAAAATTTTTTAGGGTTAGGTGTTTCTTTTGCTGTTTTCTTGTTTTCTCAGCCTTATTTTCTCTGTTGCTGGGAATTCTGAAAGCTGATGATTCTGCCTCCTCTGCTGATGGTTTGCAGGACTGGGCATTGTGAGCTGTTTTACTCTATGGACTTCTGGGCCTATGCCCAGACTCAGAACATGGCACAGTAGGTGGGGTGGGTGGTTGGACAGCACTCCTCTGTGTGTAGTTTTGCTTCTGGTTCCCCCTTATTCCATGAAAATCAACTCTCTTTGCCTACCTTTTAAATTATGTTCAGCAGGAAAGGCCCCTTACTCTGTGTTGCTGTTGGTTTTTTTACTCCTATATTTTTGAGGCACCTTTAAAAGATTGGTTTGGGAGGATTGTTAGATCAGTTTAAGATTTTGTTGTTCTGCTATCTTGGCTCCACTCCCCATAGCTTATAATTTGGGCCTATGGTTGCCAGGGTAACAAATAGCCCACATTTTTTTACCTTGGTTTCCCTGAGATGTGACTCCTTAGTATTTCAGTATTCAGAGAAAAGACATAACTGATAACACCCCTGCCAAAGAGGTCTGGGAGCTAGGCTACTGGTCCATCTCAGTTCTCAGAAGCCTCTCTGAATCTCAGATAGGAGTGTGGCTCCCAGCCAATGTGCTTTTCTCTGATGCATGATGGAGTAGAGTTGCCTGAAAAGTTACTAGGCTACCTTATATCTGTATTTAGGACCTGACCCTTCTTCATTATGCCATTTCAGAAGGGAAAAATAGTTCAGCCCCTATCCACTCCCCAGGCCAACCACCAGCTTCATAAATGCTAACAGCTGGAAAATCCCTAGAAACTTCAATCCCTAGAAACTCAGTAGACCAACTGTGCCTGGTGCTCTGGCTCCCCTGGCCTCCCTTGCCCAGGGTTTAGACCATGCTTGTGTTGTCTGTCCTTGAGTAGTAAGATGTTTTAATAGACCCTACAAAATAAAATAGTCCTGCCACATTATATAGAGTCTATAGACTGTTAGGGAAGATGTCAGCTTCTCTTATTGTATCTTTAATTGGTCCACCTAGAAAGGCAGTCGGTGACGAAATTTGCCCTACAGAGTTATCCTTAAGACATTAGTTATCTTTTTGTCCTAATCTGGGCTGCCTTGAATATAGGACAGAAATCTAAAATGAGGACTTTTCAAGAGGGAAAATAGGCCTATATAGGAGAAAATTCTTATTTTTTTTTTCAAAATTAATCCTGTTGAGACAAGACCCCTAATTTTATTGGTATAAGGAGCTCATCAGCACCCTCTATTCCACTTATAGTTTTAGCATATTAAGAGGCTAAGTTTATTCACCAAGGCCACATTGCCAACCAGGATTTTTCAGAGGCTGAGCCTCTCAGCCTTGCTCTACAACAGAGAGATGTGAAGGGTCATAGCAAGTTAAAGAGAAGCCAGGAAAGTGGGGGGCTATTTATATAGGACTTTAATGTTTACAAAGCACCTTACATATTTTATCTCATTTGATCTTGACAATAGCCCTATGAGATAGTATTATTGTTATCCCTATTTTACAGATGAGTAAATGGAGGCAGACAGGTTAAGTGACTTGCCCAGGGTCACTTACAAATAGTAAGTGTCTGAGGCAGGATTCAAATTCAGGTTTTCCTGACTCCCAGTCCAGAATTCTGTCCTGTTCTTATTCATAATAAAAAGCTAGAATTCTCACAGCTGAAAAAACTAAATGCAGATAGAGATCTTACTCTGACTTGTTTTCTTCCTTCTCTCATTCCAAACCTACAGCAAACATTCCCTGAAGCTCCAGTACTTGGGCTGAGCTCCCTACCCCCTTTCTCCCCGACCTCCCTGGCAGCAGCTCTCGAGAAGGGGCTTGTTTTGTGATGTCAAGGCCCCTTCATGCTGATGAAGGCCCAAAGGATCAAGGGGCTGGTGGCACCCAGGGGTCACAATTTTCAAACCTTGCTTAGATGCTGACCATTGCCTTGCCTGGGCTCTGTCTGTCAGCACCTCCACTGCAATCCCACTTCAGCCTCAACACCCACTTCATCCTTCCCACTTCAAACCACAAAGTTTCCTGGAATCGAGTGAACTAAGTTGGCAAGTCTAGCCCTGTGGGAGGAAAGCAGCTATGTGGGAAATGAACCATGACCCTTTATTAAATTTCAAAGCAATAGAGAGAGATGGTTTAAAAACAATCAACAAGAAATCCTCCAACAAAGAACCCTTAGACTAAAAGGGATCTAGAGAGGTCATCTAGTCTATTCCCCTGTCCTTATGCTATATCATATATATAATCATTTGGTTTTCAAAAAATTAACAACACTGATTTTCTTAATTTTTTTTTTTGTGGTGGTGTTTAGTCATTTTTCAGTCATGTCCAACTCTTCATGACCCCATTTGGGGTTTTCTTGGCAAAGATACTGGAATGGTTTCCTACTTCCTTCTCTGGCTCATTCTACAGATGAGGAAACTGAGGCCAACAGGGTGAAATGATTTTCCCAGAGTCCTGAAACTAATAAGTTTCTGAGACTTGATTTAAATGCAGGTCCTCTTGACTCCATGCTCAGTGTTCTATCCATTGAACTACCTAAGTGCCTCTATCTTGTTTTTATATCACTTTTATTTCTCAGCCTACTCCTCAACCCCTCCCATGTAGACAACCAGCTCTTGTACAGCTCAGCTCCCAAACAAGTCGGATGAAAGTCCAGTTATATTTGTCACAAAGAAGAGATATGAGAAGACGCCTCCCTCACTTCCTTACAGAGGTAGAAGACTATGGCTGTGGAATATTACACATAATGTCATCATTTTTTGCCATACGTTTGATTCATTAGAAAATCCAGATGACATTAAAATCAGATACTAATAGAAATCCACTTAAAAAATAATTTAACAAGAATGGAGAAAAGCAGTCAAGAAAATGTAATTAAAAATTAAAATTAAAAATGTAGTTAAAAATGTAAAAGGAAAAAAATTAAAACATGGAAAAAATCAAATCCAACCATATACTTAGTGTTCCATATTTGTCATTTCCCATCTTTGCAAATAAAAGAGGGAAGTGACTTTTAAGTCACCTAACCCACAAGATAAAGAATTAAATATTTTCTTGAGTCCCCATGACCTCTTAAAACTCTTCGAAACAGAAATTAGGTGCCAAAGATAAAGCAACTTCAGCTGTCTCCATGTCAAGGACCCCCAGAATCCAAAGAAGGTTTAAATATATATATATATATATATGCATATATATTTAATAATAAACATTTATATTATAGATCATAGATCATATATATACTATAACTTTCTATATATATATGTATGTATATATATATATACTAATGCTTAATTCAACCTCACCTCCTTCTCACCCTCTATGCTCCTAGCAGCAAGGGTATATTAATTACCTGATTCATGGACTTGTAATATATTCCAACCCTATATCCTGACATATACAATGGTATATCCTCTCCTTCCACTTTCTAGTGCCTGGAAATCCAAA
>NC_058132.1:334370993-334396947 GCF_016433145.1 Gracilinanus agilis
CCTTCCTTCCTTCCTTCCTTCCTTCCTTCCTTCCTTCCTTTTCTCTTTACCTTCTGTTCTAGAATCAATACTAAGTAACCCTTCTAAGAGAGAAGATAGGTAAGTAAAGGACACTTTGTGACTTGGAATTAAATAATTTGGTGAGGATTACACAGCTACGGAGTATCTGAGGTCAGATTTGAATCCAGGTCCTCCAAATTCTAGGCCTGGTACTTTATCTACTGTGCTACCTATCTGCCCATATTTGCATTGTTTCTTTAAGTGTCTTTGTTTTGAATTCTGATGTCATCTGGCTTGGCCTAGTATAAAGAATACATTTGTAGAATCCTAGAATTATGAATTTGGATAGAATACTATGAACTTAGATATAGCTATCTGGGAAAAAAAGGTATCACTTACTAACCTGGCCAAATCTCTGGCTATGAGACTCTTGGAGTTTTTTGAGGTAGGTCTATCTTCATAAAATCCAGTGTAGTTTAGAGCAGGAAGCATTTTCAGACTCATAGAACTGGTAAGAGCTTGTAGTCTCTCATCTCAGTATCATTTTCACCCCTTAATGAGGCACTGAAGGGCTGAAGTAGAAACTTATTATTTTCACTAAATGCTTACTAGCTTAGGGAAACTATGTGACATACCAATTGTCACACAACTAGAAGGTTCAGAATTGGAATTGAAAGTCATGTATTTTATATTCAAGACCAGTTTGCTTTCCATTATGCCCTAAAATCTAACATGAAGAAAGAGAGGGCCTAACATGGTGTAAAGAGCATTGTATTCAGAGTAAGATCTCCTGAGTTTGAATCTTAGATACTAATTAGCTGTGTATTCATGGGCAAGTCACCTATAACCTCTCTGAGTATCAGGCAAGGGGATAAGATTGATGAATGGTAGGTCCTTGAAATATTGACATAATAGAATCAGAACTGGTATGGAGGAGTTTGGGATGACGTGCTTAGAAGACCTTAATTATCTTGCATAAAAATAATGACCTCTTCTGTGTACTTTTGGGGAAATTTATTGAATGCTGATATAGCCTAATAGGTAAATAATTTGTGTCTTGCCCACTGGATATTCCAATACAAAATTGTTACAAGGCACGAGTTAATGGAGCACAGCCATAGAGACTGATACTTCACCACAAGAAGGGCAGAGTCAACAGCAGCAGTGCAAAATCTCCTTGGAGGAAAAGAAGGAATTGGGTTGGAACAAAGTCAAAGAACATTGGGATAGTCAATGTAACTCCTCAACAAAGATGGCTGCCACATCACATACATGCCCTTCTCATTGGGGAAAAAGGCTGACTTTGAACTTAATTTAGGAAGCCTGGTACATGTCCAGTTAAAGAAACTTCAATCAACAAATCAATTGATTATCATTCATTAAGCACCTTCTATGCATCAGGTGCTCTGTTGGTGCTAGGAATACAAAGATAAAGATGAAATAGTCCATCTACTCAAAGAGCCTTCATGTTAGCAAGAGGATTCACAAATGAAAAAATATATGGGATACTTTATTTTTATAAAATCCACTGATGAGGGAAAGAGACACCAACAACTACGAAAAATCAGAAAAGGCTTCTTTAAAATGATGCCACTGGGAGGCAGCTAATTGACTCAGTGGATTGACAGCCAGGCCTAGAGTCCTGGGTTCAAATCTAGCCTCAGGTACTTCCTAAGTGTGTGACTGGGCAAGTCACTTAAACCCCATTACCTAGCCCTTATTTCTCTTCTGCTTTGGAAGCAATACAAAGTACTGATCCTAAGTCAGAAGGTAAGGATTTTATTATTTTTTTTAAATGGTGCCACTAAAGCTAAGTCTTTAAAGGAGCAAGGAGTTCTAAGACTTGGAGGTGAGAAGGGAGATCATCCCAGGCAGAGAGAATGACACAGACATTTGTCCAAAGGCAGGAGATTGAATGTGTACCAAGTAGACTCTCTGACTTTGAACCCTCTTCTTGATATTTGCAGCACAAGCTTTGTAAGATTATCTACTTTTGTATATCATCATATCATTTCCCACTTTTCTCATAGATTATTATTCAAATTCACTTTGAGCTTGTATATGGTAAAGGGCAGATAGTATGGCAAGGGGGTGGGAGAGTCATGAGAAAAAAAGAGGGACTGTTGGTGGCAGCAGTAGCTCCAGAGTGGCATTCAGAAATACCTCAAATCTCCAAATTGGATAGAAGCCAGGCTGAATGTTAATTGAGAGCAGAGTGGGACCTTTTGTGGAAAAGTGAAAAATAGAAACAAAGTTAATGCCCATTGATTGGGAAGTGGCTAAGCAAATCGTGTTCTAGGAATATAAAGAAATGCTGTTGCACTGGATGAAAATGAGGAGTGTGGGGAATTCAGAGAAAGAGAGTAAGATTTATGTGGATTAATGAAGAGAAACAAAAGAACACCACAACTAGGTCCCAATTAGTGTAAATAATGAGACCCCTGGAGTGGCCCCACCATTGGAACTCATATTACATATTTCCATTGGGATGGAACCAATGACCATACTTCATTCAATTGTGCAAATTCAAATACATGCTACCACTTCAGGGGATTCATAATTTGCACTAATCAAACCTAGCTGGGCACAAAAAGACTATAATCATCCAAATTAAAACAGTGCTAAAAGGCAAATGAATGATTAGTTGCCATGACTAATCTTGGTTCTGTAAGACAGATGGTGAAACATGCTTCCTTCCTCTTGCTAGAGAAGTGGGGAACTACAGATATGGAATATTGCATATATTGTCAAATGTGGATGTTCTAACAGTTGGTTTTACTTAAGGATGTTTCTTTGTTGCAAGAGGGAGTTCAGTGGGGGGGGGTAGATTAGGAAATGATTTTGCTATCAGTTTAAAAAAATGAAGCAATAAAACATTAAAAAGGCAAACAACACAAAGAGAGAATAGTCTGAGAGAGACCTGAATGGACATAATTATCCCCTCATTCCCATGGAAATCTGGAGCCCAGTTTCATCTCTTCCTGTAACAGGTAGAGGAGAAGAAACTAGATGTCTATACACCAAATGAGGGGCTGTAGCTATACCAAGAGAGAATAGGTATTTAAGACAATATTACAGACAGCCTTCAAGGCTGGTGTACTTTGGTCAGACAAGTTTATCTTTTGCAAGAGTCTCCATTTAGCACTGCATGAAAGGGGATGAGTAGATTGCAGGTAAATTCCTGAAAGGCTTTTTAATGGTTTCTCCTTTTGCCTCTCAGTGTCATAGTAAGTATTCCTAGCTACTATCTCTCTGAGTAAGGCAATCATGATTCTTGGGTGCCATTTTTGTTTTCCTGGTTGTCTTGTATGGTCCTATAGTAGGGCTCTGGGCTGCTCCATAGCTAGGATACTGAGTATATTTGAAATAATATCTGAAAAGTAATAGTCATAATATAACCTGCAAATCTGGCCTAAGAACTAGATATCTGACTACCTCTCCCCCACCCATACCTGAGCTAAGCCTCAGGATTCAAAGCTGCAAGGACCTAAGAGGTCTTTGAATCCAGTTCCCTTATTTTGTAGAAATTTATTTGGTGGAAAACCCCTTATTTTTGGAAAACTGAGCCCAAGAGAGGGGAAGTGATTTCCCTCAAATCACACAGATAAGAAGTGGGAAAGCCAGGATTTGAACCCTGGTCCTCTGATTCCAACTTCAGTACTTTTTTTTTTTTATTGCATTATGCTTCCTTCTTCACTAGAGAAGTTTTCCCAGAGGTGTCATTATAACATGTCAGAGATAATATACTGGCATGGCATAGTGTATAAAATTCTGGACTTGGAGAAGGAGGGAATAAGCATCTCTATAGCACCTACGGTGTGCCAGACACTATTTTGGCATTTTACCAATGTAATCTCATTTGATTCTCACAACAACCCTATGAGGTAAGTGCTGTCATTATCACCATTTTACTGCAGAGGAAACTTTGGCAAATACAGGTTAAGTGACTTGCCCAGGGTCATACAGCTGGTAAGTATCTGAGGCAGGATATGAACTCAGGTATTCCTGATTCCAGGCCCAGCACTCTAATTACTGTGATACCTAGCTGCCTCTATACTTTACTTAACCCCGATATGCCTAGAGCCCTTACTACCACCATGCTACTCTGGACAAACCCTTTAAATTCTCTAAGGCTACATAGACCTTGATACTTCAACAAGAAAGTGGCCACTAGGAAGGAAGATGAAAACTAATTTGCTCAGGGTCAAAAATTGAAAAGCAAAGACTTAGATTCCCTCTACTTGCATGTCATGGAGACTGTCTTCAGGAAGTTGGAAGGAACTGGTCAGAGAGGGGATGAAATAATATCATTAAAAAAACAACTCAACAAACATTTGAAATTCAGTTTCATCATCTGCAAAGTAGGGATAATAATAGCACCTACTTAACAGGGAACAAATGAAATAACTTCTCTAAAATGCTTTGTGAATTTTAAATGTCTATGATGATGATGATGATGATGATGATGATGATGTTAGTTGTGCATTCATTTTTTAACATTCCTAGTTATATGTTTGCCAACTTGCACATCATTCCCCCCCCTCCCTCTTCTCTGACCCCCTTTCTCCTTAGCCTTTATCTCTTGGTCCCTGAAAAAAAAAAAAAAACAACTTTTGAATCTGCCTTCTGTTCTCCACTCATGGCCACTATCTTACTTTAGGCCTCCACCACCTCTCACCTGAAATAATCCAACAGCTTCCTTCCTAGTTGGTCCCTTTGCCTTTAGTCTCTCCCTCCTCTAATCTATCTTCTACCCAGGTGCCATATTGATATTCCTAAAGCACAAGTCTGACCGTATTACATCCTGAATCAAGAAATGCCAATGGTTCCCAACCGCCTCTGGGATAAAACACAAATTCCTAAAACCTTTCACTAATTGGCTCCAGACTAGCTCTCCAGGCTTGTTATACTCTCCACACATTCTACATTGCAATCAAAATGCAGTTTCCTGTGCATGACATTCCATTTACCTTCTCCATGTCTTGGCGTGGAATGTGCTTCCTTCTTGCTTTTGCCTGGTAAGACCTTCACGCTGCCCTAAAATATCTTGCACAGACTACCAGCAACATCCTCTGAACAGGAGCTGAGATCTAGTGACTGAAGGAAGACCAGGGAAATGAAAGATGAATGAAAAAATGAAAGAAATAAATCTGGAGAGGCCATGTGGTATTAGATGCCCTTCACAAGTTGGCTCCAATCAGTCCTGTTCTGATTTCTCCCGACTCCCAGGCAAGCACTCTGTATTCCAGTCAAATGGACCTTCTTACTGCTTCTCAAATTCAACATTCTCCCCCTGACCTTAGCATTTACTGGTCTGTCAAAGTGAGCCTGGAATAGTCCCCCTTCTCATTTCTATATCTTAAAATCCTCCTCTACCAGACATTTCCTGGTGCTTCCTGTTGTGGGTACTGAAGATCTCACCCCAAATATCCTCGGATTTTGTACTGAGTGTTTGTGTCCATGCTGTCTCCTCCCAGTAGAATGTACCTTCTTAGGGGCAGGGACTCGTGGTGGCATGGTTGCTGCTTGTCTTTGTCTCCCTTGTGCCTAGCTCAGAATAAATGCATTTTGAATTTAATGGATTTGATATAAAACAGCTCAAGCATCTTTCAGGCTCTCAAGCACGAATGTAGCCTGGATCCAAGATCAATTCTCTATCTTGATTTTGGTTGTGGAAGAGGAAACCACTGACCCACCCAGCCATGCTCCGTGGATGTTTTGCTGCCTGTATTCATAAAAGGATGGAGTTTAGGGACTTTAGCATTCATCTAGAATTTTACAGATGAGGAAACTGGGGTCTGGATTTGCCCAAGAGAAGAAACATTAAGAAGTGGTTCATTCAGGCAAAGAATTGACAGCCTAGTTGAAGAGCTTATGCCCATAGAACATTGAGAGAACAGAATGTAAACCAAGTGGCTAATTTCCATATAACTTTTATCAAAGTGTCCAGAGGAGACCCAAGTGCTAAGGAGGTCAGGAAGGGAAGAGATTTGTCAATCAAATATTTATCAAGTACCTAGCAAGATGACACAGCGGATAGATCCCTGGTCCTAGAGTCAGAAAGATCTGAGTTCAAATCTAGCCTTGGATACTTACTAGCTACATGACCTAGGGCAAGTCACTTAACCTCAGTTTCCTCAACTGCAAAATGGGGATAGCAATAGTCTCAACTTTATAGGGCTGTGGTGAGGATCAGATGACATAACATTCCTAAAGAGCTCGGTGTAATGCCTGATACATAGTAGGCCTTAGTAAATGCTTATTTATTCCTTCCTTTCTCCCATTATGAATATAACACGAAGAATGGAGTAGATACTGTGGATAGTTGGGTGGCTTCTTAGTAATAGCAGTAATAGTAGTTGCATTGCTGTCATCGTTCTTATTAAAAAGAGGCCAGCTCTGTCCCATGTATATGGTACACTTTCCTTACCTCTGCCTCATGGAATCTCTCTGTTCATTTAAGATGTAGATCAGGTGAGGTGCCATCTTCTGTATGAAACTTTTCCTGATTCCCCAATTGCTAGTGTCCTCAAATTGACTTGAATTTAACTGCCAGGTGCATGTATTTATTAGCCTTATATTTATGCTCTCAATATTTTAAAATGTATTTGTTGTTTCTTCATTAAGCTATCAGCTTGTTGGAAATATTGTTGTTGTTTAGTCATTTCAGTTGTAATCCCAGTTGGAATTTTCTTGGCAAAGATACTGGAATAGTTTTGCCATTTCCTTCTTCAGCTCATTTTACAGATGAGGAAACTGAGGCAAATAGGGTTGAGTGGCTTGCCCAGGGTCACACAGCTAGTGTCTGAAGCTGAATTTTAACTCGTCTTCCTGTCTCCAGCCCCAGCACTCTAACCACTATACCACCTAGCTGAAAATGATTGATGATCATCTTATTCTTTGTACTTATATCCCCAGCTACCACAGTGCCTGCACATAGTAGGTGGTAGAGGAGGAGGAGGAGGAGAAGGAGAAGGAGAAGAAGGAGGAGGAGAGAGACAGAGAGAGAAGAAGAAAGGGGAGAGAGACGGAGAGACAGAGAGAGAGAAACAAAGACAGAGAGACAGAGACAGAGAGAGATAGAGATAGTGACAGAGAGACAGAGGCAGAGACATGTATGGGAGAAATTAAGGTAAGAGCTTAAAAACAGGGAGGTACAACCTTTGCCTACTGACTTGATTGATCTTAACACTTGAGGCCAGCTTGAACCTGAAGGGGTTTATGTATCCCCAATGATGGGGATGGGAGGGATATGGGACTCAGACTGGGCATTTCACATCTATGATAAAGTAGTATGAATAGCTTTGCAATAATAAGACCTTATCTGTAAAATCTGGCATATAATATGACTAATTAGATTGCATGTGTTCTCTCTCCCCAGCCTTTCCAGGAAAATCTGGCATAGAACTGTATTTTTTTGACATGCTTCTCCCCTGAGTTCATCACTCTTACCAAAAGAACTTAACAAGTAGAAGAGAATGGAGCTGTAGCTAGGCAACAGGCCCTTTTAAAAATACTTGGTGGTTTTAGTGGACTGTAAGGACAAAAGTGCGACTTGGATGCCAAAAAAGGATAATGTCTAGGCTAGGCTGCTTTAACAGAAGCCCTGTGGCCAGATCACATCTGAAGCATTGCTTTTAGTCTGAGCATCATACTTGGTAGCAATTTGGAGAAAACCATACAATTTTTCTGATTGAGTCCACTACAAATTTAAGTTACAGAACCTCAACCGGGTCCTCACTGCTACTAGAGAATTCTTTTATTCCTCCTTTCTCTACTTGCTCTCCTATGGTGCTTCTAGACCTTTTCGTTCCTCTTTGTACCTCCCCTGGTTCTCTTTCCTCTCACCTTCTCAACCAATAAATTTGCCTCATATTTTATAGAAAAAAAATTAGGACCTTTGCTTGAGCTCCATCCTCACCTCCTATTATGTCTATTATCACCACGATCTCCTTCCTTCACTCCAGTGTCACATTGAAGAGTTGGCTTTACTCCTTAACAGGACTAAGCCCTCTACTTGTTCAAGTGATCCCATCTCCTCCAACAGATTGACCCCTCTGTCATCTCTACTATATCACTTATCTTCAATTTCTCTCTGTCTGTTGGCTCCCTCCCTACTGCCTATAAACATATCCATGTCTTTCCCATGTTTGAAAAACCCTCACTTGATCTTTCCATCCCTGCTAATTCTCATCCTATGTCTCTTCTGTTCTTTATGGTTAAACTCCTTGAAAAGGCTGTTTACAATAGCTGCCTACACTGCCTTTTCACTTGCTCTCTTCTTCACCCATTCCATTCTGGCTTCTGATCTCATCAGTCCACTGAAACTGCTCTCTTCAAAGTTATCAATGATTTCTTAATTGACAAATCCAGTGCCTTTTAATCAAGCCCCATTCTTCTTGACCTCTTTGCAGCCTTCAACACTCTAGATCATCCTCTTTCCCTTGGTACTCTCTTCCCTCTAGATTTCCCTCTAGGGCACTACTCTCTTCTGATTCTCATCCTACCCAGCAGACTACCCCCTTCTCTGTCTCCTTTGCTGGATCCTCAACCAGGCCATGCATTCTAATCATAGGTATCCCTCAGAGTTCCATCCTGGGTCCTCTTCTCTTCTACCTCCATACCACTTCATTTGGTGATCTTATCAGCTCCCATGGATTTAATCACCACCTCTTTGTGCTGATCATATTCAAACCCACCCACCTTACCCTAAGTTCTCTGCTGACCTTCAAGCTCACATCTTTAACTACCTTTCCAACATCTTGAACTAGATGTCCAGTAGACATCTAACACGCAACATGTCAAGTACTGAATTCATTACCTTTTCCCCTAGAGCCTCCCTTACCTCTTAACTTCCCTATTACTGTTGAGTACACCATCATCCTCCTACTATCCCAGGATCACAACCTAGGTATCACCCTTCACTCCTTACTATCTCTCACCCCTAATATCCAATATGTTAACAAATTTCACCACTGCATCATCACCCAAGTATGCCCCCTTTTCTCCTTTGACACTATCACCACTCCGATACAGGACTTCATTATCTCATGTTTGTACTGTTGTCATAACCTGCTGGTGGGTCTGCCTTCCACTAGTCTCTCCTCACTCCAACCCATTTTCTAAATCATCCACTAAAGTGATTTCTCTAAAGTGCAGGTCTAACCACACCAGGTCCCCTCTTAATCAAATCCAGTGGTTCTCTATTTTCTCTAGGATCAAATACAAAAACTTATACACATATCCCTTCCACATTATGACTTCTCCCATTATGTTTTCCATATACTGCAGGTCAGCATAAGAAATTCAATGGGCATTTTGGAGGAGTTTTGTGGAAGCCACAGATGACATGTGAAGGTCAACATGTGACACAGAAAAAGTTTAGAAACTCAGAAATGTGTGAGATATATGTATAATATTGTATGATAGCAACATATTTTATCTTTTAATACCAGATATTTATACAATTTCTTTTTTGAAATTAAAATAAGTAAAAAAGTTTGCTAAAGAATGCAAAAACCATCAGACGACACACAAAGGATCAAAATGTAGAGATATCTTTGAAAGTTTAGTAACTCATAGATGCATGAAGTATATGTAGTTATGAATAATATTACCTGTACAATGTGATGTTTAATAACATAAATGAAAGAGGAAAGCTAGGTGGCTTAGTGGATTGAGAGCCAGGCCTAGAGACGGGAGGTCATAGGTTCAAATCTGGTCTCAGACACTTCCCAGCTGGGTGACCCCGGGCAAGTCACTTAACCTCCATTGCCTAGCCCTTACTACTTTTGCCTTGGAACCAATATACTATATTGATGTTTTTTTTTAAAACCCTTACCTTCCATCTTGGAGTCAATACTGAGTATTGGCTCCAAGGCAGAAGAATGGTAAGGGTAGGCAATGGGGGTCAAGTGACTTGCCCAGGGTCACCCAGCTGGGAAGTGTCTGAGGCCAGATTGGAATCTAGGACCTTCTGTCTCTAGGGCTGGCTCTCAATCCACTGAGCTACCCAGATGCCCCCAGAAAGTAAGGGTTTTAAAAAAATAATACAAAAGAAAAAATTCAGATTTCTTCTCTGGCATGAAGGGAGGGTTAAAAAATTTTATGTGAATTTTCCAAATCACAGGGACACCATATTCCTTGCCTCTGTAATATGGAAGGTTCATTCCAAGCCCTTCAAGACCTACCCCATCCCCACACACCTTTCCAGTCTTCCTTGCCACATATCACTACCTCAACCCCAGATACTGTCTCCTTTTAAACAACCTAGGATCACAATAACTTTCTTTTGGCTAGCATGTCCCACTGTTAATTCCATTGAGATTGCAATCTATTAAAACCCCTGGACAATGTAAAAGTAAGTAGTGTCTAGTCCATGGGATTTTAACCCTTTTTATATTATGGATCCCTTTGGCAGAATCTGGCAAAATCCTATGAACCCCTTCTCAGAAGTATGTTTTTAGTTTCCGAAATCAAATACAGAAAGGAAACAATACTGAAATACAATTATCACAATACTACAAGTTCCTAGTGCATTGTCCCAGTGGGAGACCCTAAAGGATCCTTGGGGGACTCTTGTGGGTCTCTGGACCCCAGGTCAGGAACTCTTGGTCTAGTCATACATTCCCTATCTTCTATATTGTTGTTGTGGAATTGGTATTTGGAACTGAGCATAGAACTTTATGTTTATCTCTTTAATTTCATTTTATTACTTTTAATCTTTTGATCTAGTCCACTGAGGTCTTTTTGGATCCTGATTGTCATCCAATATCAGCCTTCACAGCTCTGTAAATGTAATAAGAATGCCATTCATGCCTTTTGGTCAGTTCATTTATAAAAATGTCAAACAGTAGATCATCAAGGATGGACCTCTGGGGCACTCCAGGAGAAATTGGCCTTCAAGTTGATGTGACTGTACCCTTTGAAGTCAGTCACTTCATCATCTTGCATTCATCTAATTGTAACACATTTTCCATCCTTTTTTTTAAAAAAAGCCTTACGTTCTGTCTTAGTAGCAGTTCTAAGCCAGAAGAGCAGCAAGGGCTAGGCAATCTGGATTAAGTGACTTGCCCACAGTCACACAGCAAGGAAGTATCTGAAGCCAGATTTGAAGACAGGTCCTCCTGACTCCAGATATCTGCCACCTCAATTTTTTTTGAGGAAAAAAAAAGAAGAGTATAACACCTTGTTAAGAATCTAATTATAAAGAACACTTCAAAGACAAGGACTGTCTCATTTTGGTACTTGAATCCCTAAAACCTAGAACAATGCCTGGCACTATATATAGTAGGTATTTAATAAATGCTCATCAATTGATTGTCAGATAATTTGCTGAAGTCTAGGCAAACCAATTCTATACCATGTCCTATCTCTAGCTGTTTAATTAACCTTTCAGAAAAGAAAATGAGGCTAGCCTGACATGACCTGTTCTCGAAGTCATGCTGACTCCAATAATGTCAGACTTACCACTCTCTCGACTGTACTTCTGCCTTTCCAGCTTTTGACACTGTGACTGAGCTTCCTTCTCACTCTGGAACATCCCTCTACCATGCTGGGCCACCTCCTCCTACTCGTGAGTTCCTTCTGGGGTTGGGGGGAAAGCCTCCATCTTGGGGACACTTCCTTTGCCATGCTTCTGATTCTCTGGGTCTCACTGTTATGCTCCTATATAGTGACATCTCTGCCTTCCTTCCCCACTTTTTTGGCTCCTTCTTAGCTGTCTTCCCCCAGTAGAATGTAAGCTTCTTAAAGGCAGAGATTGTCTTCCTTTTTGCTTTTATCGCTAACCCCAAGGAAAGCACCTAAAAATGCTTGTTGCCTGCCTGTCTGCCTGGTCTTTGTCTTGCCCACTCCATTCTCCTCCTTTTTTGGAATAATTAAGATTCTTCTCTGATCCTCCAGCATCTCTCCTATTTTCTGTGATCTTATGAAGATCACTGACAGGATCTCAGCAATCACCATTTTCTCTCAGTCTAGGACCCTAAATCCGGTCCAGTACCCCCAGACATCATTGTGGGAAGCAACCCCTGTGGAGATACGATCTCCAAGCAAGTTACAGTTCCTGCAGGTGATGTAGTCACAGCTACTTAAGACGTAGAAAATATCATTCTTTCTAGGAAGGTCTTCTCTATAGTCAAATGATTCCACCTCAGAAATTGATATCATTTTATCACTGGCAATGATATTAAAGAAGGGTATTCCTATCTGCTCTGCAGCAAACTAAGGACTTTCCATCTGCCTTGTAGCTGAAACCTCCCCTACTGGAATGTGAGAACTTGGGGAGCAGGTAATATCTTACTTTTTTGTTTGTATCCCCAGCACTTAGCACAGTGCTTGCACAGAGTAGGTGCTTAATAAATGCTTCATTCATTTATATCTAACAGTTCTTTTGGGATCTTTCAAAATAGCTCTTCTAAGATGAATAACCTGGACTAATAAAGGATAGCTAAATGCTCCTCTAAATGATATATGATTGTTTTTTCTAAACCCTTACCTTCTGTCTTAAAATTGATATTTAGTATAGGCTCCAAGGCAGAAGAGTGGTAAGGGCTAGGCAATGGGGGTTAAGAGACTTGCTCAAGGTCATACAGCTAGGCAGGGTCTGAGGCCGGATTTGAACTAGGACCTCCCATCTCAAATCCTGACTCTCTATCCACTGAGCCACCTAGCTGCCCTGATATATGATTCTTAATGCACTCTCTAATTTCCTCTGCCATAGGTAAAATAGGAGAAGGTTCCACAGGACTTAGTGCTATTTGGCAATTTTTTGTTTTGTGAGTTGTTGTTGTCCACTTGTTTCAGGTATGTCCAACTCTTTGTGACCCCACTTAGGGTTTTCTTGACAAAGATACTGGGGTGGTTTGTCATGTCCTTCTCCAATTCATCCTTATCCTTATAGATGAGGAACTGAGGCAAACGAGGTTAAGAGACTTGCCCAGGAACACTCAACTAGCAAATGTTTGAGATCAGATTTGAACTCATAAGGATGTGTCTTCCTGATTCCAAGCCCAGTACTCTATTCACTTTACTACCTGTTTCATGGATTACCATGGATCAAAATTCCATCACCATTTAGTGACCCTTCTACCAGTGATGACCTTCTCTGCACTTAGCTAGGCTGGTCCCTGGACTGTAGACTCAAACTGTCCTTGGATCCATTCTCGGTCTTCTCAATTTGGTAGAACTTGCCTGAACTTGCACTCCTTTGTTCTAGCCTTTTGAGAGCCTATTGTAGCAGAGTAGGACTTCAGTGGAGGCTTCCCCCCAACCCAACATACCTTGCAAAAAGATCTTGTAGTTGCACTTCCAATTCATTGTCAGGCTCAGCTTATTCTGGGCTCTAGTCTCTCCACTTTTTATTTTGTCATGCCATGCTTCCCCCCATCTTTGAAGATTTTCTACTTCTGTCTTTTCATCCCCAGCACTTAGCACAGGGCTTCACACCTAGTAGGTGCTTAAAAATACTCACTATTTGGTTGATCTTTTAAAGTATTCTCTCTTGCAAGAAATAACTGGAAACAAAGTAGATACCTAATAGTACAATGGAATGTTATTGCAAAGTAAGAAAACACAAATTGGAAAAATTCAGGGAAATGCGGGAAGATTGTATGAAGTGATAACAGGGAAATAAACAGAATCATGAGAAAAATATTTGCAATGGTTAAAATGATGTCAATGAAAGAAGTTCAAGAAGGAAGTTGAACTCTGAGTAATGGAAAAACCAATGAAAGCCCCGAAGAAATGATGAGGCATACCTCAAAGTATTGCATATGCTATGAGACAAGTTTTCTACATTGGATGTTTTTGCTTAATTGTTTTTCTTTGTCACGAGGGATTGTTAAGTTTGGATGAAGTGGGAGAGATGTGACTGTGATGTAAGAACAAAGGACATCAGTGAAATGGATAAAAAATCAAATCAAATAAAGTGTTGTCTCAGAGTGAAACTGGAGGCAAGCTGATCTTTCAGAAGGATTCTGGGAGGTGGGTCTTGCCTCAGGAACTTTCTTTTAGACATGTAGGCAAATTGCATGTATGTGTGTACATGTACATAGATCCATATTATATGCATGAATATATACATGTACGTACACATACATACATATATGTACAAACTCATCTATTCCATCTGTCTTGAAGAATAGTTTTCTAGCCCATTTCTCATTCAGTTAAGTGCTATCAAATATCTCTATTGAATCTCTGTTGTCATTATTAAAATTATAAGCTCCTTGAAGGTAGGGACCTTTTCTTTTTCTTATTTGTACTTACCTTATTTTCTTATTATATCCACAACACTTAGCCCAGTGCTGGTACATTGTAGGGACTTAAAACTTAAAAATGTTTATTGAATTGAATTGCTGTCCCACGTGTCTACTTTGTTGTCATTCAGTCCTGTGAAACATGATCCCATTTGGTGTTTTCTTGGCAAAGATACTGAAATGGTTTGTCTTCTCCATATCATTTTATAGGTGAGGAAACTGAGGAAAACATGGTTAAGTGACTTGCCCAGGGTTACACAGCTAGGTCACACAGGACTTGATCCCAGGAAGATGAGTCTTCTTGAGTTTAAAGCCTAGTGCTCTAATCACAATGCCACCTAACTTAGCTGCCCCTTGGGTCTTTTTACTTGAATGCTTACCAGAATCTATTGAGTTATTCAGAAGGGAATTGTAAACTTCATAAAATAGACATTGGCAACATTTCTTGGCTACCACATGGGTTCAAGTCAAGACAGAAAGTGGTTGGGAGAAGGGTTCCTACACATAAGCAGAGATCTAAAACTGGAAGGACCCCCCCAACCTTCTACTTCCACCCCTTCCTTTTAAGTTTGGGAAACTGAAACCCAGTGGAGGGCAAGTGAATTGTTCAAAGTCACACAGTAACAGAGGTGACATTTGAACCCATATCCTTTGATTTACAGAGCTAGTTTTCTTTCCAGTGTTCCAGGCTGAGCAATACAGAATTCAGAACTAGAGAATGATCTCTTCCTTTTAGGGTAGAAGTATGGTGAGGCTCAAACGAGATGGAAAATTTTTAGTGCTTTTTAAACATTAAAGGGGCAGCTGGGTAGCTCAGTGGAATGAGAGTCAGGCCTAGAGACAGGAGGTCCTAGGTTCAAACCCGGCCTCAGCCACTTCCCAGCTGTGTGACCCTGGGCAGGTCACTTGACCCCCATTGCCCACCCTTACCAATCTTCCACCTATGAGACAATACACCGAAGTACAAGGGTTTTAAAAAAAATCATAAAAAAAAAACATTAAAGGTTAATGTCAAGTATTGCAATAACATTATTATTATTATTATTATTATTAATAGTCACGAGACCTCTAGTCTAATGATGACTTCATTCCCTGAGCCATCAATAACACTTCTGAGCTCCAGCAATGTTTACCAAGCAGAACAGGGCTATGCTGGTAAATTTTTAACAACTGGGCTCTCCAGGGAGGAAAAAGAAAACACCACAAAGCCAAGCAACTCATTTTTAATTTTAATCTGTATTATTGGCACTTTCTTCAGTCTAAACAATCAACAAAACAATAAATCAAGTCCTGATTTGTGGCAAAATTGATTTCTCGAACAGTTAACAATGGGCTATTGGCAAGCCAGTTAGAGCTGGCTCCAGCATAGCAAGTCTTTGGAGTTTCCTTTTGGTTCCCCCTCATTAGGCTAACTGGCTGCAGCTGGGTGACTAAACACTGTGCTGCTTTCCCTGCAGACCAAGAGGTGGGTCCATAACAGGAATTATGAAATGGTTCAGGTGAGAGGCACATCACAAGATTATGAATGACTGCATCGGAATCCTGGCCCACTGAAGCAAAATGGTATTCCAGGCTCCTGACCTGGGCAATCTTGGGTTCTGGGCAAGGCAGTTGTCAGTTGCTCTGGGCATGAAGTTTTCAGACTTTGATTTCTTTTAGCCAGTCTAAAATATCATCTTGGGGAGCACAAAGAATGACTTTTTGGAAAGGTAAATTTAAAGTTATTACAAGGTTATACACCTCTCAGATTCTGGTCTTTTAGGATAAGTTTGGAATCAGTGGGCAAGGAAGTGAGAAAGTTCTTGTGAAATTGAAAATGTAATCAAAGGGGAAGGTAGGTAGTATAGTGGATAGAGTACCTGGCCTAAAGTTGGGAGGATATGGATTCAAATGGTCAGATGCTTCCTAGCTATGGAAGCCTAGGCAAGTCACTTAACCCCAACTGCCTAGCCCTTGCTGCTCTTTTGTCTTTGAATTGATACTAGTATAGAAAGTAAAAGGATTTTTTAAAAAGTATGATCAAGGAAAGCAAATAGGAATGTCAAAGAGAAAAGTAGGATTTGAACAGAATAATAAGAATGACTATTTAGTATATCGACCTTACATATATCTGTTAACCATCATAATAACTCTATAAGGTAAGTACTTTGGAGTTTATTATCCCTATTTTGCAGAAACTGAGGTTCAGAGAGGTTAATTGGTTTGCTCATGGTTATTCCAAGGAGAAAGTGTCAGAGATGGGATAGTAACCCAGGTTTTCCTGATTTAAGGGCATAATATTGGAACCAAACAATGAGTCTTCATTATGGAAAGCTAAGCAATGAATTAATTAAACCTATAATTTACATAGAGATTTAAAGTTTTCAAAGCACTTAATCATTATTTTCTCATTTTATCTTAACAACACTGGAAGGTAGGAGTTACTATTATTCCTAGTTCATAGTTGAGGAAACCCAGGCAGACAGAAATTAAGTATCTTTCCCAGAATATCCCTATAGATAAGTATATGAGGCTATATTTGAACTCAGGTCTTCCTGAATTTAAGTCTTAACTGCCACTACTTACCTTCTCAGGGATGAAGAAGCCTGTTATCAGACAAGGTTGTTTTATTGTGTGGTTTGGGATTGGTACTTTCACTTCCTTATATCTTAGACTCCTCTGTGTAAAATGGGAAGGAGTTAGTTCAGTTCTATATGGAGCTTAAAGAAAAAGGGAGAGGAAATCTGAGTTAGAAAGCCCTAGCAGGAAGAACTAAGATTTCCTAAGTCTTTACTGAGAAGACCCCTTCAGAACCCTGGGGAGGAAGCCCAAATCAGGTTGTAAGATGCAGCTGTCCGGGGTCCTGATGTTATGGGGAAGGACAATGAGTCTCATGAGATCCCAAAACATACCTCCTAGAAACCTTCCCTTAAACTTCATCAGGCCCCTTGTGGGCCACCCCAAAATGTCTCACCCAAATAGCTGTATGACCTTAGGTAACCCCTGCACCTCTCTGTTTTCTTCCTTTGTCAAAAGAGGGAATTGGACAATGATTTGTGAGTTTCCTTTAAACTCTAAATCTTATGATTCTGTATCTCTTTTACATTTTGGGTTTTAAGACCCCCAAACTATCTTGATTGTTTTTCTGGTAGGTTTGTTTACCTGATTACTATTCTTTTCATAATGCCATTCTATAACAGTCCAGATACAATTTAATAAGTAGAGAGTTCCAGGAAGCAATGACCTCTCTTATTCTGAACATTTTATTTTATTTTATTTTGCTTTTGTTGTTTAGATCAGTGAATGCCTGGTGAGGAAAGTCACCAATGCAGCCACCCAATTGATCTGTGATGAAACTTAGAAGTCTTAGGAAGCTGCTGTGGGTTCTGGCAATTTAATACAGGTGTGCCGATCCTGTATATATCAGATTTAGGCTTAAACCCAGGTTGTCCTAAATCTAAGGCCATCTCTCTATCTTTTATACAAAACTATGTTTTTTATTTGTGTAAGAAGAGTGGATCCATACCCCTCAAACCCAGTGGATGTATAACTAATAAGACACCCTAGCCTTGAGGAATTTGTCAAGAAGGAATGTCTCTTTAATACAGACTCAGTTAACCAGTCAAATGTGTAATCTAAGTGTGAATGAAACCTAGTTTGAATCAATCAATCAGATAATTATATGCCTCTTATTGATTGATTAATAAAGAATCTAGGATCCAAAGAACTTACCTTCTCTTGAGGGAAGAAGGAAGGGAGTGGTATAACAAATGTGTAATCAAATACTTGGTAATTTGAGCAGACAGAAAGCAAAAACATCTATGGGGGAGGATGGTGTGGGAGGTTTAAGGAAAGTTCCATCAAAAAGATAGCCCTTAATCTGAACTTTGAAGAGAAATAAGAATACTAAGAGGCAGGTTAAAAAGGGATTGCATTATAGGCATGGAGGAAAGCCTGTGCAAAGGAATGGAGGCAGAAGGCTGAGTTCCAAATAGAGGCAGAAGGTTAGTATTCCAAACTGCCTAGAATGCAGAGCATGTGGAGAGGGAAAAGGGTACATCGGATCCAGATCATGGAGGGCTTTAAATGACAGACCAAGTATTTTGTATTTTCTCTTAGAGGAGGTAAGGAGCTCTTGAGCATTGAAATGATGTGGTTAAACCTGTTGCTTAGAAAGATTATTTTGGCAGTGATATAAAGAATAGTTTAAAGAGGGCAGGAAAATGCAAGCAAAGAGACTATTAGGAGATTATTAGAAATGTCAGTGATCAGATACAAGGAAAAGAACCTCTACATTCTCTAAAGTATTTATAGTAGCTCTCTTCATGGTAGCAAAGAACTGGAAACTGAGGGGATGCCCATCAATTGGGCATTAAATGAATTATGGCATATGATTGTGATGAAATAATATTGTGCTGTAAGAAGTGACAAAGAGGCTAATTTAAAAAATATGGAAAGACCTATGTGAAATTATGAAGCATGAAACAAGCAGAATTAAGAGAACATTATACCAGCAACAGAAATATTGTTTGAAGAATATGCCCACCTCCAAAGAAAGACCTGATAAATAGAAATAAATAAGACATTCTTTTATTCATACATATATCTCTTTGTCAAATGATGCCTTCTCTAATGGAGGGAGGGGAGAAAGGACGTTACTGAGAATTTTAATGTAATAAACAAAGAAATATCTTTTTAAAGAAAGAAGTCAGGAAAGAGGAAAAGATCCTGAACTGTAATGGTGGCTATTTGAGTGGAAAGAAGGGGATAGATTGAAAGAGAAAACTATTGTGTAAGTATAAGTCTTGATAACTGACTGGATATGGAACATGAAAAAGTTCCATAGGAAGAGTCAAGGGTAACAGGGAGGTTGGTAGTATGTATACTCAGTACAAAGAATAAAGGGTTAAAGAAAAGTCAAGTTCAGGTGGAAAGATAATGAATTCCATTTGGGACATATTGCACTGCAGTTGTCCTAGTGACTTTTGGTGGAAACGTATGGTAGGCAGTTGGCAATATTAGATTGAAATTCAGAGGAGAGATTAGAGTTGAATACATAGATATCAACATCATATGTATAGAAATAATGGAAGTCTTAAGAGCTGATGAATTTATGAAAGGGAAAAATGTAGAGGGAGAGTGTGGAGATGGCTCTGGAAACAGGCATGGGCATCCCTCATCCTCTTCTTGGCAGAGAAGCTGTAGACTATATATGGAGAGGGAGACCCTCACCCTCAGATGCCAATTTTGCTTGACTATGTTGCTTACAAGGGAGGTTTTTGTGGGAAAGAGGGGATTAAAGAACAGTCAGTGGGAATTGAGGGAAGACAATGACATACAAAAAAGGGTCACTAATACATTTTAAAAGAATAGGCTTAGATCCTGGGCCTTTACTGCTCTGCCTTGGAACCAATGCTTAGTATCAAATATAAGCCAGAAGGGAAGGCTTTATTTAAAAAAAAAAAAAAAAGACTTGGTTTAGGAGTGTTGAAGTGAAACAGGGATAGGAATAAGAGGGATGGGATATAATGATCAGAGGAGGAAGCTTTAGAGTTCAGGATCCTGCAGAAAGGATAATGATGACTGTATGTAACAGAGTCACTTTAATGACAGGTTATAGAATCTGAGGGCTGCTAGGTGGCTCAGTGGATAGAGCTCTGAGCCTGGAGTTAGGAATATCTGAGTTCAAATCTGGCCTCAGACACTTATTAGCTGTGTAACCCTGGGCAACTCAATAAACTTTTGTTTGCTTCAGTCCACTGGAGAATGAAATGGCAAATCACTCCAGTATCTTTGCCAGGAAAATTTCATGGACAGTATAGTCGACAGGGTCATGAAGAGTGACATGACTAAATAACTAAATGAGAACAATAAAATGAGATTTGAGGATGATGATGATGAAGTTGGAGGCCAGTGTTTTTGTACACATCTATACCTATATGTATACATATATTCAGTTTCATCAGATTCAGTTTCATTCATTTATAAAATATATATAGCTCCATCTCCCACCTTCAAGCATTTGCAGAGGTCGACTTAATTTCTCCTTAATTCCTTCTCTTGGACACCACAGTTTTCATCGAAACTCAACTCAAGCATTTCCTTCTTTGTGAACCCTTTCCTGATCCTTCAGCTGCCAGTCCTCCCCTCTCCCTAAATGAGCTTGCACTTATTTTGCCTTTTGTTCCGTATACATATTTATGTTTGCTATCTCCTCATTGGAAGAAAAGCTCCTTCAGAGCAAGCCCTGTTTTGCTTTCACCTTTGAAATTCCAGCCCTTTGAACATAAACACTTAATAAACAATAAACATAAAACCTTAATAAATGTGTTAGTTGGTCATGCACCTCCTTTTTTCAGGGGACTAGGTAAAGGACAAAGGAGGAACTATAAAAATGAAGAGGGCAGAGCGTCTTCTCTCAAGTGACTTAAAGCCTAGTAAGAGCATGGAGAAAGTTCACAAATAACTATAGTCCAAGGAGAACATATTGTAGTTGAAGTACAACTTGCTTTGGATTACAGAGGAAGGAGGCAGAGGAGGAAGATCAGGGAAAACTTCATTGATAGCATGACATTTGAATGGAACCCTGAAGAATGGCTGGGATTTCAACCAGTAGATTGAAGAGTACTTCAAGTAGAAGCAACAATTTGATCAAAGACAGAGGCAAAGAAGGAAAAGGGCATGAGGTAATGAAGTGACAAAAGAAGGAGAAATGACAGAGATACACAGAAGAATAGAAATAGAAAGACAGAAACAAAGAATATATATTTATAAGGGTAGGGATCCATTGATGCAATAGTCAAACACCCTTCACCACTTAAGTGACAAATGGGAACACCTCAGTTCAGTCAATAAATCAGAAATATGAATTCGGTGTAAAAAAGACGTTGATAAGTCGATCAATTGAATTGAATCAATAAATCAAAGGTGTAAGAAAACTTTGAAAGTTTATGTCACAATACTTATTGTAAAGATCTAAGAAGAGGATCTGTGTAAAAGCATTTAGGATTATAGGATTTGGAAATAAAAGCAGCTTTAGAAATCATCTACAGATTAAGCAACTGGGACTTGGGCCAAAGGGTTTACCTCATGTGACCTAGATAGTAAGTGGCAAAAGTGAGCTCCTAGAATGTCAGATCTGTTCATTTTTCTATTTCCCAAGCCTAAGAGAGTGTCTGGCATCTGGTAGGCATTTAATAAATATGTTGTTATTGCTATCCCAACTCATTCTACCCAGACTCTCTGTGGTCACAGGGAATGAAGGGTGATCAGGGGACACTTTAGCTTTCTAGTTCCCATTGTGCTTTGTCTCTATCTCTCTATCTTCATGCATTCAACAAAGACAGAAACATTAGAAAGATAGATGTGCTAGTGTCTTGTGATGTTTAAGGAAGGGTGGAAGGAATATAATTAATCTTTTTATTATGAGACTGAGCTAGCTGTCTTTTTTGCATCCATCTTTCATGCACTTAAAATACATATGAGCTTGAATTTAAATGTGCTTAATATTTGAAATTTTGATCTATAATTTTTAAAAAATTAGATGCTTCCCTTCTTATGACACACAGTAAGCACGTAAATGCCTTATCTTTCTAGTAAATGGTTTATTTATCAAATAAATGCATTATCTATCATCAGAATTTATCACAGAATGCCTTTAAATATTTACATTATGCCTTGATTTTTAGTTTTTAACTCTGCTAGACTGTTTCCACAACAGATGCCAGAGTTAGAGGAACACAGCTGAGACCATGTGCCAGTTCTAAATTATAAAATCTCTACCAACACCAGACTTGGAGGATGAGAACACTTAGGTGAGTTCATTGCTGGAAAATGCTGCTGGTACAGATGTCAAGCTGGCCTTCTTTTGATGCTATCCCTGGACAACGTTTAGAAGAGTGTAAGAGGGAATGTTCAGGTAAATAAGGTTTAGAAAAGCAGTGAGTTCACTTAGTTGTGAGGGTCTAGTATAACCTCCATGTTTCCTTTTGAGTTTTCTGTGGTAGCTGACTGTCAAAGCTCCTGGGAGAGGAAGACAGGAGCCCAAAGGACATTTGTCTTCCCTCAATATCTGTGCACGTGGGTCTGTGGATGTTGGGTCCTTTGGTTACTCCAGGGCTCCGGAGACAGAGGATAGTGAAACAGGAGATCTGAGCAATGATGATAAGCATCTGAGATCCACCCTAGAGATGTTTATCTCATTCTCATTGGCTGTGTTCAATCCCTCCATCCCTAGATAAGGCAACTTCTGGTACATGATACATTCTAAACTCTTCAAGAGGGGAGATCCCTGTATTTTATCACCTAGTAGGCATTTAATGCTGAATTCTTGTTTAATTCATTCATGAATGAACACTCATAGAAGTAAAAACCATTGATATAAATGAGCTGTCTGGATAATATGTGGATTTGCATTTCTTGTACTTCCAAGGTCCACCTGTACCTATGAAAAATCAAGCGGTGGGGGGCAGTTAGGTGGCTTAGTGGATTGAGAGCCAGGCCTAGAGATGGGAGGTCCTGGGTTCAAATCTGGCCTCATATACTTCCCAGCTGTGTGACCCTGGACAAGTCACTTGACCCCCATTGCCTAGCCCTTACCACTCTTCTGCCTTGGAACCAATACACAGTATTGATTCCAAGATGGAAGGTAAGGCTTTAAAAAAAATCAAGGGGTGGCTCTTATTGTGAACAAACATCAAATCCAACAAATATTTATTAAGCTCCTACTATATAAATTGTGATAAATTTGTGATAAATATTGGAGGAAATACAAAGATTGGCATCGTGAATTTTTATTTTTGCTTTGTCTGATAGCATGATTATAATTTATTTTTTTGGAATCACAATGCATAGTAAATCCTCTTCAAGATGTTAAAACAGGGGACATCTGGGTAGCTCAGTGAATTGAGAGCCAGGCCTAGAGATGAGAGGTGGTAGGTTCAAATCTGGCCTCAGACACTTCCTAGCTGTGTGACCCTGGGCAAGTCACTTAATCCCCATTGCCTAGACCTTACCACTCTTCTGTCTTGGAACCAATACACAGCATTGATTTTAAATGGAAGTTAAGGGTTAAAAAAAAAAAACAGACTTTAGGACAAAACAAAACCAAAAAGTGTCTACTCTTATGTTAATTGCCGCCTAATAGATGATATATATACAATCAATTAATAGCATTTATTAAGGATCTATTATGTTCTCGGTCTTATGTTAGACACAGACACATGGTGAATGCATAGGGGACCAAATGTGACTTGAGTCTCAAAGAGAAAGGTCATTCCTGCCTTAAGGGAATGGGCAGGAACCAGAGAAGCCTTCATGGAAGCAGCCTTGAAAGGTGGGTAGGATTTCAAAAGCAAAAGGGCCAGAGGATAAAGGGAAGGTGACGAGACTTGACTGGACAAAATTGTGAAATTATTGCTCCTTTTATCTGCCAGATCAGCACTAGCCAGGCAGCTTTGTGGGCCATCGTTGTGAGGGATTGTTCTCGGGCAGAATTTTCTGTAGGAAGACCAATGGCATTGGGACAAACACGATCGATCACTCACTCCCAAGAGGAAGTCCTGTCACACACTTGTTCTTCAGTCACATCTAAAGAATTTCAGACATTCTTCCAAAAGAATAGTGTCTGAGATTAGATCAGTGGCCTGTGTGCCTGGCCACCCCCAGCCCAGCAGTAGACTTGTCCACGTCTCAAGTACAACAATACACATTGGCCTGTCCCAGTCGCCGGACACCCCGTCCTGGTCCTGGGGCTGCACCAGCTTCACTGTGACATCAGACGCTCTCCCCACGACTCACCAGGCACTCTATCCACCCCATGAAAGAATGGCAGGAAAAGCTGGACCCCCCCCCCCAAAAAAAAAGCGGAAACACAAGGAAGATGGATGTGGCGGCTTTGTGTGGCTCCAGACTGGGCAAAGGGAGTGAGATGGGAAGAGGACGTCCCCTCTTCTTTGCACTAAGGTGGGAGCCATCTACCAGGGCTTCCCCAGAGCTGTGCTTCACTCAGAGTCCCAGCAACTCGAAAGATAAAATAAGGACGATTAGGTGTTTCAGGATTATGACTTCAAATACCAAGCTGCTACTTGAAAATGGATCAATCACATGGTTCGGTGGGGATAGGATTGGAGTTTTGATGCTAAAAGAAGGCTAAGATTATTTCATTTACTAATTTAACATATTTATTTATTATCAATTACTATTTATTTATTATTAAGATAATAATAATACCTAGGACAGAAGGTAAGGGTTAAAAAATAAAAAGTGTCTTAGATGGGATTTAAGTCTGTGGTCTTCTGGCTCCAAGCAAATATGAATAACCTGGAACTAGTTTTTGAACAACGATACACGTATAACCCAGTGGAACTGCTCATTGGCTCTGGGAGGGGGGAGAAAAGAGGGGTGGGAAAAATCATGAATCATGTGAACACAGAAAAATATTCTAAATAAATTATTAAATAAAAGAAAAAGAAAATATTAGTATATTTAGTTGTGTTTTTTAATTCTGGCTCACACAGATTATTTTAATGCTTTTAGGCACACTATTGAATTTTTAGCAGCTTCTGGTCATAAAATGCATAATCTGGCAACCTATGTATTTGAACTATAATACAGTAGGAAGAGGTAAGCTCCAAAGAAAATGAAACTCTTATTTAGACTAGCTTTTGTCTCATAGTCAGACTGTCCTATGGTTTCCCCATTAGTGCATTGAAAGTATTATGATTGGGGGGTAGATTGATTGTGTCAGATTGGCACAGTGGACTGAGAGTCAGACCTAGAGAAGGGAGGTCCTGGGCTCAAATCTGGCTCAGACACTTGGCTGTGTGACCCTGGGCAAGTCACTTAACTCCCATCGCCTAGCCCTTACTGCTCTTCTGCCTTAGAACCAATACACAGCATTGATTTTTTTTGTTTTGTTTTGTTTTTAAACCCTTAACTTCTGCTGTGTATTGACTTATAGGTGGAAGATTGGTAAGGGTAGGCAATGGGGGTCAAGTGACTTGCCCAGGGTCACACAGCTGGGAAGTGTCTGAGGCCGGATTTGAACCTAGGACCTCCTGTCTCTAGGCCTGGCTCTCAATCCACTGAGCTACCCAGCTGCCCCTACAGCATTGATTTTTAAATGAAAGATAAGCGTTTTTAAAAAGTAGTGTGACACTTTACAAACATTTGTATTATATTCAATGCTTTAGAGGTTGACTGTCCTAGGAACCAAGATTCACCTCCTTTGGGAAGTGTTGGATCTCTCCAAAGTCACCAGTGATCTCTTTGTTATTAAATCCCCAGGCCTTTTGTCAGTGTGCATCCTTTCTGATCTCTCTGTAGCATTTGACAATCCTGACCATCCCCACCTCTGGGACACTGTCTCTTGGGTGCTGGGGACAGTGCTCTCTCCTGTTCACCTCTTACTCAATCATTCCTCAGTCTCTCTTGTAGGATGATCATCTATATAACGTCCTCTACTCCAACCCTACAGTGTCATAGGCCAGGACTCTGCCTTGGGTCCTCTTCTCTTCCTTGTTCTCTTCCCCTGTCTCTGTCTCTGTCTTCATCTTCCTTTCTTCCCCCACACCTCTCGCTCCTCTCTCTCCCCTTCCCTCTCTCCCTATCTCTTTCTCCTTCCCCATCTGTTTCTCCCTCCCTCTTTTTGTCTCTGTCTTCCTCCCTGTTCCTCTCCTCCTCCTCCTCCTCCTCCTCCTTCTTCTTCTCTCTCTCTC
>NC_058132.1:334399800-334409544 GCF_016433145.1 Gracilinanus agilis
TCTCTCTCTCTCTCTCTCTCTCTCTCTCTCTCTTTCTCCCTCCCGTCATTAGTTCCTGTAGGTTCAATTGTCATATCTCTCTCTGTAGGCGACTCCCAAATTCATGTATCTGGCTTTCATCACTGCTAGATCTCTCCTGGCATCTCAAACTCAAAAACAGAACTCTTTTACTTTGACCCCAGAATCATTTCTCCTCATAGCCCCATTTCTGGGAAGGGTGCCTCCATCCCCCTAGTCATCCACATTCATAGCATCTTTGATTCAGCTCATTTATCTCCCACATTCAATCTGTCATTGAGTCTTACAACTGCTCTAGCGTCTGCCCCCTTGTAGATCACAACCACCTTTGTTCAGACCTCAGCACATCTCACCTAGACTTTTAAAATAATCTCCTAATTGCTGTACCTAACGGCTAGTCTTACCCTCCTACCCCCCATCCATCCTCCACACGGGTACCAAAGTAATGTTCCTCAAGTACTTGTCTAATCGGTTCCTTCCCTATAGGAGAAGCTCCTTATTGCTCGTTGGCTTCAATAGGATCCTCTATTTGGCATTTAAAACCTTTGCCATCTGTCTTCATCTTATCTTTCCAGAAAAGCTACACATTACTTCTCCCAATTACTCTTCAAAATTTTTTAAAAATTCTTTTTACTTTCTTAGTAACAACTTTAAGACAGAAAGGCAAGAGCTAAGCAAACAGGAGTCAAGTGACTTGCCCAGGGTCATACAGCTAGGAAGTATCTTAGGTCAGATTTTAACCCAGGTTCTTCCAATTCTAGGCCTGGAACTCTATCCACTGAGCCATCTAGCTGTCCCTCCTCCCAACTACTCTTAACTAAATTGCCTACATGTTGTTCCCTGCACAGCACTCTTCCCCATAACACCCCTTTATATTTCACCCAAATTGTATTATTACCTATTCCCCACTCCAGTATTTTCCTCTACTTTGTCTGTCTATAAGTTGACCAGAATTTATTGAATACCTACTAGGTGCCAGATGGGCAGATAAGTGGTATAGTGAATAGAATCCAAGGCCTGAAATCAGGAGGACTCATCTTCCTGAGTTCAAATCTGGCCTCAGACACTTCCTAGCTTTGTGACCCTGAGTAAGTCACTTCACTCTGTCTGCCTTGGTTTCCTCATCTGTAAAATGAGCTGGAGCCACTCCAGTATCTTTGCCAAGAAAATCCTAGATGGGGTCACCAAGAGACAAAATAGACTGAAATGACTCAACAACAATAAAAATATGCCAAGCACTATGCTGTGTGCTGGGAATAGAAAGGAAGTCCAAAGGAGTTCCCATTCTAATGGCACCAGCCCCCTTCAATCAGGGGGTGTATTTCTACACACAGCTTAGAAGAAACCTTTATTTAGTTTCCCCTAGTCTCCCCAGTGAGAAATGATCCCTCCCTCCCTAGTCTATTCCTGCCTCCCTTGATCACTTAGCACCTTCTCGCTTGAGTTACAGTTTGGGGAATCCATGTCTTAGTCCCCTGTGAGGTCATAAGATCCTTTAGAAGGAAAGGGGCTGTGGTGACATTTTCCTAGTTCTCGTCTCCATCTACCCCTGGCCTGTAGCACAGCATCTTATCTGGATTACAGAATGCTAGTACTAGGAGGGGATAGCTAGGTGGTATAGAGGGTAGATCACAGGACCTCGAGTCAGGAACACTCATCTTCCTGAGTTCAAATCCTACCCCAGACACTTAGTAGCTGTGTGACTCTGGGCAAGTCACTTAGCCCCTCTTTGTTTCAGTTCTTTATCTGTAAAATGAAGAAGGAAATGGCTAACCACTCTAGTATCTTTGCCAAGAAAACAGTCGCGACAAGTCAGACATGACTGAATAACAACAAATGTTAGGAGAGGTTTCATCAGTGGTCTTAGTCTAACTTCAAGAATAAAAAAAAATAGCAGATAAGGAAATTGAAAACTAGAGAGGGGAAATGACTTGTAAATATTTGTAGAATTGATTTGAATGTATTCTTCTCAATCTATCCTAATCTAAGAGTTATTCTTTTTCACAGGTCCTAAGTCCTCTTTTGCTCTTGTCCCATTCTAGCTTGTTGCATAGTTATTTATGTCTTATCACCCCTACGAGAGGATAAATTCTGTAAGGGCACAGATCGTGACTTACTCATGACTTACTTGTCTTTCTATCTGCTTTCACCTAGTACTATGACTTTGATACATAGTACTACGACCATTCTTTCCTTTCTCTCTCTCTCTTTTTTTAACTCTTGCCTTCGGTCTTAGAATCAATATTGTGTATTGGTTCCAAGACGGGACAGTGGTAAGGACTAACCAATGGGGATTTAAGTGACTTGCCCAGGGTCATACAATGAGGGGTTCTGAGGCCAGATTTGAACCCAGGACATCCTGTCTCTGGGCATGGCTCTCAATCCACTGAGACACATAGCTGCCCCCAATTGTCCTTTAATTGATTTATCCTTCACAAGTTTGCCAAAGTTGTTTTTTTTCTAATCCCTTGCATGGCCATGCAACCCCCTGGCTCAATTAACTCTAGTGGTTTCCTATTTCCTTGAGAATCAAATACAAACTCCTGTGCTTAGCATTAAAAACCACCCACAACCTATCACCACTAACCTACAAACATTTACAGCAGTGATTCCCAAAGTGGACACAACCGCCCCCTGGTGGGTGCTGCAGTGATCCAGGGAAGCAATGATGGCCACAGGTGCATTTATCTTTCCTATTAATTGCTATTAAAATTAAAAAAAAATAATTTCCAGGGCGCTAAGTAATATTTTTTCTGGAAAGGGGGCGGCAGGCCAAAAAAGTTTGGGAACCACTGATTTACAGTTTTACTATTACTCCTCTCCATGCATTTTTCAGTCCATCCAAACTGGTTTATGTGTTATTATTCAAACACAACATTCCATCTCTTGCCTTTGTTCAGACTGTGAAATGCACTCACTCCTCACCATCTATCTCTACAGAACTCCACGTTCCTTCAAAAGCCAGCTCAAGGGCCATCTTCTATGGGAGGATTTTCCTGATTCTTCCAATCTACCTCAAATTCAGAGTCTTGAAGGTATATTCATCAGAGGAAATAGCATCTGGAAGGAGTAAAGATATCATTTTCTCAACCCATAGAAGGATGGAGGAGATGATAAGACCAAGAATTTTGGAGGGTTAGAGCTGATGGAATGAGCACCTGTCAACAGAATTTTCTTGGTGAACCATAAAGCTATTTAATATGCTATAAATGCAAGACTTTGGAAAGCCACTTGACTGGTAACTTGAGGAGAGAATTTTTACTTAGAATTCTTGTGACCCAATCAGCAAAGCATGTCTCTTATGAGTCACACACTAGACATGGAAACAGTTTCGTGATATGGAACCTGGCTTACAATGGCTCTAATACCATTGTTTCTAGAATGTCTGGCAAGCTGCTATAATTTGAATTCCTTACAATAAATCACAGATTTAGAGACAAGCCAAGTCTTAGAGTTCATCTAGTTAAACTCCCCTCCTCTTAAAGAAGAAGAAAGTGAGGTCCAAGGATTGAACCAACTTACTCAAGACCCCGTATTCATTTATTCAACAAGCATTTGCTAAATGCTTATCATATGCAAGGCGCTGCAATAGGTAGAGAGATCAAAAGACAAAACAAAGATTTTTGTTTTCATTTCTCAAGGAGTTTGTATTTTTCTTAAGGAAAACAATATTTACACAAATAAGTAAGTTTAAGATCTATCCAAATAAATTTTTTTTCATAGGACCGAATTTGGAGTAGACTCATACTTGAATAGAAAAGGAACTAGTCACAAGATGGAGTCAATTTGGTTCACCCAAGTCCCATGGCTCCCTCATCACTCAGTGTCACGTTACTTCTTATGCTGAAAGACATAGGTGGATAATCTAGGATGGCTGAATCAGTCAATCAATCAGTCAACTTAAGTAAGTACCAACTATATTGCAGGTACTATGCTAGGAACTAGTCTTTCCCTCCCATTCTCATATAATGGGAATGATGAAAATATGTCGGTTCTACTCTATAAACTGGTCCTGCCACTGACATTCATTTCACAGTATGAGCCTCCCCTCACACTTCCTCTAATGCAACTAGATGCCTTTTTTAAGAATTAGATATTTGTATCTTCTGTGTTTTCCCTAACCACCTCCTCTACCAATGAGTTGTAAATTTCTTGTAAGATTGGCATGACTCAGGACATTTTGTGTCAAATGACCACAAAAGGTCCCTGAGCTTCTCCTCTGCTTAAAAATAGATTCTATTCTAGTACATTTTCCATGATGAAACAAATAAAACAAACCAAAAGCAACTCCCAGACTCAAAAGTCACTCATCTCTGACTAGCTTTCTTCAGCATGACATAGTAGGAAGTCAGAAGACTTTGCTTCTCTAGTTCTGCTTCTATTAGCAGGGTGGCCATGGGAAAACTTCTTGTCTTTTCTGTTTCCTCCAGTTCCTTCTTCTGTAAAATGGTTGAAAATTTTAGATCATGAGATAAAAAGCAAAGACTTTTCTATTGTTTGTTTGAATTTCTAGCACTTAACACAGAGCTTGGGAGACAGGAGATGCTTAATAAATTCTAGATGACTACTTGCCTCTTCTAGCTAGCATTTATATAGCACTTTAAGGTTTACAAAATACTTTGTCAAATATTATTATTCTTTAGACCTAAAATGAATGGCACGACCTTATTGACCTCACATAATCATCCAAATGTACCAAAATGATCTCTGTTCAAATTGTTCCCATGTGCTCCCTGGACCCTCTGATTAAGTTTGAGCCAGCTCTGTTCTCTCTCCTCCTCAACTGTTCATTTGAAGTTTTGTCAATTGTTTCGAGGGATACTAGATTAAGACCTTGGCTCCCACTTTTTCTGTCTTCTATTAATGGAAGAGGCAAGCTTGTTGAAAAACAGTCCTTTGGAAAGGTTGGCATTCTGTTTGTCTTAGAAAAAGAAGCAACAAAAAATACAACAAACATTTGTTGTGCAGACAACTTGCTGCACGTGAGAAGCTCTGCAGTGGGAGTTAGATGAGACCTGGGTTCGAATGTAGCTGATGCTTCCCACCTGTGGCACCTGGGCAAATCACTTAAACTCTAATGAGCCGCCAACTCCTCATTTGTAAAACAGGACAATAATATCTCCTCACACTTTTTTTGAGATCAAATAATATTTGTTCATAGTGCTGTGAAAACCTGAAACTCTCAACTGAAACTCAAGTGCATACAGATTGCTATATGAGGCACTCAGGGAAACTCAGAGTTGAGATAAGATGGCATAGTGGTGATGTGGACAGAATGCAGAATTTGAACTCAGTAAGACCTAAATTTGAATCTTGCCTGACATACCTATTGGTAGTATGACCCTGGACAAGTCACTTTCCTCTCTGGACTCCAGTTTTCTCATCTATGAAACAGGTGATGGACTTCTAAAGTCCTACCTAACTCTTTATCGAGCCAGATAAGACATGCACACATGTACAATAGGTTACATAGTAAGTGCATCAGAGAAAGTATAATCTTAAATGCTATTTTTTGTCAGAAGAGGGTTTCCTAGAAGAAGTGGCGCCTGAGTTGGGCTTTAAAACACTTAAGAGGTAAAGTGGGGGAGGAAGGAATTTTCCTATCTAGAGAACAGAGTGAATATGGGCACAGAGAACATGAGAGTATGTTTAGAGGTCTGAGAGTATGGCCTGAGCATAAAGAAAAGTAATATGAAAGAAGGCTGCAAAGGTTTTGATGGTGTTGGTTAGAGTATATCCTTGAATGAATAGGGACAAATTCTCAATGACTTTTTCTTTTTTCTTCTTTTCTCTTGTCTTCTCCTTCTCCTCCTGTCTTCTTCTTCTCTTCCTGTCTCCTCCTCCTCCTGTTTCTTCTTCTTCTTCTTCTTCTTCTTCTTCTTCTTCTTCTTCTTCTTCTTCTTCTTCTTCTTCTTCTTCTTCTTCTTTCTATTTACTGCATACTCACTCATACAAAAAGAAGAACAATAATTATGGAGGTGGGGGAAAGAATAGGCATTTATTAAGCCCCTATTATGTGCCAGGCACTATGCTAAGTGCATTCATTACAAGTATTATCTCATTCAATCCTCTTAATAACCCTGAAAGATAGGTGCTATTATTACCTCCATTTTACTTTTGAGAAAACTGAGACAGGCAGTGACTTTGCCCAGAGTCACACAGCCAGTAAGTTCCCGAGGCTAGACTTGAATTCAGGTCTTCCTGACTCTGGGTCCCCCTCTAACACTATGCTACCAAGCTGCTCCAGAATAATAATTATTAGCATTTATATAACCCTTTAAAGTTTGTCTTGCACTTTAGATACATTATTTTACTTGCTCCTTACACCCTAGTGAAGTAAGTGCTATTATCCCCATTTTATAGATAAAGAAGCTGAGAGTAGAAGATTTGAACTCAGCTTAACTAACTCCATGTCCAGAGCTCTATTTCCTGAGCAACCTAGCTGCCTACAAAAACACATGTGCTTGGATCACTTCACTGTCCACTCTCTTTGTCTCAGACTGTCCAGGGAAATGAGGTAGCAAATTGAAGAGTTCTCAGAAATTCAGTACTACTCAAACAATAGCCCAATCCCAGATGGCTCCATAACTGCAATTTTCTCCTGGGCTAGAAAAAGGGATGTAGAAGTCCCAATCTAAGGTGAATCAACTCCAACTGCCACTGAAGAGTGCTCTCCAAGCACGAGCAGTTAAGACTAATCGTAGAGAAGGGGATGTCAAAAAGTGGAGACAATCACACCTTTGTTGGTGGATCTGTGAACTGATCCAACCATTTTGGAGAACAATTTGGAGTTAGGGCCCAAGAGCTATAGAATATATATATATATATCCTTAGGTCCAGCAACACCATTGCTAGGTCTGTTTCCCAAGGAGATCAGGATAAATGGAAAAGAACCTCTATGTTTCAGAAGAATTATAGCAGTTCTCTTTGTGGTGGCAAAGAACTGGAAAATGAGGGCATGCCCATCAATTGGAGAATAGCTAAACAAATTGTGGCATATGACTGTAATGAAATATACCTTTACACATGATGAGCAGCTTAATTTAAAAAAAGAACTTGGAAAGATCTACATGGGATAATGAAGAATGGTATGAGTAGAACTAAGAGAACATTATATGCTGCTCCAGATGTACAATTTGAAGAATAACCTCTGAATAATCACCTCCAGAGAATGAACTAAGAAGTGGAAACAGGAAAGACAATCTCTAAATATGTATCTATTTGCCAGATGATGTCTTCTATGGTGTGGGGAGGGTTGATAGCATTTCTTTGGAATCTGGGGCTGTGCTCATGGATTCATCCTTGCTGCAAATCAAAAGTTGAGGAATTTAGGTAGAAAAAATACATCTTTATTTTTGTTACCTTTGTAATCCTAAGAATTGGTTTTATGGATAGGATTCAGAGAAGGGGTCCAAAGGCTTCACCAGATGGCCAGAAGGGTCCATGATACAAAAATGATAAAGAACTCCTGCTCTTGATATCTTTATCTGCATATACTCCCCATCCTGCTGGAAGGGGCAAAGAGTCCTGATTTAACTTGCTGGCAGAAAAAAAATCTAATAGGAGCAGAGAAACCTGATGTCACTCTATTCATTTCGACTCTCCTATGGGAAGGGTAATCTAACAAAAGCTGAGTTTGGGATGGGGAGGGGGTGGTGGCATTCTTTTATACTCATTTAGAAGGCTCAATTAAATCAAACCAGTCATTGGTGAATGTTTCTATATGTATATGACAAAGGACTGTGAGCTTGGAGTCAATATGATTGGTTTAGCATTTTAGTGATATTTCCCTAGAATATAATGTATACTTGGCCTCAAGGTTGTATGTGGCATCAAGAATAGCATTTACAGGTGTGGCTAGATGTCACATACATAGAGCATCAGGCCTGGAGTCAGGAATTCCTGGCTTCAAATCTGGTCTCAGATACTTCCTAGCTATGTGACCTTAGGCAAGTCACTTGACCCCATTGCCCAGCCCTTATTGCTTTTCTACCTTGGAACCTTTACACAGGATTAATTCACAGACAGAAGGTAAGGGTTTTAAAAAAAAAAGAGTAGTATTTCCATTCCTGAGATACAAATGGAATTCTATATAGCTGTAATAAGAAACTTCCCAGGAACATAGATCTATCACTAGAATGGACCTTAAAATTCCGTTGACTGACCTCATCATTTTATAGATGAAGAAACAGAGGATCAGGGAGGTTAAGTTATGTGGCAATGGTTATGCAGGTGTTTGTATTTGAGCTTGGATCCTAAAATTCTAACGTGTGTGTGTGTGGGGAGGTGCAGCTAGGAAGCTCCATAATGCCTAGAATCAAAAAAACTCATCTTCCTGAGTTCAAATACAGCTTCAGACAGTTACTAGCTGGGTGATCTTGGGGAGGTCATTTAAACCCTTTTTGCCTCAGTTCCTCAACTGTAAAATGAACTGGAGAAGGGAAATGGCAAACCATTCTAGTATCTTTGCCAAGAAAACCCCAAATGGGGCCACAGAGAATCTGACACAACTGAACAAAAACAACAAATCTAATTCAATAAATATTCATTGGATATCTACCACATGTAAGACAATTTAGAAAATACAAAGATGAATCAGATTCAACTCCTACACTCAAAGAGGGTACGATGTAATGAGGGAGATAATGCAATTAACTTGAAAACAAGAAAGGTTAAGAAGTGAAAGATAGTAAAGGAGGGAAACATCTCATTCGGAGAAATGAGGAAAGCTTCAAGAAGAAGGTAATATATGAGATAAGTCTGGAAGGATTGGTAGGATTTTAGTAGATGGAGAGGGGGGAAGAAGGAATAGCCTGAGTAAAGGCAAAGAAGCGAGAGGTATGTTTGGGGAACAACAGATGAGACAGATAAGACAGCTAGAAATTAGGGTACATATAAGTTTAGAATAGGAGATAAGACTAGGAAAATAGTTGGCAAATTGTGAGAGGACTTGAATATTAGGACATGAAGTTTAAGCTTAATTTTTTTGGCAGTGGAGAGCCTTGGAAAATTTTTGATCAGAAGAGTGACTTGACAAGACCTTTTATTTAGGACAATTGATCTGGAAACTGCATGTATCATATATTGGGAAAGACTGAAGGTGGGGAGATTATTTAGAAGACTATTGCAATAGTTGGGTAAGTACTAATGAAGAACTTGAACTAAAATGGAGGCAATCAGAAAGGAAAGATGCAAGAGACAGGGAAAGAATAGAATCTATAGCCCTTGGGAACTGACTCATGAATTCATGAATCAAAAGACCAGGAAGAGTTGGTGATGTTTCTAAGTTTTGAATGCTGAATGACTAGGAGAATTATAATGCCATCAATAGAGAAGGAAGTCATGGGGAGGGCTGGTGTGAGCATGTGGATTGGCTGGCCACCTGTATTTAGCCAATCTCTTTACTAACTGGACTCCTTGTCCTGGTGCCATTTTCCTTTCCCACCCTATTGATTTCCCCTTTCAACAAATCCTAACGACTTTAAGTTCTCTGCTCTGTAAGTCTTGACAAACAAGGATTTCTAGTTTTCCATGATGTGTGTGGAATAACCAGTCCAGTCACACGTAATCCCTCAGGGGAATACCATATTTCAGGTATTGCCTGTGAAGTGAGAGTTTCTTCTTGGGGACACTGTTGGTTTTTTCCCTCTAAAGAGCTTCCTTTGCTTTCTTCCTTCCTTCCTTCCTTCCTTCCTTCCTTCCTTCCTTCCTTCCTTCCTTCCTTCC
>NC_058132.1:334412524-334448303 GCF_016433145.1 Gracilinanus agilis
TCCTTCCTTCCTTTCTTTCTTTCTTTCTTTCTTTCTTTCTTTCTCCAGATTGTCATTTTATTGGTGCAAAGAATTCCTGGTTAGGAAATTCCCTCTATCATTGAAGATCAGAAACAGTTCTTTGCCTTATAATCTTTTTTTAAAAATATATTACTTAAACATTTTAATTTATTTTAAAATTAATACTTATTTTCTCTCCCTCCCACCAGCTCCACAATTTAAAAGAAAAAAACCCTTTATAACAAATAGTTGTGGTCAAGCCAAACATAATCCTATGTGTTCTCTATCCCAAAATGTATATTTCATTGAAACTTATCTTAGAAAACTGCTTGACAATAAGAAGTCAATTGACATGCCAAGGATCACACAGCAAGAATGTCAGAAGTGGGTACTTGCACGACATCTTTCTATAAGGTGGGGCCATACAATTTCCCACAACACTTAGAACCTTGTATTTATTATACCCGTTAGGGGCAACTAGGTAGCTCAGTGGATAGAGCACTGGGCCTGGAATCAGAAAGGGCTGAGTTTTACTCTGGCCTCAAATATTCAGTGTGTGACCCTGGACAAGTCACTTCACTCTGTTTTCCTCAGTTTCCTCACCTACAAAATGAGCTGGAGAAGGAAATGGCAAACCACTCCAGGATCTTTGCCAAGGAAACCTTGAATGGGGTCATAAAGAGTCAGATAAGACTGAAATGATTAAGCAACAACAAAATGGCACACTACACCACAGCCATTTGTTGAATGAATGAATGGAGTTTCTGCTTCTTTGTCTTTTGTGTTACTTTTTAACTGATATTCCCTCTTCAGTTTTTGCTTCAGGTCATATTAGCATCTCTATATCCCAATATTCCCCATTTTCCCCACCCTTCCCATTCTCATTTCCTTTGCTTCTTCTTTAGAAGTCAGGATTCCTGAGTACAATTTCACAGCCCTCTCCCCAGTGGGAGAGTCCCTACATCAAGAACATTTCAATTTAAAAAATGCCTCTTCCTCTGAAGACCATGGAGCCAGACTGGTCTTCCCTTAAGGTTAGTTTTATATCAGACTAAGGAAGTTTCTGTCCCTGTGTACTCTCCCCTATTAATCTCCTGTGTGCCTGTTCCTGCTCAGCCCAAGAATGGTATTCCCCTTTGGATGAAGGTGAGAACATTTGCTCACTCCAATCTGCCAATTTTTAAGCTGTTGTTTGACAGACTCTGACGTCAGGCACATGTCTTGGACAGCTTTTGGGGAGGCATGTCTCCACATAGTTACAGAGGGAAAAGTACTCTTGCAGAGAAAGGAAGGAAGAAAGAAGGAAGGAGGGGGAGAAAAAAGGAATTGAGGTTGGGGAGGATAAAGAAAGTTGAGGAAGGAGAAAGTGAGTAGAGAAAGGAGTGTGTGGAGGGAAATAGTTGCTATCCTCCCACCAATTTGTCTTGGAAGAGATCCCCATTTCCCCCAAATTGGAGTGGATCCAATTGGCATTCATTCACCACCCACTCTTTCTTCAAATCCATGTACTATGAATGCTTCCTTCCTCCCACAGCAAGGACTTCCGCAGTACTGGTGGCCTAGAGCTCTGGGAGTGTTTGTATTGGTGTCTGAGTTACTTCTAGTTGTATAATCTCTCCAACCTTCCACCCTTTCTGAACCCATAGTGCAGGGTAGAAGGGATTACCTGTGCTGGGAGATTAAGGAAAGACAGAACTCTGGGAAAGAAGAGAAAGAAGAAAAGAGAAAGGAGGAGAAAAAAGATGGGAGCAGAGATGGAGGTTAAGAAGAGAAAGAATGAATGAGAAGGATAAAGAAAGAGAAGGTAGAAGGTGGTTAAAAAGGGGGAAGAGAGTTCTCTTAATTGTGATGCTTGAGAGTGTAGAAGCTAGAGGAAGGAAGGGAGCCTTACTTATATCTGGAATGGACAAAGGAAGGTTGAATATACAAAGACATATACACAAATAAAGAGTTTGGTGTAGAAATACATTAAATTGTGGGCAGCGAGGTGGCTCAGTGGATAGAGAATCAGGAGATTCTCAAGAACCTCTAGAGATGGGAAGTCTTGGATTCAAATCAAGCCTTAGACACTTCCTAGCTGTGTGACCCTGTGGGAGTCGATAAATTTCCATTGCTTAGCCATTACTGCTCTTCTGTCTTGCAACCAACATAAAGTTTTGATTCTAAGACAAACGTAAGGGTTTTTGTTTTGTTTTGTTTTGAATAAATACACCAAATTCAAAAGGGAAACAGGAAAGGGATGGTGGTTGAGAAGGAGGATAGTGTGTAAACCTAGATTCTAGAAGGTCTGACTTTAAATCCTACCTTAGATACTTACTACTTGGCAAGTCATTCTACATCAGTGGTTCCCAAACATTTTTGGCCTACCGCCCCCTTTCCAGAAAAAAATATTACTTAGCACCCCTGGAAATTAATTTTTTAAAAAATTTTAATAGCAATTAGTAGGAAAAATAAATGCACCTGTGGCCATCACTGCCTCCCTGGATCACTGCAGCATTCACTAGGGGGCGGTGGCACCCACTTTGGGAATCACTCCTCTACATCTATTGGTTTTTCATCTATAAAAAGGGGATTGGGATTGGGATGGGCTAGGTGTCTTCTAAGATCTCCTCCAGCCTCTAAATCTACTATTTTAATGGCTAGCTATGTGAACCTGGGCAAGTTACTCAACCTTCCTGAACCTTGGTTTCCTCTGCTATAAGATGGAGATAATAAAAGTGCCTATCTCACAGAATTGCTGTGAAGATTAGATGAGATACTTTATAAGCTCTGGAAACCTTAAAGATCTATATTTGTTGTTTAGTTGTTTTTCAGTCAAGTCTGACTCTTCACGACCCCGTTTGGTGTTTTCTTTGCAAAGGTACTGGAATGGTTTGCCATTTTCTTCTCCAGCTTATTTTACAGATGAGGAAACTGAGGCAAACTGGGTTAAGTGATTTGCCCCACGTCACCTACTTAGAGTCTGAGGTGAAATTTAAAATCAGGAAGATGAGTCTTCTTTATTCCAGACCCAACTAATCCACTGTACCACCTAGCTGCCTAAAAGCCTATATATATTCCTACCTACTATTATTACTTGTGCCTAATGTAGTACTGGGTCCATAGTAGATACTTAAAGTTTAATAAGATAGATTGAACTTTTCCAATTCTTAGTGTTTCTAGTTAAAAATCAGTATGTAATCTAGAGTTTCTTCATTTATATGTCTGAAGAAAATGTCACTTGAAAATAGGATCAGAAATCTAGAACTAGAAGGATCCTGGGAGACCATCTAATCCAATCGCCCCACATTTTAGAGACTCCCCAAGAGGCTTGCTTGAGATTACATAGCCAACGTTTGACATAGGATGTGAACTCTGGTTCTCTAATCTCCAGAGTCAAGGTTCTACTGTGCTACATGTCACCATTGTTCCACTTACATATTTGGATACTGGTCTGTATGAATCAGAAGCTGTGGTTCTTTGTGACTGCCATGCCTTTCCTTTCTCATAAAGTTTCCCCAATGTTTCCTCTTTCATCTACCTTGGTGAAGAAGCTTGTGTGATGGCTCAAGTTTCTGAAATCCAGGAGTGATCTTAATGAACAAACCATAAATCCATCCATCCACACTCTCAGATAAGCTCTCTTTTGTCATCAAATCAGATTGCTTAGCATATGCAGTGTAGTCACCAGGGGAGAGAGATCCATGAGGGATTTGGTCCCTGATTTCCAGAAGCCTACAGTCTAGTTGGAGAAGAAATATAAACAAAAATATAATATCAGGTATCATATGCTAAATAAGAAATGAGTACCTCAGACAAATTGCCACAGGAGTTGAGGAGACAGAACACCCAGAACTGAACCCAGTATCCTCAATGTGGTCTGACATAGGCAAAAAAAGGAAGGCAATGGGACTATGGTGTACCATTCCTTTCCCAATGAAGCATTAGTTCAAATGAGATTTGGTGGCCACCATGTTACATTCTCGACATATCACTTTTGATCTAAAGGTCCACTGGAAACATTTAGAAATTCTGTCCTCAAGCTGCAAGATCTCCCTCACTCCCATGTTTGCGCATTTGAAGTTTTTAGTTCAAGCATGAAACTTTGTTTTTGTCTCAATCAAATTTCACCTTATTATATTTTATCATTCTAGCTTGTTGAAATCTTTTAGGAACCTTATCCTGGCACCCAATATTTTGCCTAACACTCCTAGACATGCCATAAAGCCTTGCTTCCTGTCATCAGAAAATTTCATTAGCATGCCATTTATATCAAGTTATTGGTTAAAATATTATGTCAAGTACCACAGGGCTAAGGTCAGACCCTTATTCATTCTCTTAGAGACTTCTCTCCAAGCTGACATCAGCTCATTAGTGATCACTCTTTGAGACTAATCATTCAACTAGTTCTTTTCCCACCCCTCCATTTTATTAATATATTTTATTTTTCCAAATTATAAGAACAATTTTTAACATTCGTTTTCTAAAATTTTGAGTTCCAAATTCTCTCCCTCCCCACCTCACTCTCTGACCTCTTCTCCCTCCTTAAGACAGTAAGCACTTTGATCTAGATCAGTGATGGGCAAACTATTCCCCACGGGCCAGATCCAGGTCATAGTTTGCCCATCACTGCCTTAAGCAATTCCCTAATCACTACATCTGGATGTGGGGGCATAGTGATTAGTGAATTGCTTTAAGGCTGTGATGGGCAAACTAGGGCCTGGGTCTGGCTTGTAGGGCATAGTTTGCCCATCACTGATCTAGATCATACTTGTGTGATCATGCAAAACATATTTCCACATTGGTCATATTGTGGAAGATGACTCATAAAAATAAAAAAAACACAATGAAAATAAAGTGAAAAATAGGTTGCTTCAAACTGCATTCAGACTCCATGAGTTCTTCTTCTGTAGACAGCATTTTTTATGAGTCCTTTGAAATTGTCTTGGGTTGCTGAGAATAAATAAGTTAATCATCAAACAGTACTGTTATTACTGTGTACATTGTGTTCCTGGTTCTGTTTGCACCACTTTCCATTAGTTCATATAAGTCTTCCCAGATTTTTTTGAAACCATCCTGTTCATCATCTCTTATAGTACAATAGCATTCCATCAAAATCATATGCCACAACTTGTATAGCTATTCCCCAATTAATTTGAATCTCCTCAATTTCTAATTCTTTGCCACCACAAAAAGAACTTCTAGAAATATTTTACCTGCTTCCTGGTACAATCTAATTCAACAAATGTTTTTTGTTTACTACTAGCAAGACCCATGAGCTAGAATTAAAATATACTAGTTTTGAGGGAAATAGTACAGATATGTGCATAGAAAAATAACAACATAAATTAGGATGTGCTAATCAGAAGACAAAAAGACATGTAAGTGGAGCTATCTGGCAGAGAAGGAGAACTATATATATCTCAGGTCAGTGCTTGGGTCTAGAAAGGTACATTTTGAAATCATCCAAATTGAGGTGAGATTGAAACCACAGAAACAGTGATGTCTCCACAGGACAATGCAGAGTGAGACAAGCAAAGGTACAAAGGATGAACCCTAAAGATCCAAAAACATATTTTTAAAAATCATATATTCCATACCTGACTTCTCCAGCACTGTTTCTTTTTTGTTCCAACATGTTTTTCTTCATCTTACATATATGTATACATGTGTATAAAATACCAATTTACTTCTAAAAATATAGTATTAAATAAAAATATAATATTAGGTAAAAATCATATATTCCATATGGAGACTCTTCCAAGACTTGAATATAATTTTAAGTTCTTAAGGTCCCTGTTGATGCCCCTATCTCCTAAGGGGCATCTCACTAAGAATCCAAAAGCATAGAGTATAATGTGGAACTTTTCCTCCTTTTAATCTCAGAAAATCCATTTCCTTCTTTTCCCCTCCATGTTCCAAGGATCTTTTACCAGGCTAACCACTGTGGCTCTGCTTTCCATCCCATCTGCTCCTAGATTCCACAGGACCTCTTCTTATCAATGGCATCTTCTCACTTATGTCTGTACCAGCTTTTTGTCAAAGGAGTTGGAGTGTAACTGGGATTAGAGTCCTACAGGTCAAGACAGAAAGAGCATATTCAAGGTCTATAAGGGATGTGATTATATCTCAAAGGGACCATCTTACCTCCTTCTTACCCCCAAAGAAGTCAAAATGTCTCAGTAATGGGAAGAGAAAAATGTCACTCATCCATGACATAGCTTTCATGACCAACCGGTATCAACCTTACTGCTATAAGGACCAGGGAGGATGTTTGGATTCCAATATTGAAAATGTGTGATACAGAATGAGTTGTAAGCCAGACAAAATGATGAAGGCTGGTCCCATGATGCTGCAGAAATAGAACTGGGTGAATCTATACTTTCATAGTTTGCTTCTCCATCCTTCCCTTTCATTCTCTCTAGGCAGAGTTAAGTTGACTTCCCCAATCCTTGTTCCCTTTAAGATCTAGTTTTGCTCTTTACTGAACTTATTTTAAGAGAAAACAGTTTCCCCTCCTAAGATATTGTTCATTATGTGTGTCCCTAGAAGGTTAAAGGCAAACAAGAGGGAGATATGGTTGAGCAGATACACAGGAAAAAAAGGTAGATTCTCCTTTTTACTGCTGGAATTTCCCCCCAACTTCAGGCTTAAGTGAACAAAAGAAATTTGACTGATACATATTTTATAGATTCCCAAATGCAGAGAAGAGTAAGTAAATACAGATCAATAAATAAACCTAATGAGCTTAAGACTAGCAGACCTGGTTAGAGAAAGGGAAAGAGAACTGGAATTAGCTCCTTGGAAGACTTGGCCTTTAGTGTCTGCTTTTTCCTTGGATATTTAGAGTGTAGTTTTAAAGAAACCCTTCCCACATGGAGAGGAGCTAAGGTCAGTGAAAAGAAAGAGTCATTAGAGAGAAAAGAATGGAGGCCTGGAGACCACTGAAGAGGCTATTGCAATAGTGTGGGAGAGAGGCAATAATGACTAGGAATAGAAGCTGAGTGAGTGAAAAGAGGGAGCATTATGGAACAGTGGAATAAAAATTGGATTTTTAGTCAGAGAACTGGGCTCTTATTTCCTAATTGCTCTGAGCTTCTATTTCTTTATCTATAAATGAAGATGCTAGACTAGATTAGGGGTTTCTAATTTGGAGAATATAACATGGGAGTTTGAAAAGTATTCCAAAAGTGGTAGTGCTAGGGAAACATGTAATTTGGAGAGACAATAGTAGGTGGACCGAGACAATACTTAAGAAAAGGAAGGAGCATTATAGAGCATATGAAAATTTTTAAGGAGATAGCTGAAAAAATAATTCCTACTGACCAAAATCAAACAAATGAGGTTTGGATATAAAAATCTTTTTTCAAATAAGTAACAGACTCAGTGGAAGATAATTGGTCTTTTCAATAACCAGAGTCTCCAAGTTGCTTTCTAATCAATGTTGCTAAATTTTTTATGACCCACCCTAAGGGAGAAATCTATCTGGTTCTTACCATCCCTGCTCATAAGGCTTTAATTCCATTTATAATACCTTGTCTTAGTAAATTAGGATTCTTAGTTCTTTTTTTTTAACCCTTAACTTCTGTGTATTGGCTCCTAGGTGGAAGAGTGGTAACGGGGGGCAATGGGGGTCAAGTGACTTGCCCAGCGTCACACAGTCTGAGGCCGGCTTTGAACCTAGGACCTCCCATCTCTAGGCCTAACTCTCAATCCACTGAGCTACCCAGCTGCCCCTCTTAGTTCTTTTTTGTGTACATGATACACTATGGAGTCATTAAAGGTGCCATATTTCTCTTCTAAGATGCTGTAGTTATTATTGTTGTTCATCCTTCATTTTTTTTAAACTTTTACCTTCCATCTTAGAATCAATACAGTGTATCGGTTCCTAGGCAGAAGAGTGGTAAGGGCTAAGCAATGGGGTTAAGTGACTTGCCCAGGGTCACACAGCTAAGAAGTGTCTAAGGCCAGATTTGAACCCAGGAACTTACCTCTCTAGGCCTGGCTCTTAATCCACTGAATCATCTAGCTGTCCCACATCCTTCATTTTTGATCTAAGAAAAGATAGGCTCATATAAAACCCCTCACCTTTTTTTTTTTTTTTGGTGACAAAAAGCCTTGAATATCTTCAAAAGAATTCATTTCTGCCTCCACCATGTCTTCCCAGCTGGCCACTGCTTTTCCTGAAATGCACATCCCACATTCTCACATCTCATTAAGACCATTTTCAAGTAGATGAATGTTCTACAGCAGAATCAAGTACTGGACTAATAACCTTCTAATTAACTACCTTACATTTATTTTGTCTTTATTCCATATTTAGAAGCTAGCTCTAACCAATAGCCAATTGTTAAATTTTTTATGTAAGCACTTACACCTCAGAAACCTTCATATGCTACACATTGGAGCATGATAATTTTGTTGATCATTTAGGTTTAAGAAAGTGTTAATAATATAGATTAAACTTAAAAGTTTGTTGTGTGTACCTACCTATCACCAATCCTCTTGTTAATTATTTACCAGTTTGTCCCTGTTTATAATATATATTATTATACATTATATCTTTCTGGAGCTGGATTCATTTTGTGACTAATACCTCCATCACCTAGCATGGTGCTTGGTACATTTTCAGCCCTTAATAAATGCTTATTGATTGATTCATTGATGTTCTAGGGCAGGGGTCAGCACCATTTTTCCCCCCCCAGAGAGGAACCATTTTTATATCAAGAGTGCTTGGAGATCAATAAAAAGAAGAGAAGTAGAAATTTGTGACAATGTGGGATGAAGGGCCCTGGCTCATCCCTCCAGAGCATATACAGACATCCTCTGACTCTGACCAGTCCACTTATTGCTGGTGAAGAAAAGGCCATTTGGTTGGCCTGTAAGCCAAAATGGATGGAGTATGTGCAAAAGATTATCACGAGGACAGTTTGACCTCTCATTGGTTGCTTTTGAGTCAGTGGCAATAACTGCTGTCAGCCTCTGGATGGGGAAAGCAATAAATCACAAATTCTCCCCACCCAGGGGGATATGACTCCAATGGCACATGATATCGCTGCGTTTGCTCTTTCTCGTCTTAAGTGAAGGGGCACTGGAGACAGAATGAACTAGGCTTTGTGAGTTTTAAAAATGTAAAAGATTTCAAAGAAAACTGGGGCAGCTATAGTGGCACCGTGGATAGAGTTCCAGAGCTGGGGTTGGCAGGTCCTGGGTTCAAATCCAGTCTCAGACCATTTTTATGTCTTTTAACCTTGTCTGTCTAGTTCTCGCCCTTCTCTCATAGAGTCGTTACTAAGACAGAAAGTACAAGTTTAAAATAAATCATAAGAGATTGGAAGAGCCAACAGAATTTCAGGGACTGAAGTCTTCCCTGACATTGTGACAGCGTTGTGGCAAGGCACTGGTGCAACTCCTGAAATACTCTATTCTGCAGGCAATGGAATGACCTCATCCATCAGCTGTGCCATATTTGGAGGTGAACTTGGGAGAGACAATATTATGGAGGAACAGCATTACGAAGGAGCCAACTGTCTTTGAGATGAAGGGTTATAGAATATATAATTGTGTTCTTCTGGTTCAAGGAAATGTTTTTATATTTTGATTCATGCCATCTCTTCTCAGGCAATATGCCTTTCTAAAAGCTAATTGGCTCATGATTTGAGGATCCTAAATCATTGGGTCAATCAAGGATAGAGTAGAGATACTAACTGTAAATGGTGGTTGATATTGGGGAGGACATTCCAGAACATGAGCTCAAGCCAACAAAGACAAAGAATGACCCTGAGAACTACCTCTACCACTCTGAGGAGGAGATGGAGCCAATCTCACTTTGAGGACCCTACTCATTCGTGTGAGTGTGAGTTGGGATAAGGACCATCAGTCTATACAAGGAAACCTGGATGGGGCAGATGGGTAGCTCAGTGGATTGAGAGCCAAGCCCAGAGATGGGAGGTCCTGGGTTCAAATCTGGCCTTAGGCACTTCCTAGCTGTGTGACCCTGGGCAAGTCATTTATTTATTTTTTAATTTTTATTTTGAATATTTTCCCATAGTTACATATTTCATGTTATTTCCCTCTCCCCCAAACCCCACTAACCCTCCTTAGCCAACACACAATTCCACTGGGTTTTACATGTATCACTGATTAAGACCTAATTCCATATTATTGATAGTTGGACTAGAGTTATTATTTAGTGTCTACATCCCCAATAATATCCCCATCAGCCCATGTGTTCAAGCAGTTGTTTTTCTTCCATGTTTCTCCTCCCACAGTTCTTCCTCCGAATGTGGCTAGTTTTCTTTCTCATAAGTCCCTCAGCCTTGATCTGGATCCTTGCATTGCTGCTAGTACAGACGTCCGTTACATTCGATTGTACCACAGTGTATCAGTCTCTGTGTACAACGTTCTTCTGGCTCTGCTCCTTTCTCTCTGCACCAATTCCTGGAGGTTTTTCCAGTTCACACGGAATTCCTCCAGTTCTTTATTCCTTTGAGCACAATAGTATTCTATCACCAACAGATATCACAATTTGTTCAGTCATTCCCCAATAGAAGGATATTCTCTCATTTCTCAATTTTTTGCTACTACAAAGAGCACAGCTATAAATATTTTTGTACAAGTCTTTTTCCTTATTGTTGCTTTGGGGTATAATCCAAGCAATGCTATGGCTGGATCAAAAGGCAGATAGTCTTTTAAAGCCCTTTGAGCATAGTTCTAAGATGGAAGGTAAGTGTTTTTTAAAAAAAATCTGGAAATGATGATTCTCAAAAGCTTTCAGGTCCAAAGGGATAAAAAAATTTGCACTGCTCTTCAAAAGAATATGTAAATTAAATGAAAATGGATATGCTATTTTCTCTAGTCCCACTTCTTGGGCTCTTTCTGCTTTCTGGCTCCATTAGTTATTTTCACTAACACCAACCAGAGTATTGCTATTGAACTGTATACAGTAGAGACAAAGTACAAGTAATAAGTCTTTCATTATCCAGTGAACTTGGTACAAGTTTTGAAATAATAAATAGTCCTTTCTGGGCCCTTCTTGTGGTCACTGTCCTTGTCAGTATACTCTATTTTCCTGTTCAGTTCTAGGGTTCTACCCCCAGGACATTTTTATTTTTTCTTGTTGGTCCCTGACCTCTTGATATTCACTTTGCAGAATCTTGAGCCACTTTTCTTCTGGCAAACTTGGAATCTTTTGAAGCTTCCATCCTACTTTCTCGTTTGTCCTTATACTTGAGATTTTTCTTCCCTATTCTTGAGATTTATTTCTCTAATTCCTCTACCCCCTCTCCCACACTGGATTTACTCAACCTAAATCATCAGCTCATGGAACACTATATTCTAAACTATCAGAATGTCCCTTTCAGGAAAGCTCTACTTTCATGCTTGCCAGTGGTGGATTCTTGAAGGCTACACCAAAGGCACCAAGCCAGAAAAACTTCAAGGATAGGTCCTGGAATAGATTATAGGCCTGTATTCCAGTGAATAACCTACTTAAGTGTAGACAGGCTAAACATTACAAGGTTGGCCACAATAAGGTTGTCCAAAGAGATTCATGAAGAAGGCTTCAAAGGGCAGCTAGGTAGCACAATGGATGGAGAACTAGGCTTGGAGTCAAGAGAACTTAGACATTTGAGAGCTCTGTGACTTTGGACAAGTCACTTAATCCCAATTGCCTAGCCCTGGTCACTCTTCTGTCTTAAAATTGATACTGAGGCAGAAGGTAAGTGTTCAAAAAAAAAAAGGAGACAGCATGTTAGAGTCTTCAGATGGACTGATGGAGGGAGTACCTAAATTGATGGAATTATTGTCTTGAAATTTTGGAATATTATGAAAATTAGGAATGGAAAAGACCTAAGAGACTGTCTAGTTCTACCCTTTCATGTTAGAAGTTAAGAAACTAAGGCTCAGATAGATTAATCATCTAGCCTGATGTGTCCTCCTTCTCTAATACATCATCACATCTCCTCCCACCCAAACAGAACACTTCCTCCTTCCCAGCCAGAATTAGTGCTTTGAGAATTTGAGACTGTGTTCCTTGATATGAGTCTGGTTTCTAGCAGAAGGGGTTTGCCTTTTATTATATCCCAGCCTTTGGCACAGTACCTGTCATATAGCAGTCACTTATAAAGGATAGTCAGGTGACTGATTGATTCTTCTACAAGTAGGGTCTCTTCAGGCTCAGTAAGGCAGGAAGAAAGTGAGATCATCTGACCTCATTGTAGGCCAGAAGGAGAACATGCTTTCTCTTTGTGCTCCCAGGAAGAAGGAAGACAGGAAGCAACTTCTCTTTGGGAGATGAAGTCCCACTGAGAACTGGCTATCTTTAAGTATTTGGTGAACTATCAGAAGAAAGGGACTTTGGATTTTTTTCTACTGGATCCCAGAGGGCATCACTTGGATCAATGTCTGGTTGCTGAAGAAAGGAAGTAATGGAGTCTGTCTGGACGAGACACCTTCCCCCACATAGAGGAAGGGGGTACCATACAGACATTGTTGTTTAGTTGTTTCAGTTGTGTCCTACTCTTTGTGGCCCTATTTGGGGGTTTCTTGTCACAGCTTCTCCAGCTCATTTTACATATGAGGAAACTGAGGCAAATAAAGGTGAAGTGACTTGCCCAGGGTCACCCAGCTGATACAAATATCTGAAGCCAGATTGGACTCAGAAAGAGGAGTCTTCTTGATTCCGGGTCCAGTATTCTATCTACTGTGCCATTTTGCTGTCCTGCAAAGCACTTAACATGTTGTATCATTTGAAATAACACAGTTGAGATATATTCCATTTATAGATCATAAAATTTAGAGAAGAAAGGAATATTACAGTTCCTAACTATGGACAAATCACTAAATCTATAAGTTGGGAGTAATTTGTGATGCCAACTTCAAAAGGTTGTTGTATACTTTTAAGCATCCTGCAAATTGTTGTAATTGTTGTCATTATTACCTTATTTTCATCTCTTTCAGAGGAGTGCAAATTGACAGATGTGATCCTGGGATAAATAACTATCCTATTATTCTTTTGAATTTAATATTCTATGGACTATAGATAAAACAAATGCTTTATTTTAGTTGAATAGAAGTCTTTGAATCTGAGCTTATCCACCATGGTCTTATTGAAAGCATCCTAGCTCTTCCTGTTGTAGGCAGGACCAGAAGGCTTTGTGTACCCCTGTTCCCTGGTGGTTTTGATCCCCTGCTCTAGGTCTCTGTATTTGGAAAGCTTTTCATTTTTTGTAACTTGGAGATTTTGAGTATTTGCTACATCAAAAATGCTGCTACAACAACAATCAAACGTTGCCACAACAAATATGATGCTTTGCAGTTTCTGTGGATCAGTGTTATGAGCTGCACAGTAAGTAGTTCAGTTTGTGTTAAAGGTCTGTCTCCAGTACAGTTTATCGGTTGACTTCTCAAGGTTATTTTAAAGTCTATTCTCATAGCATGGCAGCAGGGTGGTATAGTGAATAGAGTGCTGAGCCTTGGGTCAGGAAGGCTCCTCTATGTGAATTCAAATCCAGCCTCAGACACTACCCCATGTGTAACTCATGGGCAAGTCATTTCACCCCATTTATACCTCAGTTTCCTTATCGGTAAAATGAACATTGCTAAGAAAACCCCAAATGAGGTCATGAAAAATTGGACGCAACTGAACAACAACACTTTGAAATACAGGAAATTTTCAATTGTTTATATTGTTTGTATTACTACCTTTGTGGTCCTTTCCAGCTCTGGGATTCTACCTAATTAATTTCCATTGCTCAATACCTGAATCCCCTTGCCTCACCCTATATCCCCAAGGGGAGCTATTTTTACAGATAACAATGCTAATTACCTAATTCACGTGCAGCTGTGCCTGGAATGGGAGGACCAAAGAGTTGCCCCAATTTTGCCTATGAAGTCTAGGGAGAATAAGATCCCATAAGCTATCACTTAGCTCTGTTAGGTATCACCATCCTGCCTCTCAGGTATATAAATGAGCTTCATCCTTAAGTCTTTGCTCTCCATCTTCCCCTCTATTCGACCCCTCCCCAAGTCCTCTCAATACCAGCTCCTCAGTTCCTTTTGTATCTGTGTCCTCTTTCTGAGCACTCTAGTAGGGATCCTCATCTCTTCTCACTGGGATTATTTTTCAAAAATTAATTGATGCCTTTTGTTTTTTGACATCCTGTTTATTCCCATTTATTCTCAATATAATTGGGAATAAACAGGATGTCAGACTCTTTGTAATAAAGAAAACCGAAACTAAGCTAGCTAATGTCATTTTCAAGTCTGATAGCCCATGGTACACTTTCCCCCACCCTCATTTTCCCCTACTTTTCTACTGGAAAAGGGGTGAGTGTTTTACCATCTGTCCTCCACCACTGTGAAATTTACTTTGAGATCAGTATCGTAATAGTAATAATAACTAACATTTACAGAGTTCTTTAAGCATGTCACCTACTTGATCTTCACAATAACCCTCCCTTATTCATTTCCATTGTCCAGTACTGAAATCTCTGTGCCACTCCTCACATTCATCCCACCCACCCTGGCCCAGAGAAACTATTTTGGCAGATAACTACTAGCAGGTGTTATTATTATCCCCATTTTGAAAATAAGGAAATAGATACTCAGGGAGTCACACCAGTAGTAGGATTTGAGCTCTAGTCTTCTTGACACCAGTTCCAGTTCTCTATCTGCTATACCACCTTGCTAGATTTTATTATATTATTTTGGCTATTGTGTATATTGTTTTCTTGGAAGATGTGGAGAAGAGGTAGGGGAAATGGTTCTGATTTCCTTGTTCTCCATCAATTCTTAAGTGCATTCTCATGTTTCTCTTAGTTCCTCGGATTAATTTTTTCTCAGGGTACAATTAGATACTACTTCTTTAATGCGCCACCAATTGTTCTGTTGATCCCCAAATGCTTGGACTGTTTATTTGGTCTCACTGACTTTAGTCAGTCCTTTGTGTAACTCATCGAGTTCACAGATGCCAGATTAATCTTTTAAATGCTTGTTGTTATTTAGTTATTTTTTAATCATGTCTGACTCTTCTTGACCTCGTTTAGAGTTTTCATTGCAAAGATACTGGAGTGGTTTGCCATTTCCATCTGTAAAAGTTATAGGGTCACCAAATTGTAATAATTAAAATCAAATTATAAGTTTGTAAGTAGCTTTAACAATTTAGTTTAGTCAAAGTAGAGCTAGTAAAGAGAGGGAAATGTAGGAAAGAGGGAGGGAGCAGTTTAGCTAAATACCCTAGTTGCATTCTGATGGAATGAAGTTCACTTCCAACAAAGTTCCAATCTCCAGCCAAAAGTCTATAAGAGTCTTTTCAGCAAGAGTCCCCAGAGTAAGTGTCTCCCTAATTTAGCAAGAGTCATCCATGCAGTAGTATCTCCAGCAAGAGTGTCATCAACGCAAGAATGTGTGTTCAGACCTCTGGTCAGTCCTTTGTAAGTCATTTTCTCCACCCACCAGCTCTCCCATGTCACATCTCAGGAACCAATCATAGTTCCTTGATTTGTTAAGGGGGCAGTGCCTGTAGGATCAATTTCCTAACTCTGAGGGTGTGTCTATAATTCAAGTTCCTGACTGATCACATCAAAGGTCAATGATTGATTAAATCAAAGAAAACAAAGGGATGGTAATTCCCTTTTCACATGTCTCCAACTCATTTTACAGATGAGGAAACTGAGGCAAACAGGGTTAAGTGACTTGTACAGAGTCACACACCTAATAAATGTCTGGAGTCAGATTTGAACTCACTTAGATGTGTCTTCCTGGCTCCAGGCCAGGCACTCTGTCCCTTGTACCATCTAGCTTCCTTTATCAGGATACATACTGTTCTTCTATCTTGTTTTCTGCTTTAAATCAGTTCAAGATACATTTATAATTAACTCTACTCTAGGCAAGGCACTGAGCTTTAAAGTACCTGTTAATTTTAACTAGATTTTTCCAAGTACTGCAAGAAGGGGAATAATAGACAAAGAGCCAGCCTTTCCCTTCCAGAACAACAATTCTTTTTCTGTGAGTTGTTCTCTAGCTCTGACCATTAACAATGAGACCAGCAAAAGGACATAGCCACTCTGATCTGTAGCAGAAAGAGTATCTCCACTGCAGAGATGGAAGAAAAAGTCTCTCTCACTGATCTAAAAAGGCCAGGGATTTCCATTCCTGCTGGAATAGGGTAAATCATGTGTTCTTGTAGGACAAGGGGATGGATGCGTCCCTTTTGTCCTGTATCCTTAGCACCTAGTTTAACACAGAATGCACAGAGAGCTATTTAATAGATGCTTGTTGAATTGAATATATTGGGTTCTTAAGGCACCAAACTGTGATTTTCTTTTTTTTAAAAATTTAATTAATTAATTTAGAATATTTTTCCATGGTTACATGATTCATGATCTTTCTCTTTCCTCTTTCCTCCCCACTCCCAGAGCTGACAAGCAGTTCCACTGGTTATTCATGTATCATTGTTCAAAACCTATTTCCATGTTATTCATATTTGTAATAGAGTGATCTTTTAACATCAAAACCCCAATCATATCCCCATTGAACCGTGTGATCAATCATATGGTTTTCTTTTGCGTTTCTGTTCCCACAGTTCTTTCTCTGGATGTGATAGTGTTCTTTCTCATAAGTTCCCCTGGATTGTCCTGGATCACTGCATTGCTACTAGGAGAAGAGTCTGTTGCATTTGACTGTGCCACAATATTTCAGCTTTTGTGTACAATGTTCTCCTGGTTCTGCATCAATTCCTGGAGGTCTTTCCAGTTCACATAGAGAGTCTCCAGACCATCAATTCTTTCAGCACAGTAGTTCATTATTCCATCACCGTCAGATACCACAATTTGTTCAGCCATTCCCCAACTGAAGGACATCCCCTCATTTTCCAATTTTTTGCCACCACAAAGAGCACGGCTATAAAATATTTTTGTACAAGTCTTTTTCTCTATTATCGCTTCGGGGTATAAACCAAGCAGTGTTATGGCTGGATCAAAGGGTAGACAGTCTTTTAAAGCCCTTTGGGCATAATTTCAAATTGCCCTCCAGAATGGTTGGAGCAATTCACAACTCCACCAGCAATGCATTAATGTCCCAATTTTGCTGCACAAACTGTGATTTTCTGAGAATTATTAAAATGTAAAGGTGATCTGGGAGCTGCTAAACATTAAGATGTTATTAGCCATTAACAGTGAGGTTTGAAGAAATATGTCATTTCATGCCTATGAAAGAGCAAGGCCCGGGGGAGATGGGGGAGACTTAGAACAAGGAAGTTTTTTTTCCTTTAAAATTTAAAATTTATTTGTTTAGTTTGTTACATAAAAATACCCATGTAACTTCCTCTCTCCCTCTCTTCCTCCCATTAGAGAAGACATCATTTTACAAAAAGCTATAGGTACATATAAAATTATATTTTGCTTGTTTCTATTTATCAGTTCTTTCTCAGAAAAACAACTGACATTTTTCCTGAGGGTGCCTGAGGTGATCATCATAACATTTACATCGGAAAGAGTCCTCAGAGATCATCTAATCCAACATTCATCAGTTTTCAGATAAGGAAACTGAGATCAGGCAAAGTTAAGTGATTTATTCAAGTAGATACAGCTAGTCAAGGGCAAAATTATGTCCAAGACTCAATTCTCCTGACTCCTTAATCTGGTTTCTTTTCATTACGTCACCCTAACCCCACTATATGAATCCTTCCCTTCATCTCTCCTCCAGCCTTCCTCCACCTCCTCTATCTAGGTTACAAGGATGGGAAGCAGAATAGGTTAGGAGGTGAGGGGAGGGGGGGAATCTGATTTCTCCAAGCTTCCAAGTGATATCACCAAGAAGGGCAGAAGCATATAGGACCCAGGAAACAGCAGCAGTTTGCAGAAGTCCCCAATGGATTTTGTTGTGCTTGAATGAGCTTTAATCCTATTGAAAGAATAATCACTCATTAGAAGGACAAATCCATTTTTCCTTGCTAGCTCTAAAACTGGAAGCAAGGCGCTTGGGCCTTGGGGGGCTTGGTGGGTGGGAAATCTATTTTAAATCTCTGCCCAGCAGTTGCCTGTGAGCTGACTGCTCACTGCACCAGAGTACATTTCTAATACCCTGCCTTTATTTTTCCCAGCACACATCAGTTCCCAATTTTCTCCTGAGTCCTCTGGGGAAATAATTTGCACTTAAAATCTCCGATGCTTTTGTTGGCTAACACAACAGCTGTCCGATCATTTTACATGTTTGCCCAAGCAAACATAGGAATTCTTTAGGGGGAGGGGGTGTCGCCTTTTCTCCTGGCTTTGTTTGCCAACATAGGAGAGACTACCACTCTTGGTTAAATAAATGTTTTGTTTCTCCCAAAGGTTATTACAAAGCTTCCATTCCAAGTTCTACAGACACCCAGACTATTTGCCTTATTGTTGCTGGATGTTCACGATGCTCAGTGCATCCCGACTTTGCAATTCATTAAGGGAAGCCAGTCTCCTGAGATAGTCAGTGTTATAATCCCCTATTTTTCTGATAAAAAGAATAGGCTTAGAGAATTGTCCCAGGCTACAAATCAAAATGATCACACACAAAACATTTAGTAACCCTGAGTTTTGAAACTACTTTCTTCTTTCCTTCTGGGACTTCATAGAAAATCTTTGATTCTGAAGGGACCAATGGTATCAAACTCAAATAGAAATGGGGACCACTAACCTGTCTGTCAGGAACCCTAAAGGCTACATGCTGAATTCATTTTAAAATGAAAGATTATCTATTTAATATTTTTTCAATTATCTATTTTTTATTTTTATTATATTTTATTTATTTTATTAAATATTTCCCAGTTACATTTAAATCTGTTTCCTGCTATACTAGGGAGTGTTATGGGCTGTGATGGTTCTCACCAGGAGACTATTGATGACACTTCTGATCTAGCCCTAGACTTACACACATAGATTCTCTTTATGGCAGAGCATGAAGGAAGGAAGGAAACAAGCCTTTATTGAATGTCTGCTATATGCCAGGCATTGTGCTAAGCACTTTAGAAATATTATCTCATTTGATCGTCTCAGTGACCTGGGGAGGTAGGGGTAGGTACTATTTCTGTTCCCATTTTTTACAATTGAGGAAATTTAGACAGGTTAAGTGACTTGTCCAAGGTCACACAGCTAGTATCAGAAGATAATCTTGGAGGGGCAACTGGATGGCTCAGTGGATGGAGAGCCAGGCTTAGATTCAAATCTGGCCTCAGACACTTCCTAGCTGTATAACATTGGGCAAGTCACTTACCCCTCCACTGCCTAGCACCTACTGCTCTTCTGACTTAGAACCAATACACAGTATTCTAAGATGGAAGGTAAGGGTCTAAAAAAAAAAATAATAATTTTGAACTCGGGTCTTCCTAACTGCAGGCTCAGTTCTCTTTCTATTGTACCACTTAGCTACCTCACCTAGCCTATATTTGAAATTTCCAGGGATGGGGAGCCCTTACATGACTGGAGCAAGTCATCAGATCTCGCTGTATCACATTTTCCTCTTCTGTAAAAAGAGGACTATCTGCAGGCCTTTCTCTCAGAGTTGATGTAGGAACAAAGGAAGTACTTTGGAAAAATTCAAGCATTCTCTCAATGTCTGTTATGATTATTGCAACCTGAGGAAATTTTTGGACAGCTCTAATTATTAAGAAGTGTAAGAAATAAAATTAATATAGGAGGATACATTTAAAAATATGAGGGTATTAAAAGATTTATTGGTAGCCATTAGAAAAATGAAGCCACATGTCATGGTAAGAGTCAATTTGAAAGAACCGCCATTACCTTCACCACCATGCTGCTTCAGCCAGAAAAGAGAGCGTGTCGATCCTGGCACTTCCTTTTTATTCTTCTCTCTAAATTATTACACTTCCTGTCCACGTGATTATGCAAGAGAAGAAGCCAGTTGGCTCATGGGAAATGTAGTTTGAAAAAGCCCTAAATATCCACAGGAAGTTTAGATCAGGGACCTCAAATTTTCCAATAACACAGAAGTTATTTATTAAATGGAGATTGTCCATTCCGAACGCCTACTTTTTTTTTTTTTTTTTTTTTGGTGAAGGAAGGCAGCAGTTTTTATTACTTTCATGAAAGGAGAAAGATGCCCTAATGGCAAATGCAAATAGAAGGGCCCACTTTTTGGCTATAGAATGGGTTTAGCCTTTGAAGGGTTAGCTGTGCAGTTCTTGGGCTGAATCTATGACATACATCATTACGACTCACATCTCTTTTTTGATATATTTGATGTCAAGAGTTTTAGAAAAGTTCTTGCCTCAAGGACAGTGAGGTGACTCAATGGATAGAGAGCAGACCTGGAGATGGGAGGTCCTGGGTTCAAATCTGGCTTCAGACATTTCTTAGCTGTGTGACCCTGGGTGAGACACTTAAACCTGACTGCCTGGCTCTTACCTCTCTTCTGACTTGATCCTGACAAGGACCAAGTATTGATTCTAAAACATAAGGTAAGAGCTAAAAAAAAATTTATTTTAATTCCTGCACCTAGATATGGATCCCCAGAGACAACTGTGGAACAATCTCGGTCATGACATGGGAACTTCTATAGGAATACACAAATAGAATATACTTAAAAAAGCTGTCCTGCCCTTGATTTTTCATTATGTACAAAGGGTGGCTCAAAGCCTGAGGGTTCAAATAAACAATCCATTTAATTAAAATGTATACCTACATCCCTAGGGAAAGGCAATTCCCAAAGGGGTTAAAAAAAATTCAAGAAGATGAAAGTTTGTGCAAAGAGATTAAACTGGGTCTCCAAGGTGTGTTCCTGGACAAGGTGGGGCATCGGGATGGGGAAGGAGGGAGAAGGTCAATAGCTTTTGGTCAAAGTCCTAAAAACTACTTTTATCTTCTTGCTCACAGGCTGTTCCCAGGTCAATCCACCTAGGGGCAAAATGAGCTCACACTTCTGGTTTGCACCAAAACTTTCTTGCTCTGCAAAGACTTTGCAGCTCACAACAGTCCCAGTTAGTGTTAATGGAAAAAAGAAAAAAGAAAACCCAGTCCCAGATGGTGTTGTGGAAGTGTTTGTGGGGATCAACTCAGGTCTCTCCAGTTCCAAGTTTGTTGGTCCCAGACAAAAATACAAAGGGAGATGCTAAGGAGTCCCTACTCATCCCAACCAATTTCTCTGAGGACAGCCTGATGGGAAAAGAAAAAACAGTTTTGAAGTTACCAGAAATCACTTCCTTTTCTATGCCCCTTTACCCTAGATGGCCAGAGCTTTAATGTAGTTCGACTTTTTCCTGTTGGGGTTTAGGGAGGAAGGATGCAATTCATTCATTCACAGTGCATTGTTGTTACAGGGGTTTTGTTTTTCTTTTTCAATGGGAGGGATGATGGGTTGAGAAAGATTTTTATTAATTGGAAAAAAATTAAATAAAAACAAAAGTGACTGGCTTTTTAATATCTGAACTAGGGATTAAGGGAGAGCTACCCCCAAAAGAAATGGAAGCATTCGCTTTTGCTTTTTGACTTGGTGATTGGCATGTAATAAATTCTCAATAAATACTTCCTTGATTGAAAAAAAATAACTCATAGTGAGATGTTATAAAGGTAATTTGTGATACCGCTAATGTATGATTCCCTTTCAAAGAATATTCTCATTTGATAATACATGTATAACACAGATTGACTTGCTTTCCAGCTCTGGTTGCTGGGAGGGAAAAAGGAAGAGAGGCAATTTGGATCATATAACTTTAGGAAACTTTTGTGGAAATTTGTTATTAAAATAATAATAAAAAGAATATTCACATTTTAGAGGACAAAGGAAAAAGAGAGGACAGGCATTTATTTTATTTTTATTTTACCTTATTTTTCAAAAACTCTTACCTTCCACCTTGGAATCTATACAAATATCAGTTCCAAGGCAGAAGAGTAATAAGGGTTAGGTAATAGGGGTTAAGTGACTTACCCAAGGTCACACAACTAGGAAATGTCTGGGGCCAGAATAAACCCAGGACATGGCTCTCTATCCACTGAGCCCCTCAACAAGCATTTATTAAGTGCCTACCATGTGCCAAATACTATACTAGGTGCTGGAGATACAAAAACAAAAATGAATCAGTCTGCCTTCTGTGTAACCCAGAGGAATAAATGACTGATGATCAAATTTGAGACACCAATGGGAAATTGTCTTCCAACCTTCCCGGTGCTACCATGTCAGCAGCTTCCTCCCCAACACCAGAAAGCAGACCTCTGCTTGCCTCTATTTTGATGTTGGTTTTGATGATGTGGTATCATAGAATGGTTCTTTCAAAGAAAAAAACCCAAAACTTCCCCTCTCCATTGAACCGAATTCCTGTGTTAGCAACAATTTAGGGCAAGACGTTTAAGGAGAGGCAGAAGGAAGAGGACCTTCTATTGAAATCACTCAAAAATCACTTGTGCTTTTAAAAATAGCTTATCTGTCTGGGGAAGCTAGGTGGCCCAGTGGATAGAGAGCCAGGTCTGGAAATTGGGAGGAGCTGGGTTCAAATCTGTCTCAAACACTTCCTAGCTGTGTGACCCTGGGTAGGTCACTTAACCCCCATTGTCTAGCCCTTTCCTTAGAATTGATAGGAAGACAGAAAGTAACACACATACACACACACACACATTTATCTGTCCCCTCCTTTCAACCAAGGTATGTTCTTATTGACAACCAGAAAATCTTGTATAACAGGAAATTTTCTTCTTACCTTGGGAGATCTACCTGCAGAAATAAGACGCTAGGGGCTATCAAAGCAGGACTATGGAAAGAATGCTGGATTCAGAGGACTTGATTTGAATCTCTCTCTGCTTCTCATGATCTTTCTCCCTTAGGCAAATCATTTTATTTTTCCGAGCCTTATTCTCCTCATCTGTAAAAAAGACCAAGTCACCCTTGAGTTCCCTGAAAGCTTCGATCCCACCCTTCTGTGAGGAGAAAGGAGGACCTCTGGAGGCTCCTGACCTGCAAAGTAGACATGCTTTCATCCCAAGGATTCATCCTTTGTGTTCCTCTCTCTTAGGTGGGACCATAGAATTGGGAGAGCTGGAAGGGACCTTAGAGATTTGTCAGTCGAACATCCACATGTTGTTTCCCACAAATGGGGAAACTAAGGTCATAACTCAGTGGCTAACCCCAAAACACGGACACTGAACCTCAATTTGAAACTTGAGCAACAGCAGAGAAAAGCATCCAACCTTGGTTAGGTTCAGTATTGATGAAAACCCATTGTAAAGTAGAATATAAAAATCCAAGGGCTGTTTGTTTATTTCTTTGGAACTTCAGCCTCTAGCACAGTGGAGGTACTCAATAAATACTTGTTGAAAAACAAGGTGCCAAGATAACCCCAAGGGACTCATGGGGGGAAAAATGCTATCCGCAGCCAAAGAAGGAACTGCTGGAATGTGACTGCAGATCAAAGCCCGGCATCCTTCTCTTTATTACCTTCATGACTTTTTATTGTATATGTGATACATATCTTCAGGCACAATATGGTGGATATGGGAATGTTTATTGCATGAAAGCACTGATATAACCTCGATCAGACCATTTGCTGCCTCAAGGAGGGTGAGGAGAGAATCTGAATCCCAAAATGTCAAAAAATAATTGTCAAAAATTGTTTCCACAAATTGTGCGTCAGGTAAGAGGGATTAGGGGGAGTTGGGGAAGAGGGAAAGAACACGAAATATATAATGAGGGGAAAATATTCAAAATTAAAATTAAAAAGATTGTTTCCACATATAATTAGGAAAAAAGATGAATAAAAATAAAGAAATAGCTGTTGCATGAAGGAAGACCTTGTCACCTCTAAACTAAATAAATGTGAATTCCTCATGTTTTATTATGTCCTCAGTGATATCATGGGATCAGAGCTTTAGAAATGGAAGGTTAGGGGCAGCTGGGTAGCTCAGTGGATTGAGAGTCAGGCCTAGAGACTGGAGGTCCTAGGTTCAAATCCAGCCTCAGACACTTCTGAACTGGGTGACCCTGGGCAAGTCACTTGACCCCCATTGCCCACCTTTACCACTCTTCCACCTAGGAGCCAATACACAGAAGTTAAGGGTTTAAAAATGTAGAAATGGAAGGTTATTGAGATATCTTCCATTTTTTTTTAAACCTTACAATCAATGCTAAGTATAGGTTCACAGGCAGAAGGACTGTAAGGTGAGAGGTCAAGTGACTTGCCCAGGGTCACACAGCTAGGAAGTAGCTGAGGCCAACACTTTCCAGTTTTACAGATGATGAAACTGAGATCCAGAGAGAGAGATTCAAAGACTTGTCCACAATCACACAGCTGGTAAGTGCCTCAGGTGGGATTTCAGCCCAGATTGTTCTGATTCTAAATCTAACGCTCTCTCCACTACTACAACATGCTGCCTCTCTGGGGAGAGTACAGCTGGTTCCTATCTCCAAAGAATGCTTTGTTCAGTATACTCAGCTGTCTCTTTTTCAGGTTAGATTATCCAGAAACCTTTCACTTCAAATTTAATCCACCAAATATTTATTAAACTTTCACATACAAATCATTGTCCAGTTCTGTACAATTCTTTGTGACCCCATTTGGGATTTTCTTGGCAAAGATACTGGAATGGTTTGCTATGTCCTTCTCCAGCTCATTTGACAGATGAGCAAACTGAGGCAAACAGGGTAAGGTGACTTGCCCAGGGGCACCCAGCTCCTAAGTGTCTGAGGCCAGATTGGAAGATGAGTTTTCCTGATTCCAGGCCTGGTTCTCTATTCATGGTACTACCTAGCTACTCTGATCATTATGCCACAGCAGATAGAAGATCTTGGAGCCAAGGAGACTTGTGTTCAAGTTTAGCCTCTGACTTTTTTTTTTTTACCTTCCTTCTTAGAATCAATACTGTGCATTGATTCCAAGGAAGAAGAGAGATAAGGGCTAGGCAATGGGGGTTAAGTGACTTGCCCAGGGTCACACAGCTAGGAAGTGTCTAAAATCATGTTTCAACCGAGGTCCTATCATCTCTAGGCCTGGCTCTCCATCCACTGAGCCATCTCGCTGCCCCCTGAGCCTCTGATTCTTATCAACCGTGTCACCTTGGGTAAATTACTTAACCTTTGTGTTAAGGGCTATGAGCTTCAGATTTGCAGGAAGCTGAACCTAATTAAAAATTTATTGGGAAATATTTAACAAAATACATTAAAATACTATAAAACTAAAAAATAACACTGTTTTAAAACTAAATCAATATACAGTTTTCAGGGATCTTTAGGTAGGATTTAGTGGCCTCCATTTCTAATTGATACCACTGCTTTAGGCACCTCATAGGATTATAGTTAAAAGAGAAGGTGTCTGCCTGCATTGGGTAGAAGGAATTTCCTCACCCAGGAATTCCTTATACCTCTGAAGTCATAGGTCCAATCTTCCTCCTGAAAGGTCCAGATGTCCTGATTCCATACATCCAGGTCTGTACCTTCATGGGAAGGAATTGTCAGTCAATCAATAAATATTCGTTAATTTCCTTCTATGTGCCAGCCCCTATACTAAGTTCCGGGGGTGCAAAGAAAGGCAAAAAGCTGCCCTCCAAGAGCTCATAATTTAATGGGGGCAGCTAGGAGAGGATATTGCCCCCAGCAAAACAGATTATAAGTACTGCTATTTAGTCACCATCTTTAAGAGTTGCTATCACTGGGGGCAGCTGGGTGGCTCAGTGTTGAGAACCAGGTCTAGAGATGGGAGATCCTGGGTTCAAATTTGGCCTCAGACACTTCCCAGCTGTGTGACCCTGGGCAAGTCACTTGACCCCCATTGCCTACCCTTACCACTCTTCTGCCTTGGAGCCAATACACAGTATTGATTCTGAGATGGAAGGGAAGGGTTTAAAAAATAAAAAGAGTTGCTGTCACTAAAAAATTTTAATCCTCATGGCCAACCTGGTGATGCACCTTCCATAAACTTAACTAGACTGGACCATAGCCAAACAGTCCATCCAGCTCTTGCTTAAAACTTTAGTAGGACCTGCCAGAGCTTTTAACTATACGATGGTCCGTGCCAACAATTACCTGGCTCTTACTCGTATGCTATGTTCCACAGTTCCCAAAACTGTTGTTCGGATTAGTTATTGGGAACCATATTTTATTAAATGCCTGACAAATAAAAAAAGGGAAAAAAAAGGGCTTGTGGCCTCTTGGCACAGCCTTTGAAAATCCACAGCCATCTTCACACCACCGCAGGCTTTGGAGGAGGAGGATGTTAGGGAAGGCCATACGCTTTTCACACAAATAACTATGACCTGAAGCACATGATAAGGGTATGGGAGGGGAAAGCATTTTACTTATTTTCCAGTGCTTTCAGGAACTTTGTGACTTTCCTCTGAATGGTATCCAAGATCTTGTTCAGGGGGATAACCCAAACATAGGCTGAAGGAGAATCTCCAAACAACTGAAAAATTCCCTAGAATGTGGTTTTTGATGTCCTGGCTGAGACCAAATATTGAGAATAACAGGGTCTTTGGTCCTTGCCTGCTTTGTAGCAAGTCATCATCTTGCTTCACAAAGAAAAGAACCAACATTTCTTCTGTTTTTATTCTTCTTTTCTTTCTTTTTTTTTTTTTTAACCCTTACCTTCCATCTTGGAGTCAATACTGTGTATTGGTTCCAAGGCAGAAGAGTGGTAAGGGTAGGCAATGGGGGTCAAGTGACTTGCCCAGGGTCACACAGCTGGGAAATGTCTGAGGCCAGATTTGAACCTAGGACCTCCCGTCTCTAGACCTGGCTCTCCATCCACTGAGCTACCCAGCTGCTCCCCATTCTTCTTTTATTCTTAATGGTAGGGAGCTTCCTCTTTTCATTAAGGAATGTCTCCCCAGGAGGATATAACCCTGAGAAGAGTCAAAGCTTTGGGATTGATTATTTTTTTTTCTTTGACTAATACACATACACACATACACACAACATACACACTATGACATTTTTGACAGAGGGCAAATAAAACCCCTGAAATTCACTTTTCTACTAAAATATTTTTGGTAACCTTCTGATTGGCTAACTACACACACCTAAAAAGAATTCGCTTATAAATTGTGATTGATTTAATTCTTCCACTTTCTTAAAATTATGCTGGAGAAAACTTCCATTTTGAGGTTGGAAGAACAGACAGACGTAATGATTATTGATGTCTCATTTTTTAAAAACCTTTACCTTCCATCTTCGAATCAATAATATGTATCGGTTCCAAGGCAGAAGAGTGGTAAGGGCTAGGCAATGGGGGTTAACCATTGTCTAGGGTCACACATCTAGGGCTCAAATCTAGCTGATGCCAGATTTGAACCCAGGACCTCTTGTCTCTAGGCCTGGCTCCAACCACTGAGCCACCTAGCTGCCCCATGCTATGTCTCTTAGACTATTAAGATGGTAGCAGCTTAGAATGTGGAAGTCAGTATATTTAGCACCCTAAAAATCGAATACAGAAAAAATAGAAACAGGAATTTATTATCAGCTACTGAGAATGTAGATACATGAAGCAAAAGACCTGATCAAATGATGTGTCTACTATGTGAGAGATAAAAAGAGCTGATTTTTGTATAGCACATAAAATTTTTTTCTATACACAAGCACATTTTCAAATAAATATTCTCACTTGATATTCTATTCCGTGAAGTCTCTGGGATGGACCCTTAGGGAAAACCACACCTCTCACTCATCCCCCCCACCCAAGCCAACCCCCATCCATTCATATTGCTTATAAGCATTTCAGGATTGGAAAGAATGAGCAATAGTCCCAACCACTGCCATCAGGTTAAAGAGAGGCAGAGATTGGGTGTGACCCTGTTTTGTTCAAAAATTATTTTTAAGGAAGTCAAAATCCTAGCCAAGGGATCTCTTTTCATTGTCTCTGCTAGGATATATTCAGGCAGGCTTTTCCTGGGTTCTTTGGACTCTACTCCATATCATCCAATAGCAAGTATATATTAAACAGGGTACCTTAATGAGATCTCAAAGTTCAGAGAAAAGCTCCGGATCTTAAGGATTTTATAATTTATCACAGAGATGGGGAAGACAAAAATGTTATCACCGGAGGTAGGGAGTAGGGGAAGAAGATTATATTGGAGGAGAAATAGGGTAAATGAGGGGATGTTAGCCAATCTATCCTGGAATTTGCATGTCACAATATAACTAGGGCTCAAAAGATAAGCCATGCACATGGATCACCTTGGAGAGAAGGGTCCTCATGGGAATGAAAAATGGCCTTGGAAGAAACTCAATTTGATTGGAATTGAACAGGAAAGTAAAGGGGTAGGAGTATGAGATCCCACAGCCAATCTTCTTGTCTTTGATGCAGCCATCTGTGGGCTTCTCCCAGTTCGTGGGTCTAGAAGAGCCCAAGATGTTGGAGATTCATAGTCCCTATTCAGGAAATCTGAGGAAATGTCCATGGAGTCCCTCCATTTGATTGAGACTGACTCCCCCTGGCAAGAACACAGTTCACAATATTATGGTAGAAAGTTTGATTGAAAAGAGAAAGATGAAACAAGGGGCCTTGAATAAGGACTGACCATTACTGCTCCCAAATAAACATAAAAGACATTAACTAGTCAAAATATTAATTCTACTCTACTAAATCTGATCCTGGTGTTCCCTGATGGATGAGCTGGAGATAAATTGTTGTTCACTATTGTTCTTTCTCTATAATTCACTAGCTTATTATCCGAGGTGAGGACAAGTCTTAAAGTGTTCTCCAGTCTTTTTTTTTTTTTTTTTAAATCCTTACCTTTCATCTTAGAATCAATGCTGTGCATTGGTTCCAAGGTAGAAGACTGGTAAGGGCTAGGCAATGGGGATTAAGTGACTTGCCCAGGGTCACTCAGCTAGAAAATGTCGGAGGCCAGAGAGGAGCTCACTTTTGAGGTGCCCCATTCTCCTTTTGAACAGAGCTCCAACATAGAGAATTCTTTCTTAAACTGAGTCAAAATCTATCTCCTTATAACTTGTACTTGCTAATTCTATTTTTTTTACACCCTTACTTTTTTGGTAACAAGTCTAAGACAGAAATGCAAGTGCTGGGCAAATAGGGCTAAGTGACTTGCCCAGGGTCACACAGCTAGGGGAATATCTGAGGCTAGATTTGAATCCAGGACCTCATGTTCTTCAATCTTTATCTCCATCTATTTTCCCATGAAAAAAGAGGACAAGATGGGGCAGCTGGGTAGCTCAGTGGATTAAGATCCAGGCCTAGAGACAGGAGATCCTAGGTTCAAATTTGGCCTCAGATACTTCCTACCTGTGTGGTCCTGGGCAACTAGCTTAACCCCATTTGCCAAGTACTTGCCCTTCTGTCTTAGAATTGTTACCAAGGCAGAAAGTAAGGGGGGAAAAAATAGTACTAGCGAGGACAAGTTATAAGGAGGAAGATTTTGACTCAGTATAAGGAAAAACTCTCTGCCTATTGAAGTTCTGTTCAAAAGGAGAATGGGGCACCTCAGAAGTGAGCTCCTCTCTGGCCTCAGACACTTCCTAGCTGTGTGACCCTGGGCAAGTCACTTAATCCCCTTTGCCTAGCCCTTACCAGACTTCTGCCTTGGAACCAAAGCACAGTATGGAGTTTAAGATGAAAGGTAAGGGTTTAAAAAAATAAGTGGGCTCCTTCTCCCCAATGGAGGCTGGATCACTGCTTTTCATTGTCATATAGATGGAATTCATGCTTAGAGATTGAATGGACCAGGTGACTTCTGAGACCCCTTTGTGCTCTGAGGTTTTGTTTTCATAATTAAGGGGAAACAGTGTTTTGGGGGATCACCACCGGGCTCAAGACTAACCTCTCGAGCAATTCAGGGAGCCTCAAACCTATGTTCATCAGTGTGTGTGTGTGTGTGTGTGTGTGTGTGTGTGTGTGTGTGTGTGTGTNCCTATGTTCATGTGTGTGTGTGTGTGTGTGTGTGTGTGTGTGTGTGTGTGTGTGTGTATGTGTTGTGTGTGTTTTGTGTGTGTGTGTGTGTGTGTGTGTGTATTTACTTGGCTTTTAAGTGAAAAGTTAATATTTAGGAACTGAGAGGAAAGGATGAGAACTTTCACTTAAATAAGCATTCTCTAGAAGAAAACAAACTCCTTGAGGGCAGAGGTCATTCATTTTTGCATTTCCCTCAGGGATTAGCACAGTATATGGCATATAGTAGGCTCTTAATAAATATCTAATGAATTGAACTGAATTTCCCCAAAGGATGCTCCCAAGGCATTTTTATTGGTTTGAAAATGTTTTATTCTACAATGTTCTCACTTTGTAAAACTTTTTAAAAAATCATAAATGACTTCTCTTTCTCTTTCTTTTTCTCCCTCTCTATATCCTCCCCTTTTCTTTCTCCTCCTACTCCTCTCTTTTCCCCCTTCCTCCTTCTTTCCCATGATTTTCTTTTTTCCTTTTCTCTCCCTGGGTCCTATTCCTCCCATCTCAGCTTCTGCATTCTCTTTGACTTAATTAGGCCCTACCCACCCACCCCCACTCCTCCCCAGAACCACCCCATTCAGAGTTTTAAGAGAACTAAGTAATATGAGGTCAAGAATTTACATATTTTCCTGGTCTACAATTTGGTTTGGGTTGGAACAGGAAGACTTAGGTGGAGACAGGAAGACCTTTCCATATCCCCTTTAGAAAAGGGAAAAAAAAACACCACCTTATATGATCCAAAACTCAAGTTCAGCCAGACTATTATTTAACAATTAAGGGCATTACATGAGGTATATAGGCATCATAGTTTACCAACCACTTCCAAATAGATTTTTTTTAAGCTTTTACATTCCATCTTAGAATTAATACTGTGTATTGATTGCTCCCAGGGAAGAAGAGTGGTAAGGACTAGGCAATAAGGATTAAGTGACTTGTCTAGGGTCATACAGCTAGGATGTGTCTGAGTCCAAATTTGAACCCAGTCCTGTCTCCAGGACTGAGTCTCAATCCACAAAGCCATCTAACTGTCCCCTAAATATGTCTTTCTATCTGATCCTTATGGCAAAACAGTGAGAGAAGCTGGGCATGTGAGAGTTATAGAATTAAGAATGTAGAATGTTTTGAGCTGGAAAAGATCTTCAAATCTAAGATTTCAGTCTAAACTTAACATGTCATCTAGTTTCCCTCATCATTTTTACAAATGGGAAAAACGGGAAAAGCGCAGTGACTTCCCCCAGGTTGCAGCTAGTTAGAAGAAGGGCTAGGACTAAAACTGAGGTCTTCTGACTTCATGATTCTGTCCATCCTACTCTATATACTGCCTCCCCAATAGAATAGAAAGACTCTTTCTCTAGCTTGATTTCAGGGGAAACACAAAGCCTCATTCTGCCTGGTAAGATCTCTTTCTCATTCCAAATTGTCATCGAATTATCTTCATTCTGCCTGTCTTGAAATTGTTGCTATTTCAACCAAATCTTTAGTTAGGCACCTGAAGCAAGAGTATTTCTTTCCCTAGAAGGGTATGGTTAAGATACATGGCTATAGCCTGGAATGAAAAGGAGGTCTCTTGGGTTCTCCTCTAGCCTTCTTACATTAGCTCAGATTCGCTGCTTTTTGCTTGAGAAGGAACAAAGAACCTGACCCATGAGGTAAGGAGATATCAGTAGCTAAAGTTAGGCAGAGGGGCGATGTGGGTTTTGAAGCATGAGTAAGGGCCATATGGCACTATGGGGCTAGAGTACAGACAAAGGAATAATAAACTGGAGGGATTCCATGTAAACTGGAATGATCTCCAGGAATTGATGCAGAGTGAAAGGAGTAGAGCCAGAAGAACATTGTACACAGAGACTGATACACTGTGGTACAATTGAATGTAATAGACTTCTCTACTAGCAGCAATGCAATGACCCAGGACAATTCTGAGGGATTTATGGAAAAGAATGCTACCCACATTCAGAGGAAGAACTATAGGAGTGGAAACACAGAAGAAAAACAACCACTTGAACACATGGGTTGATGCAGACATGATTGGGGATGTAGACTCTAAACGACCACCCCAGTACATCAATAATATGGAAATAGGTCTTAATCGATGACACATGTTAAAACCAGTGGAAATGTGTGTTGGCTATGAGGGTGGTGGTGGAGGGGAGAGCAAAAACATGAATCATGTAAACATGGAAAAATTTTCTAAAAAATAAAAATTTAAAATAGAGTAGGGAGCAGAGTAGAGGAGGCAGACCCAGGAAAATATACCAGAGAATAGGGTACATTAGAAAGAAATACCTGGAGAAAGGGATGGACAAAACATGGGACACAAGATGATCAAAACTGGAAAGAAACCTATATAACACATTTATTTAGTGCTATCTCAGGTGGAAGGCCACCTTTATGCCTCTTTCCCCCTGTTATTGTTATTCAATCATTTTAGACTCTCTGTAACCCCATTTGGGGTTTTCTTGGCAGAGATACTGGAATGGTTTTCCATTTTATTCTCCAGCTCATTTTATAGATGAGGAAACTGAGGCAAAGGTGTTTAAGTGATTTGCCCAGGGTCACATATTTAGCTGGATTTGAACTCAGGAAGGTGAGTCTTTTACTTTTTCCTTAAAAAAAAGCCCTTACCTTTACGCTTAGAATTGACTACTAAGTATTGGTTCCAAGGCAGAAGAGCAGAAAGGGCTAGACAATAGAGGTTATGTGACTTGCCCAGGATCACACAGCTAGGAAATGTATGAGGTCAAATTTGAATCCAGGACCTCCCATCTCTGGGCTTGGTTCTCAATCCACTGAGCCACCTAACTGCCCTGAGATGAGTCTCTCTGAATCTAGGCTCAACTCTATCCACTGTGATGCTGCCCCAAATCAGTGCCATCTCAGGTCAAAGATGACCAGAATGCCTTTCTTTTCCTATCTGTGAGAGAATTGCTGACAGAGAACTCTGACACCTAAGGTATCAGATTAAAATCATTTGAATCACCCCATTCTAATCATTTTCCTTATAATAAATGTGTTATAAAACATTAAGGGACCTTAGAAATCACCTAGTTCAGGAATTCTTCTTTTTTGTATGTGTCATAGACCTCTGTTAGCAATCTGGTGAAGTTTATGATGCCCTTCTAAGAGTGATTTTTTAAAATGCCTAAAACAAAATATATAGAATTACAAATGAAACAAATTTTATTGCATACAATTGTCTAAATTCTTTACAAAATCAAGTTCAGAGACCCCAGGTTAAAAATCCCCTTACAGGTGGAAAAAAGAATCAGAGGATTTGCAGTAAAAAGATTTAGGTTCAAATTTTGCTTTTGAATACCGTGTGATCTAGGGTAACATTTCATTTCAACTCTTTCTGGATTATAGTTTCATAATCTGTAAAATGAGGTTGTTGAGCTAGATGATATCCAAAGGTCCTTTCCAGATCTGAATCTATAATCTTATAATCAAGATACCTCAGAGAGAGAATGACAGTGCCTTAGAAGGAGGGTTGTCCTGGTAAATTTTTTTTTAAACCTTTGTACTTTCGGTGTATTGTCTCATAGGTGGAAGAGTGGTAAGGGTGGGCAATGGGGGTCAAGTGACTTGCCCAGGGTCACACAGCTGGGAAATGGCTGAGGCCGGGTTTGAACCTAGGACCTCCTGTCTCTAGGCCTGCTGGTAAATTTTTAACAATTGGCTTTCTGAAAAGATATGACACACTTTTAAGTTTAATCTGTATTGTTATATTTTATCCATCACTTTCTTTTATAGACAATCAACAAAACAGCAAACAAAGACCTAATTTGTAGCCAGATTACTGAGTTGTAAATCATCACACTGAAATTTTAGCAATAGGTTTTTGCAAATTGTTATAGATGCAGCACACCATCCTGTTTGAAGGTCAGGCTCTGAGAAGGGGTTAAGACTATAGGGAGCTCGAAGAGAATGAGGTGGTTATGGGAATGGGGTGGAGTTTCCTTATTTGTAAAATGAGGGAATTGGACCAGATAACCTCCAAGGTCCTTTTCGACTTTGTATATTGTATGATTCGAATAACTGGCCAAGAGGTAACCTCTGAGATAATGGTCTTTCTGTGGCCGAGTGTGAGGAGGGGTGTCATTATTCCAATCATACAAGGTCAAAAACCCAGTTATTTCCCTTAATCCTCTTCTTTTGGCATCCTGCAAGGGAAAATTGTTGGCACTTCTTGGAAAGAGCTGGGAGAATCCCCAGCACTATGGAGCCAATATCTCCTTTTCCCATCAAAGGAGCTTGAAGTCTCCTGCCTGGACACGCATTGCTGGTGTGGCTGATGGCTATGTTTGGGAAGAATTACTGTCTTTGCCTCTAAGCTCGTGGAAATAAAAAAATCAGCAGATGGGGAATGTTGGGGCCAGTGGAAGAACTCAAGTTTGAGACCGCCCAACTCCTCAAGTCAATAAATCATATCTACCTATGTAAATCATTAAAGAGCAATGCAGTAGGGATTCTTAAAGTGGCATATCATTCTCATTCCCAACAATCAGGGAAGACAATCAAAAGCAAATTTCCTTCTCTCTGTTTGGATTCTCAGCTAAGATATGGCATGGTGACCTTGGTCTCTTCCTGCCTACAATTATTAGAAATGTGAAATTAAATCCCTTTTGCAAAGTTCTAAAGTCTAGTCATGGGGTCACAGCTTGCTGCATTTTATCCTTTGCAAGTTAAAAAAAAATTCAATAGGAAAGGAAGAGAAGAAAAAAAGACATTTCTTGGCAAATGTTTTTTTCAACTACTAAAAAGAGAGAAAAGAATTTTTGAACATCTAGATCATGCTTTGCTATTATTGTTTAGTCATTTTCAAATGTGTCGGACTCTGTGACTCCATTTGGAGTTTTCTTGGCAAAGATTCTAGAGTGGTTGGCCATCTCCTTCTCCAATTCATTTTACAAATGAGGAATTGAGGCCAGCAGGGTGAAGTGACTTGCCCAGGATCACCTAGCTAGAGTCTGAGACCAGATTTGAACTCAAGAAGGTGAGTTTTTCTGATTCTATGCCCAGCACTCACTGTCCACAGATCATGCTAAAGCAATGCAAATTTTGACCTATTCTTGTGGAATATAGGAACGTGGAATAGAATGTATACCTCTTTCCGTACATTATTTCATCTGATCCTTGCAACATTCCTGTGAGGTAAGTGCTATTACTGCTGTTTTATAGATGAAGAAACTGAATCTAGGAGAGGTGAAATGATCTGCCCAGGGTCATATACCTAGTGAGTTTAGGCATTATGGTTCTAGTGAGCATCGAAGGCTGAATTTGAACCCAGACCTTCCTGACTCTAAATTCAATACTCTTTGCTGACTATAACCAAATGTAAACTGCCCAGGCCAAAGCTCTCTGCCTCCAACACCACTCCCCTCATAAATTATCCACATGGATGAATGGAATAAACATTTGTAAAGTGTCTATTCTGTGCTAATCACTTTACAAATATTACCCCATGCTCAGTGGATAGAGAGCTAGGCCTGGAGATGAGAGGTCATAGGTACAAATCTGGCCTCAGACACTTCCTATCCATATGGCCCTGGGCAAGTCACTTAACCCAATTGCTTAGCCCTTACCACTCTTCTGTAATCAGTATCAATTCTAAGACAGAAGCTATGGGTTTAAAAACAACTATTATGTCATTTGATTCTCACAATAACTCTGGTAGGTAGAAGCTATTATCATCCTCATTTTACATTTGAAACAATATAAATAGAGAGCTAGATAGGTTTATAGAAAGAAAGAAAGAAAGAAAGAAAGAAAGAAAGAAAGAAAGAAAGAAAGAAAGAAAGAAAGAAAGAAAGAAGAAAGAAAGAAGGAAAGGAAGGAAGAAAGAAAGAAAGGAAGGAAGGAATAAAGAAAGAAAGAAAGAAAGAAAGAAAGAAAGAAAGAAAGAAAGAAAGAAAGAAAGAAGGAAGG